>NC_139223.1:181199169-181779171 GCF_055691185.1 Crinia signifera | reverse complement strand
TAATGTTTTCATATTCATTCTCATGTGTCGACATGGACACCAATGAAGTGCCACACTTATGTCAACATTTACATGTGTTGACCTTTCTATGTTGTTTTTTTCTTGTGGCGATTCGCGTCACACACCCCCCACCCCCCCCCCCCGCAACCCCCACTCCCGCGATTCACGGCACACACACTCCCACCCGCGATTCTCGCCACCCCGTGACCCCCCCTCCCGTGATTCACGGCACACCCCCCGCGACCCCTCCTACCATGATTCGCCGCAACCCCCGCCCCCGTAACCCCCTCCCGCGATTTGCGGCAACTCACCCCACAACCCCCCCTACCGCGATTCTCTGCAATCCCTCCCCTCCCGCGATTCGCAGCATCCACCCCCCACAACCCCCCTCCTGCAATTCGCGGCACCCCCCGCGACCCCCCCTCCTGCAATTCGCGGCACCCTCCGCGACCCCCCCCCTCCCGCGATTCGCGGACACCTAAGTTGCAATACAGGGCATCTTTCATACAATTCTAACCATATTTCTCATATACAAACGTTCACAAATTAAGGGAACGCAGCCCCTTACGACGGTGTGAAAGAGCGCCCGTAGGGCGCGATGAATCACCTAGTATATATATATTTCCCAAATGTGGTTCAGCGCCCTTTACTCAATTGATAGTCCATACGTCATTTCTCCAAGATAACAATTTATTAAAATCTTCAAAGTTTGATTGACCGTCTGGCCGTACAACAGAATCCCAACGCGTTTCGTCCTAAGACTTCATCAGGGGATTGTATACAGTCTACAATAAACAATATTTTTTTTTTTTTAACTTCAATAAATTTTTATTGTTGTATATTCAGGATATGGGGTACAGAAATTAGAAAAGGGGAGACAATATCAGGGGGGGGGAAAGGGGGGGGTAGCGGACAAATGGAAAATCAGACATTTCGCTTCGCAGAGCGAACAATGTAGTACAAGCATAACATATATACCTGAGGTATTAGCATTAGATTATCCTTTTAATCTTTGCTGATCCCAATTCAATCTTACAGGTTAGAGGGGAGAAGGTAAGATCCATCTAACGCTGTCCCTATTCTGGCTCTTCGGGCTCGTTCAAACTGAACTGGCGGGGGTCTGATGAGGATGCGCGGGGGAAGAATTTAGCTCCCTCACCCTCTGTCACATATGTGTGCCATAGTAGCAACGGTGGGAGGTAGGGGGGGATAGTGGCGTGATGAAGGGGGGGCCGCTCTCCATCATGAAGTGGTGGTTCGTCTTCAGGATCACTTGTAGGAGGGATGGGGGGTAGGCTGTTTCCATTGTTGAGCTAGGTTAGCTCTCGCGGCTATGAGTATATGCCCCAAAACCAGTCTCTTCTCGATTGGGATCTCATGGGGGTAGACATGGAGTAAGGCTATGGATGGGTCGGGGGTGACTGTGATTTTGAGTACTGAGGAGACTAGTTCAAATACCTCCGTCCAATATTTAAGGATTTGGGGGCAGGTCCAAAAAATATGAAATATGTTCCCTACTTGACCACACAGCCTCCAACATTTGTTAGAGGTCGATGGCCAAAAGGCGTGAAGACGCTCTGGAGTCATATAGATTCTGTTTATGAGCTTGATATGCATTTCTGTGTGATTTCAAACAGCGGGACATATCATAGGAGGTGAGGAAGATTTATCGCCATTGTGCTGAGGAAAACGTTCGTCCAAGTCGGCCTCCCACTTCGTATGTGCAGAGGTTTTCGAGAAGGAGTGGGGGGTTATTAGGGTCTTATACCAGAAGGAGATGTCGCGTTTGGTATGAGGGGTAAAGGGTCTGGAGAAAATTGGCTGAGTACGGGCTGTGGGGGGGGTAATTTCAATATATTGGCTCTCCACCAGTGAGCTAGTTGAGTGTAGTGTAGGTATTCTGCAGCGGGGATCTGGAAGCTATTTTGTAGGGAGGTGAAAGAGAGGAGGGCATGAGAGTCCAAAATATCCCCCAGGGTATTGATACCTCGGGATTTCCAAGAGTTTAAATTAAGATTTGGAATCAGTTTTGCTACAGTCTTTATGGAAACATTGGGTAGATTATTTGTGGTGGTGGCTAAGGTGGATAGTAATTGATCCCAGGCTTGTAGGGGATGCTTTGGTGGATGGGAGCAGGAGAGGCTGGTTTGGTCTGAGTTGACGAGGGATTCTAATTAGGTCGGCTAGAGGTATGTTAGGGGACAGGGTTTGCTCAATAGCGACCCAGCTGGTAGGGGTGTCAGGTGTGGAGTAGTTTTTGATTGGGGGCCAGAAGGGTCGCCCACTGGTAAAGGTGCAGATCTGGGAGATCCAGGCCACCAAATGCTCTGGTAGGCACATTTTGGTACGAGCAATCTTTGGGGGTCTGGATGTCCAGATATATTTTGTCATAATGGATGAGCTCAGCCGGAGGGCTTTCTGTGGGAAACTGTAGGGGATAGTCCTAAACAGGTACATCAATTTTGGTAGGAGGGACATTTTGAAAGCCGCCATGCGGCCCATCCAGGAGATATCAAACGCAGTCCAAGAGTTGGAAATGGCAGTTAGGGTCGAAAGCAGGGGGGTAAGATTAATGTCAAAGACTTTGGATGTGGTGAGGGGAATAATAATTCCCAGATATTTTATAGACTCCTTTTGCCAATTATATTGGTATAATGATCGTAGTTGGGGGGTGGAAGCGGTGAGGTTAATCGGGAGTGCATCTGTCTTGGTGGTATTCAGTTTGTAGTATGAGGCTTTACTGTATATGTCTAGGGTGTCGTGGAGGTGTGGGAGTGTCGAAACGGGGTTGGTTATAAAAAGCAGGACGTCATCTGCAAAGAGACTTAATTTATGGTGATCCAGGCCTACCTCTAAGCCGCTTATCCTGTTATCGTTACGAATGGTAATGGCCAGGGGTTCGATTGAAAGAACAAAGATAAGCGGGGAAAGGGGGCAGCCCTGCCTGGTGCCGTTTGTGATATTGAAGGCGTCAGAGAGGAAGCCGTTGCTGAGCACCCGGCCGAGGGGGAGCTGTAGAGAGTCATTATAGACGTAAGGATACGATCTTTGAAGCCAAAGCGACACAGAACCTCCCGCATGTAATGCCAGTTCAGCCTATCAAACGCTTTTCTGCGTCTAGAGATAACAGGAGGAGGTCCTGTTCACCAGAGAGGAGTCAATTAAATCAAATACCCGTCTGGTGTTGTCAGAGGCCTGTCTTCCCGGGACAAACCCGGTTTGGTCCGGGTGCACCAACAACGGCAGTATCTTGTTGATACGTAAGGCCATCAGCTTGGCGAATAGTTTAATATCACAATTCAATAATGCTATGGGGCGGTAGTTCTGGCAGAGGGCTGGGTCTTTTCCCGGTTTAGGTATAGTCACTATGCGGGCTTCCAGAAGTTCTGGGGGGGCAGATCCTAAAGAGGACAACTCGTTAAAAAGATCTGTTAGTGTTGGGGTTAATAAATCCTTGATGTAATGTAGAAGTCAGTAATGAATCCGTCTGGGCCTGGGGCTTTGTTGCGTGGGAGGGATTTAATAGCTGTTTGAATTTCCGCTTGTGACCAGGGGGTGTTGAGAGCTGCTAACTGTTCAGGGGTGAGAGTAGGGAATTGTACCTTGTCTAGGAATGTCGAGACCGAGTCAGCGGATGGTTAGGGGGTTGAGGAGTCGGAGGATAGGTTATACAGTTTTGAGTAATATTGGGCAAATTGGTCCACAATATCTTTAGGGTTAATAACTTTGGTGTTGTTAGGGGTGGTAATGTGTTTAATCTTATTTCTAGCTTGTTGGGCTCTCAATTTCCTGGCTAGGATTCTACCTGATCTATTGCTGAACAAATAAAATTTGTGGCGCATTCTATTTAATGCTAGTTGGGTGCGGGCTAGGAGGTATTTCTGGATCTGGCTACGTATACTGGAGATCTCTTTTTTGAGGTCTCTGGAGGGAGTTGCTCTATTCTGACCCTCTAGTACACTCAATTTGCTTCTAATTCCTGTTGGGTCTTAGCAGAACGTCTTTTGAGGGAGGCCGCCTGATTGCGGCGCCCCTGGTAACTGCTTTGAGCGCGCACCAGTGGTTTGTAATGGAAGTATCCTGGGGAGAGTTGGTCGATAGGTAGGCGTTAATGGAGGTTAATATGGTGGTTTTTAGAGGTGGGGTCTTTAAGGAGGTGGGGGAAAAGCCTCCAGGGTCGCAGAGGGGTTTTGGGGAGAGGCGGATATTCCATTGCCAGGTGATCGGGGCATGATCCGACCATGTGATGGTAAGATGTCAATATCCTTTGTGTGCTGCAGGGTCCATTTGTCACAGAGTATATAATCTATCCTGGAGTACGAGTTATGAACTGGGGAATAGAAAGTATATTCACGACCAGAGGGGTTGTTAGATCTCCATATGTCATAGAGGTCGAACTCCAGGAGGAGATTACGAAAAGCTAGGGACGGGCCTGAGGTATATGAGGGGGGATGGGGAGGGTACACGTGATTTGTCAAGTTTCGGGTCAAGGGCTAGGTTGAAGTCACCCAGTAGAATCACGGAGCCTTTTGATTTTTTTTGCATTAAGAGGAAAAGTTTGCGTAGAAAGGGGACCTGGTTGGAGTTAGGAGCGTATAGGCAGACAATAGTGACCTGCTTGTCTTCCAACAGACCTGTTAGGATAATATATCTACCATTTTTGTCTTGGGTCTGGGATTGTAGTACAAAGGAGATATTTTTACTAAACAAGATGGCAACCCCGTTCCGTTTGGTTGGGCCATTGGCATAATAGGATGTGGGGTAGTTTGCATCTCTGAACATCGGGGGGTTGGAAGTGTTGAAGTGGGTCTCCTGAATAGCAACCACCTCGGCCCTTTGTTTATGAAAGTAGGACAGGGCCAGTCGCCTTTTGTTTGGAGAGTTCAATCCCTTCACATTTAAGGACATAAAATTAGGCATTATGTATTAGGGGGGGTTTCGGTGGGAGGCTGCAGCTCAGCAAGTGAGGGGTCCTGCCCCAGAGGCTGACAGCTACATTGTCCGCTAAGAGCCAGGTGGGGGGAGTAGGGGTGTGAGGGGGGCAAGGGAGGAAAGGGGGGGCAGTAGGGGCAATTAGGGAGCAGGGAGGGGGGAAACAAAAAGGTCCGGTATATTGGACCTGCATGACTACTGCAGGGGTGAGGGGGGAGAGAGGCGGGTCTTGCAGTAGTGTGTGCAACATCGGGGTGGTGGCTTGGGTCACACAACGGAGTGCCGCCACTCACATATAAACAAAATAATACCTGTAAAGAGGTAAGTTAACAGTATAACATACTGAACAAAACTAAACTTATAAACTGATCTTATTGTCTATCAAAATAGGACCACATTTCCAACATGGTAACCTAGTTGTCAAACATCCTGTATTTCAAATAACAAATAAAAGGCGATACTTAACAGACAGATCCCTTCCCGGTGGAGGGGATCACAGGAGTGTAGGCAACCGGTTCACAAACAAGTTCAAACAAACTTTGAGTCCCGGGGGGGTACTCAGGTAGTGGACCAGTCCTGGTGCAGGGTCTGGGGGCGTCTTGATTCCTGGGAGTTGGTGACCGAGATGTCCCAGTCCATCAGGAGTTTAACCCCGGCATCCAGGGATGATACGATATAGGTGGAGTCGTCGTGGTACACTATCAGTTTGACCGGGAATCCCCACCGGTACCGGATTTCGTGGTTGCGGAGTGCTGTTGTGACAGGGGCAAGTGCTCTTCTGTTGGCTATCGTCGCGGGAGAGAGGTCTTGGAAGATCTGTAGGCCGCCTAGGGTGTCTGTGAGCTTGGACTCTCGAGCCGCCTTCAGGATACGTTCTTTGACAGTGAAGAAGTGCACGCGGAGGAGCGTATCCCTCGGAAGGTCAGAGGAAACTGTTTTGGGTCGTGGGAGGCGATGTATACGGTCTATCAGAAGGTCTTTAGGGTCTGTGGAGGGGAGGAGCTTGCGGAACAGGGTGGTGGCGTAGTCTTCTAATTCTGTGTTAGCCACTGAATCAGGGATGCCTCTGATTTTTATATTGTTGCGTCTGGACCTGTCTTCCAAATCTGCCATCTTGGATTTGAATTGGTCGAGATCTCGCTGTTGGCTATCATAGGACGATATCAGGTCGTTGTGTGACGCTACAAGCTCATCCATTCGTCTTTCCAGATGGTCTGTTCTGTCCCCTATAGCTACAAGTTCTGTCTTGACCTCTCGAATGGCCGACTTCAGATCCTTGGTCAGCTCTGCTTGGAATGCAGAAAAGACCTGACAGAGGGATTTCATTGTCACTGGTGCATCAGAATCAACATCTACCCCAGCGAACCCTGATGCTGATGGAGCTTCGATTGGATCACCCCGGGAGTGGGGGGCCAGGGCTGAGGGGCTATGCTGAGCTGAAGAGGGCAGGGGGGATTTTTTTGGTGGGAGAGGTATTTTGGAGGGGACCACATGTTTAACCCTTTTAGCGGGCATGATGTAGTCGGAAGGCACTCGCACAAAAAATGATAGTCTCAAGGTGGTTGGTACCGGAGGGGGAGATAGCAGTGAGTGCTTACTGGATCATGATTACCTCAGGACGAGTATGTTGAGTGAGTGGCAGCATGTAGGTTGTTTCTTCACATCTGAGGCTGCAGTCAGGGAGTCTGTAATGCACCCAGGTGGTTCTCCTTAGGGTCTGGAGGGCTAGGGAGAGTGCGCAGCAGGTTGGTGAAACACTGCTAAGGGTCTGGGGCGTCTGCAAGCTTATGCAGAGGGGGGAGTATGGTGCTGGTCCACAGCTGGGCCGATTTGGGGCAGTGGTAAACTGTTTACTGGGAGAGCAGGAGGTCAGGGGGTGTCCCCGGGGCCCAGTATAATGAGGCTGGGGGGAGTAGGAGATTTAGCTCTAGAATGTGGCCCTAACAAGGGTGCTTCACCTTTGCTGGGGAATGCCCGTTGGTAGCTGGGGGACTTGCGTCCTGGAGGTGGGTAGGAGCTGCTGGGGGCTGCCCAGAGAGTACTCACTTTGGCTGGGATGTGGAGAGCACTCAGATCAGGGATAGGGATGGATGCTGCTGTTTCTCCCTGTGCTGACCTGTAATGGCGGCGCCTCCGGCCGTTTAGCACACGCTGTGTTGTGAGGGGCGGTTGGGGCCCTGAAGGGGGTCCACGCCGCTGCAGGGGTTGTCTGGGGTCCGGTGCTGATGGGCGGCGGTGTCTAGAAGCGCTCTCGAGTCCTCTGTCGAGGCCCCGGGATCGCGCGTCGGTTTCCGGTCCCAAATTGAGTCCCCGGCTCCGGCCTTGCGCCTAGGCCGCAACCTGCAGAAGCGCTTAGAAGCGCTTCCCGGCTCCGCGACCGGGGCTGCGAGCGACCGGAGCTCCGGGGGGAGGTAGGAGAGAGTCTACAGGGGCGATTGAGGTGGGTCAGCTGGGTTACTGAGGTGCTTTCCAGCGTTGGAGCGGGAGCTGTCCTCAGATGCGTCCACTCAGTATGGCTACCAAGCCACGCCCCCTCTACAATAAACAATATTTTAAAACATAAGTATGACATATGGATATGTGATCTAATGATTAAAAATACTTGTAGAAGAGAAAACAGAGAAAAACGGGAAGAAGTGGTGACGGTGGTTTGAAAGAAACAAAGAAGATGAATTCGCCCATAGTGGGTTGTCCTTAATTAAAAAGAATATTCAGTGATTGAAAGGATAAACAACATACCCGAATATTAAATTTCTTATTGAAACGACTAGGAGATGCGATGTCGGTGAACAATTATTACACCTATACAAAAACATATACATATTGATCTCAATATTATGTGAATATATTTTAAATAATTTTTGAGTTCTGTATAAAGAAAAGAGACCCACTGACGGACCGTACATACCAAAAAGAATATATGATATGTCTCCTGTCCTTCTCTTGTAAGCCCTATGAGGCTAACCTATGAAAGTGAAGGTGAATTTATAGTGAAATTATTTAATGTGATATTCTAAGATGAAGTGGGAATAATTTAAGAGCATGTATCTATTATAGTGAAGTAACTAATCTAAAACACTCAATAGATAATACAATATACACAAAAACAATTTAGTTAAATAATTTAACATCGAGACAAAAATTATCTGCTACAAGTGAAGTGGAACAATTAAAAAATAATAACCTACCAATTGCACTGGTAGAGATTAGTTTGTTCTGAAAAGAGCTCGGCCTGTTACAGTCTAAACAATAAAAAATACAGTATGGTATAGTATACCCATATTTATGTACATAATAAGCAGAATTAAAAAGGTAAAAAAAATAACGGTACTTGTGAGTTATCCGGGCGTCCGATTTGTAAATTGGGTCGGATCGGGACATCGCATCGCATCGCATGCGACCATCGGATGCGATGCGATGCGATGACCCGATTTTTCCATAGGAATCAATGTTAAAATGGACTGAGTCCATTTTAACATGGAATTCAATGGGAAAAAGGGGTCTTTTTCATACCCCTACTATCCAAGTGGGCATGGAGTTGGATATAAACCTGTGGCGAGCGTAGCGAGCCACCGAGCCCGAAGCGTGGCGAGCGTAGCGAGCCCCACGAGGGGACACAGAATACTTTTTAAGAAATATGCGTTCGCTCGCCACGCTTCGGGCTCGGTGGCTCGCTACGCTCGCCACAGGTTTATATCCAACTCCATGCCCACTTGGATAGTAGGGGTATGAAAAGGACCCCTTTTTCCCATTGAATTCCATGTTAAAATGGACTCAGTCCATTTTAACATTGATTCCTATGGAAAAATCGGGTCATCGCATCCGATGGTCGCATGCGATGCGATGCGATATCGCATCGCATCGCATCTGATTGTATGCCTTAACTTAAGGCATACAATCAAAAAATCGGACGCCCAGATAACTCACAAGTACCAAAATAACAAATAAAAAACAACATATACAAATCATTGGTCCATATAAGAAACTGTACAGACAAATCATAATTTAGTCTAACACACATCATTTTAGTGTATATTCTCACCTCTCTCAGGGACCTCTATCTCTTGCAAGGAAGGATAGTAGAATGAATGAATGTATTATACTATATACATAATTTATCCCTTATATCTTATAATTAGATTTCATATGTATGAATACATTATTGGGCCAAATTCAGAATATAACTAAAAAAGTCTCCTAATGATGCACTACGTCACCTCACCTATCCTTATTATTATAAAATATAAACTGAACCAAAAAATCTTTATAGGAAGGGGGTGATCTCTATCGTTTCATTTAATCCTTTGGGTACCTGGCAGTCTAAAGCAAAAATCCAAAAAGCCTCTCGTCTGGCCAAAGTTAGATCTCTATCTCCCCCTCTTGGGTCTGTTTTAACATGTTCCAGAGCTAAGAAGTTTAAGTCTGTGATATTGGAATTGTGCTCCTTCTGAAAATGACGTGGGACACTGTGATTTTGTATCTTATTTTTTATGTTACGTAGATGTTCTTGTATACGCATTTTTAGGCTCCTTTTTGTTCTTCCCACATAGATCATATTACAAGTGCATTTCAACATATACACTATATATGTAGACTCACAGGTCAGAATGTCATTACATTGTGGTAGTTTTTCGAAGTTGGTGTTTAGCCATTTATAATCTTTTCGTTCTACATGTTTGCAACAGATGCAATGGTTGCATGGATATAACCCTGATCGCTTCCCTAAGAGTTGCTGTGTAGGGGGGACAATTCTCTCCTTCTGTGATTTTAATTTGCTCGGGGCCAGCATATTCTTCAAAGTATTGGCCCTCCTAAAGACTACTGGTGGTTTTTTTGGTAGATGGGGGCCTAGGATAGGATCTTTTAATAACAAATGCCAATTGGTATCCAAAACCTTCCGTATGCTTTGGTGCTCCTGGTTAAACTTGGTTATGAAGGGTTTCGAGTTGAGGAAGATGGAATTGTCTTTCTTTATCTTTTCCTGTAGCAGTGGTGCTCTTGGTAGTTCTGCTGCTCTAACTTGATCTTGTTCTAACTGGACACTCTCATATCCCTTCTCCAGGAATTTTTCTTTCAATTGGGAGGATTGCTCCCAGTAGTTGTCCAGTGAATTACAGTTTTTCCGTATGCGCACGAATTGGGAGAAAGGGACAGCTGTTTTCCACTTCTTCTGATGACAGCTATTCATAGGAATGAAACTATTGGCGTCCGTGGGCTTAAAGAAAGTTCTGGAGGAAATATTCCCTTTCTTCTCTGCTCTTACTATAAGGTCCAAATATTCAATCTCTTCCTCATTTTGTTTATAGGTGAACTTCAAGTTGTATTCATTCTTCTGTAATTCCTCCATGAACTTTTCTATACTCTCCGCATCGCCATTCCAGATCATAATTAAATCATCTATGTACCGTTTATAATACACTATATTTGGAAATTTGTAGCCGATATCCTGGTACAGATGTTGTGTCTCCCAATCGTTCATGTAAATGTTTGCATACGATGGGGCAAATTTAGTCCCCATCGCGGTTCCACACTGTTGTACATAGAAGGTATCGTTGAACTCAAAATAATTGTGGTTCAATATGAACCTAATGCCTTCCAGGATGAACTTACTTTCATCTTCTGAGATGTCTTCATCCTTTCCCAAGACTTTTTCTGCTGCATTTACACCCTTCTCATGTGGTATACAAGTGTAAAGCGACTGGACATCGATGGTGACCCATCTGTAGGATGGGTTCCATCCCATTCCTTCTATTTCTCGTAACAATTGTGTCGAATCCTTTAGATGTGACCTTTGACATTTCACATATTTTTGGAGTTTTAAGTCCAAAAAGTGTGATAGGTTTGAAGAAAGGGAGTTTACTCCCGCAACAATTGGTCTCCCTGGTGGACTTTCTCTTTTCTTGTGCACCTTTGGGAGGTGATAGAACACAGGAATTTTGGGTTTTGCTGTATACATATACAGAAACTCTTCTTTACAGATTATGTTCCTGGCATTAGCTTCCTTCAACAGGGTCAAGAGTTGGTTATTATACAGTACTGTAGGATCTGAGTCTAATTTAGTGTGTATATATATATATATATAAATATACAGCGCTATTTTTGAGGCGGAACGCTCCGGAACGCCTTTCCTAAAGTTCTGATGAAAAATTACCTCATCAGGAACGGCGTTCCGGAAGTTGTAATCAGCGGCGTTATAACTTCCACATTCTCCGCGGCGGCTGGGTGAATGGAGTTGCAGCGACACCCTCACATCGCTGTGCAGTGCGCACGGCGCTTCCATGGTGAATCCCTGCCCGCAGCCCGCTTGAGACGCATGCTCTCCTGGCCGCTTGCCTGCCTGCCCTGTAAGAATAATTACGCTGGACTGACCTCCGCACTCCACAGGCACATTAGTGCTGTTAGTGGAAGCTGAAAGTCTGGAGACCTTCATAAGCAGTGGCTGAGCTGGAGAAGAGGTGCTGTTGGACGTTCCTCAGAGGTACTGGCACTGCTGATAATTCTGCACCCATTTTATTTTTGCAATCGAAAATCACAGTGTGTGGCAT
The DNA here is from genome assembly GCF_055691185.1 of Crinia signifera. Lineage (NCBI taxonomy): Eukaryota > Metazoa > Chordata > Amphibia > Anura > Myobatrachidae > Crinia > Crinia signifera. The sequence goes on along the minus strand of NC_139223.1, from coordinate 181,767,694 downwards.
ATAAATAATGGGCATCTCCGTTTGTGGCACATGAATAATGGGCAATACAGTGTGTGGCATATGAATAATGGGCATCTGTGTGTGTGTCATATGTATAGTGGCCATCACAGTGTGTGGCATAGGAATAATGGGCATCACAGTGTGTGGCATATGAATAATGGGCATCTCTGTGTGTGGCATATGTATAATGGGCATCACGGTGCATGGCATATGTATAGTGGCCATCACGGTGTCTGACATATGTATAATGGGCATCATGGTCTGTGGTATATGTATAATGGGCATCACGGTGTGTGGTATATGTATAATGGGCATCACGGTGTGTGACATATGTATAATGGTCATCACGGTGTGTGGTATATGCATAATGGGCATCACGGTGTGGGGCATATGTATAATGGGCATCACGGTGTGAGGCATATGTATAATGGAGCATAATGGTGTGTGGCATATGTATAATGGGCATCACAGTGTGTGGCATATGTATAATGGGCATCACTGTGTGTGGCATATGTATAATGGAGCATCACGGTGTGCGGCATATGTATAATCGAAATCACGGTGTGTGGCATATGAATAATGGGCATCACGGTGTGTGGCATATGAATAATGGGCATCTCTGTGTGTGGCATATGAATAATGGGCATCACGGTGCATGGCATATGTATAGTGGCCATCACGGTGTCTGGCATATGTTTAATGGGCATCATGGTCTGTGGTATATGTATAATGGGCATCACGGTGTGTGGTAGGTATATGTATAATGGGCAGCACGGTGTGGCATATGTATAATGGGAATCACGGTGTGGGGCATATGTATAATGGGCATCACGGTGTGTGTCATATGTATAATGGAGCATAACGGTGTGTGGCATATGTATAATGGCATCATGGTGTGTGGCATATGTATAATGGGCATCATGGTGTGTGGCATATGTATAGATCAATGTTTGACCAGATAACATGCCTGGAATCAAACATTGATGTGATAGCTATGTGTATTGTAGCCATTTTCAGCGATAGTGTTAGGACCTGCAGAAAAGTGGGGTCCCGTGAAGGGGGCTGCAGGCTTAAATGCATTGATCAATTCATGAACCGAATCTCCACTATTTATTATCAGTTAATTTAGTGTGTGCAGAGCCCCTACAATGTCTGTTTAAACAAATTGGTCACAAGCCATAGGGCACCCCAAAACTAGGAAAGGTGAGTGCCGATGTTAAGTGTATATATTGTTTATTAGATTCGTTTTTTAAATTAGTCTTATTGTGGTCACATTCTCTCATGCACCCTGTTTAACTAAGATTCCATAGCTTATGTTAACCATTTCCCTAGATGATTAGTGAAAGGTGTGTTGGTAGCTGCTCACCTATAAAAGCAAAGTCTGCTGTGAGCTTCAGACCAGATAGCATGCCTGGAATCAAACATTGATGTGATAGCTATGTGTATTGTAGCCATTTTCAGCGATAGTGTTAGGACCTGCAGAAAAGTGGGGTCCCGTGAAGGGGGCTGCAGGCTTAAATGCATTGATCAATTCATGAACCAAATCTCCACTATTTATTATCAGTTAATTTAGTGTGTGCAGAGCCCCTACAATGTCTGTTTAAACAATGTGGTCACAAACCATAGGGCACCCCAAAACTAGGAAAGGTGAGTGCCAATGTTAAGTGTGTATATAAATATATATATATACTAGGTGATTCATTGCGCCCTACGGGCGCTCTTCACACCGTCGTAAGGGGCTCCGCCTCCTTAAAATGTGAACGCCTTTATGTAGGGGTGGGTGTGGGTGTACTGCAGGATGGAGAGGGTCGGGTAGCGTGTTTCTGCAGGTTGATGCGGTGTGCTATATGTGGTGGAGGGGTAGGTGCTGTGGTGTTGCCGGTGTGTGGGTGTGTGAGGGTCGGGTGCAAGCGTGCTTGGGAGTGTTGTGGGTGGGGGAGTGGTGGGTGCGGGGATACTGTGGATGGTGGAGTTGCAGGTACGGGGGTGGTCTATGTGGGTTGGTTAGGGGCAGGGGTGCACCGATTAAGTGAGGGGTAGTCTTGGGGTTGCTGTGGGTGTGTAAGCGGGGGTGGTGTGGATGGGGGGGGAATGGACGCGTGGCTATAGCAGGTGGGGGATGGGTGGGGTGGGTGTTGTGTTGTCTTGGCTGGGTGCCGGGGTTCCTGCAGGTTGAGAAGGTCCGGGTTGGGGGGTGCCATGGGTGGGTGCATTAGTACCACAGGTGGGAGTTAGTGGCAGGGGGGTTGCCACAGGTGGATGCGAGTGTCTGGTGGTGGTGTGGGAGGGGCGGGTGTGGTGTGGGTAGTACAGTTGCGGGGGTGGTGTCGGTGGAGTAGATGCATGGGTGCAGCACTTGCGTGGGGGAGGGTGGCGGTGCAGCAGGGATTAGAATGGTGGGCTCGGGGTTGGCGTGGGTGAGGAACAGTGTGTAAGCGTGCTGTTGATGGTAGAGAAGCCGGTGTGCCGTGGGTCGGGGAGGGCCGGGTGTGCATCTAGCAGTACACAGGCTAAATGTTGCTATAAGGTTGGCCATGAAGATAATATGTTAGTAAGGCGGTGGACGGGGGTGTGCTGTGGGGGTGAATAGGTGTTGAATGTTGCGTTTGGTGGGTGAGGGTTAGGTGCAAGGGCTGTATGGTTGGGTGAATGTGTTTGGGGGGGTGTGTGTGTGTCAGGGATAGTGGTGGTGGTTGAGTTGCAGGTGCAGGCCATGTGTGTTGTGTTGGTTAGGTGATGGAGGGGTGGGTGCAGTGGTGCAGCAGTTGAGTGGTGGATGGTTGTGTGTGGGGTGTACCTGGGTGACGGACGGGTTGTGGGTGTGCTGTGGAAATGGGTGAGTTTGTGGGGCATGGGTGGTGGATGGGCAGTGTGGGTGTGTTGGGGTGTGAGATGGTGATGGTTTTGCATGTGGTGAGGGTGGGGTAGTGTGATTGGTGGTGTTGTGGGTGGGGAAGTTGCAGGTTGGCGAATACTGTTTGGTGGAGTTATAGGTGGGTTTTATCCCCTTGTGGGTAGTGTGTGCTGTGTAGCTATATGTTAGTTTGGAGGTGGATGGTGGTAAGCCGTGGATGGTTGTGGTGTGGCTGCGGGCGTGTTGAAAGTGAGGGTGTATTGGGTGGGTGAGGGACAGCTGCAAAGGATGGATGGTTGGGTGAAGGTGTTTGGGGGTTGTGTGGGTGGGTTGTTTGAAAACTGGTGGTGGTTGAGATGCAGATGTGAGGGTGGGCCGTGGGGGTGTTGTTGTTTTGGGTAGGTGCTGTCGGTGATAGAGGGGCAGGTGCAGTAATGCTGCATTTTGCTGGGGGATGGTTGTGTCTGGGTGTGAGGGCAGTGTTGGAGTGAGTGTTGCGGGTGTGCGTGGGTGATGGATGGGCTGTGGGTGTGATGTAGAAAGGGATAAGTCTGGTGGGGTGTGGGCTGTGTGGAGGTGTTGTAAATGTGGTGATGGGGTGGGTGGGGTAGGGAACATAGAGTTGGTGTGGGTGGGTTAGTGGCAGGTTTTGGGATACTGTGGGTGGTGTAGGTACAGGTTACTGGTGTGGTCCGTGTGGGGTGTTCATGTGCGGTAAGAATGAGGGACAGTTGCGTTGATGTTGTGGGTGCTGTTTTTTTTTGTGGTGCTGGTGTGGTAGAGATAGGTGTGTGTGTACTGCTGGTGGGGGATGGGCATGTGCACATACAGCAGTTTACAGGCAGAAAGTGCCTATGCTGGGAAATTGCTATGCAGTAGGGGATTGTGTAAAGTGCAGTCTTGGGTCAGAGCAGCAAGGGGGTCCCCAGGGTAGCACGTACCTGTGGCTTGTATAGCTGCTATCCCTAGATGCAGTTCAGCTGGACAGGGGGCAGCAGTGCTGTGTGGGCACAGCATGTATTTCCTGACCCCCTGTAGCGGGCAGCGTAAGTACTGTGCGCTATTGCGCCCCCCCCATGTTCCGACTTTTTTTTTTTACATTTTGCGGGGCCCAGGGGGAGATTACCGAAGTTCGCGTTGGGTCTTGGATGTGTGCCAGCCCCGGATCAGCTGAAGGCGCAACCTTGCCTGCGCGCTTGAGAAGGGTGGAGGGAGCCGAGCCACCAGGCAGGACTTCCGTGCACTGCAGCCCTGGAGTATTGCCGATGGCTGCAGTGAGGCAGCTGAAGTGTAGGTTTGGAACTCAATGGCAGGAGGTAGCGGCAGCGGCACATAAGTAAGCTGTGTGCGCCTGGGAAGGGGGGGGGGAGCTGCACACGGGCTGCATTAACCCCCTGCGCACTGAGCTGTGCGGGGGGTGTGGAGATGGATGCTCCCGTGAACTGGAGAGGGGAGATGCTGGAGGGAGATGGGGGGGGGGGGTTTATGCTGCCGGCAAAGCGCAGGAGTGCGGGCATGGATGCTGGCAGGGGGGGGTGTTTTGCGGCGATGTCCTGTGCCGCTCCCACTACACATGCGGCGGCGGGTGGCGGCGGCGCGATGTGTGCAGCTGGGGGCATAAGGCACGGGCTTCCGGTGGTCAGGGTAATGTTGATGATCAGAGCGGGTGTGGGGGGTCGTACCTTGCACGTGTGGGCAGTAAGGGGCAAGGAGGGTGGGCGGGGCTAAAGTGCCTGTACAGAGTGCTGTGCAGCCGTGGGGCGGTGTTTGGGGTGTGCTTGGGTGGACATGGGGTGGGAGCTTGCTGTGTAGGACGTAGCCTGTGTAGAACGGAAGTGTCCAGGTTCTGCAGTGTGGATAACGGTGGACGGGCCTGTCAATCACCCGTGGAACCCCGCCCACCGTTCCCTACACTGCTTTTGAGTGACGGATCTGGCTAAATATATAAGAGATTAAATTCTGTAAGGGCGGCACTCCCAGTGTGCAATACTGATATAATACAATATAACGTCGGTGCCCTCCGGTAAGCATCGTGCCCGCTGCTAATATATGCATACTAAAAACCTGTAAGGATAAATGTGTAGCCCCTCGACCTGGTGGCCCCTTAGGTACCCGTGAGAATGTAATCTTAACACTACACACCAAACACACGGTGACGAGTCAAGAAACATTCTGGTTTATTAGGGGTTTAACAATAAGTTAAAAGACATGATACATGGGTGTATGCAAGTGCATATTACATTCTGATTGGTCTGTTAGGTAGCAGGGCAAATTCAACAGGGGGGAAGGGAAGGAGGGCATACAAAATATCATACACAAAGAAATGAGTAACAAGGGGGGTTTTCGATTATAGAGGAGTTTAAGCATGAACACACTGCATAGCAATTCCAAAGGGGGGGGTTAAAAGTAGAAGCTCAGTGTGGAAGTGATAAGACACAGAGGCTTATTATTCTGTAACCTTGAAATGTAGCTATAGAAAAACAGTCTACTGAAAATGAGAGCAGTCTACGTGCAAATTCTTATATGCGACATGGGTTCTAGATTTTAACCCTTCAATCCCCTCTTAGAATCATGAATTTAGATGATATGATTCTTCTTACTGAATTCCTTATTTCTATGCTTAGCAAGATATTGTTTGTAGCCTTCAGGGGAATTTGCGTGTGCAGGGGCAATGGATTCATACATAAGAGTATTTTCAATACCTTTGGTAGCAAGTTTTCTACAACATGGTATAATGCAAAATACAACAATACAGATAATAGTAAGAATAATCAATATATAGATTGCTAATTGAACAAGGGCCTGCTTCCAGTTTTCAAACCATCCAAACCATTGGCTCCATGGGTTATCGATGCCTGAGTTCTTCTTCAATTCTATTGATAAATCCTCCAGTTTTTTAATAGCTAGAGTAACTTTACCATTGGGGCCTGTATTGTCAGGGATATATGTACAACATCCTTCAACTTTCCCTATATAAACACAAGCTCCTCCTTTCTCTGCTAATATCATATCTAGAGCCATACGATTTTGAAATGTCATTTGTGATGTGGCTTCTAATTGTTCTGCAATGCCTTTTAAAGCATCTCTTGTATCATTTACAAATCTCTGCTAGTTGTAGTAAATGTAATTAATCCAAGCAACATTCTTGTTTGCAGTGATTATGGGTATGATGGATTCAAAGCCAGCCGCAACTTGATCTCTGGCCTTAAATTCATCTGGGACCCCTCTTGGGACACCAATTGCATCAATATATACATGTGGATCAAAACTCCCTAAAGGTGTTTCCCTTTTCTTTCTATTAATTGTGTCTTCAGGCAAAGGTGCCTCTATTTCTGCAGGTAGTATGTGTAAGGGCATAATAATTTTGGCTAGAGCACACTGTCCCTGCCAGGGAATATCTAGCTTAGTTCTTATCTTCATATCACCGCAAATATAGTAAATGTCACCAAGGGATTTAGTCTGGTTGACAAGTACAATGTGTCTATATCTACTACAGTATCCATCAGGAAAGGTTCTTAAATTCCTTCCTGTTGTGTCATTGGATACATAACATGTGTAGTTACCTGGGTAAATGGTGTTTTCTGGGTTAGAATTCTTTGACAATATGGGATATTTCATTTTCCATAACTCACATTCACTATCATTTGTACGATTACCATTATATAAACTGAAAAAAACAATTCTCTTGGGATTCTGGGATGTTTAAAGGTACAGTGCCTAGATGAGGCCTGGATTTTGCACAGACATAACAATTACTTCTATTATATGTATCAGCTAGTTTTGGGAACTGGAAATAATCAAGTACAAATGTGGCAGTATGAGTGTTAGATGAGTTAAACCATAGGGTTAGTAGTTCACCATTTTGGGTTATATCTGCTTCAGCTTTAAGGGGAATACAAAGAGCAAGAACGAGCAAAGTTATTGGGGTCAATATCAGGGGCTGGTCCAGAGTTGGAGTCATCATGGAATGGGTCCTCTTCTCCACGTTGGAGGTCAGGGTTATCTACCCTCGTTAGTACCTCGTCCTGTTGGAGGTCAGGGTTGTCTACCCTCGTTAGTACCTCGTCCTCGATCTGTTCTCTATCCGGGACGTTACTCGGGATTCTCTTTACCCTGGATGCGTGTATCCACACTGGACTCGCTTCTGTAAGGACAGCCGTCCTTGTTACCGCTACGATCTCTGTTTCTGGACCATAGGTGAAGTCTCCTGGGCTCTGATTTCTGGCGAGGACCTTCACAACGACCTTGTCTCCGACCTGAAAAGGATGTGTTGATTCCTGTGGATTAAAAAGATTTTTACAAATAACACCATGTTCAATTTCACTAAGTCTGGTGATGAGGGACCTAACATACTCTTCTCTAATCTGTTCTAGGTCTCCCTCCTGTTGCTTTCCTAAGTTTATCCTTTAAAGTCCTATTCCTTTTCTCCACTATCCCTGAACTTTGAGAATGATAGGGAATGTGAAATTTCCTCTCTATTTGAAATGCTTTCACTAAAGCTTGTGTGATTTTTTGCTGTAAAGGCAGTGCCTTTGTCGCTATCTATTTGGAGCGGGCATCCCCATCTAGGGATGATTTCTTGTGTTAGTATGCGTGCAACTGTTTTTGCATCTTCTGCTTTTGTGGGAAATGCCTCTGGCCATCTGGAAAACATCTCTACTATGACCAGAGCATACTCCTGTTTTGTACCTTTGTTAGGTATATGTGTAAAATCAATTTGCAAATGTGTGAAAGGAGTAGTTGGGTACTCCGGGTGTTGATGCTTTGCTTTCATTGGGTTATTAGGGTTGTTGCGCAGACAGGTAATACATCTGCTAATGTACTAATCTACCAATGTTTTAGCATCTGTGATGTAAAAGTCTTTGTTTAAAAGTATAGCTGTGGTGATTTTGCTATAATGTCCTACCCCATGGTAGTGAGCAATGAACAATGGGGCGCTTGATTGTGGTATGCATGGTCTCCCCTCTTTGCAGATCAATCCTGTTATAGGATTTTTCTGCAATATTGGAAATAACCAGTCATCCAAGTCTTTTTGTAATGCTGAGCTTTGTAGTTCAGTGATCAGGTTTATCTTTCTACATTTGGCAAGTTCTTGTGAGCGCTATGAGTTCTGCAGCTTGTGCTGATTGATATGGAATGGGTCTCGCTTCTAAAATGTCATTTGGGAGGCGTACCACTGCGTAGCCTGCCTGATATGTCGAGTCATTGGGTCTACTACAAGAACCATCCACAAATACATGGTCAGAACCTGGTATTGGTACAGGGGAAATGTCAAGTCTAGGGGAGGTCTCTGACTCTATTGATGCAGAACAGTCATGATCGTCAGGAATGTCATCCTGGGAGCCCTTTAGTCCTAAAAGTGCATTTAGAATGGGTGCGGGGCCTGAGGATGCGTTTGCATACTTAATGGTGAGTGAGGGGCTTCCTAGCAACAAAACCTCATCTCCACTTAAGACGCTGGGCTGACATGTTGTGTGTGTAGCCCTTTAAGTAATGCTACAACATTATGTGTGGTATGGAGAACAGTGGGTGAGCCTAGGGTGAGTGTGGTTGCCATCTCAGCTACCATTGCACAGGCCACCAGTGCCCGAAGACAGGCAGGCATACCTTGGACCGACACCGGCATCACTTTGGAAAAAAATGCCACGGGGCGCAGCTTACCTCCATGTTTTTTGTGTCAGCACACCCGCCATGGTTTTACATTTTGTCCCTTGCATATAAATGAAATGGTTGTACATAGTTTGGGAGGGTCAATGCCAGACTTTTCATCAACATACATTTTTAAGGCTTTCATATGCATTTAACATTTCTTGTGACCATTGTATCTGTTTAGGTTTGTCATTGAGTGTGGCTTGTCTCAAAATGTTATCATAGTAGGAACAGTCAGAAATCCACTGTCTGAAATAATAGTGTTTGGGCGGACCAGACCCAGTACAGACTGAATGCGTTGTGGACTGACTTTCCTCTCCCCTTTTGTCAAGACAAAACCTAAATAATCAACATTCTGTTTGCACCATTGCATTTTTGCTTTTTGACACTTTGTGCCCACATTCACAGAGCCAGTTTAACAGTGATATACCATCCTCTCGGCATGCCTCCTTTGTTGAACTACAGATAAGCAGATCATCTGCATACTGTAGCAGGACTGAACCATAGGGGGGGTGCCAGGGGGTTAATGTGGCTTGGAGCACGATGCTGTACACAACAGGGGAGTCAATATACTCCTGCATCATGTTAACTGCTGGCCTCAAAAGAAAATGCAAATAACAGTTGTGTCTGGGTGTCCACAGGTATGCTAAAAAATGCATTTTTTCAAATTGGTTACTGAGAAGTAGGCGGCATCTACAGGGATGGCTGAGATGAGTGAGTGTACATCAGGTGCAATGGGGACAATTAATTGGTTTATTGCTCTGAGGTCCTGTTGACCATATCTGAGGATTTACAGTGTCTAATTCTGTGTTTGGGTCAGAACTGTCAGTCTTGAGCAAGTGTGGTGGTGAAACATCAATTCCCTTTCCTGCTTCTGATGGACTAATTGTGGTTTCTAGCACAGAGAGAAGATCTCTGCCTAGCAAATTGATTGGGCAGTCAGGTATTACAGTAAATTCATGTTTTCCTATGTCATGGCCCTTTAAGGTCTGTCTCTAGGAGAACGGAATGGTTTATTCTGTCTCCTAGGATTGTTTTGATTTTGGAAGCGTGTGAACGGGGTATGTGATGGTGTGACAGTGTTTCTTTTAACTTCAAAACAACCTGCTGCTTCCTTTTCATACAAATGTTTTTTTTTTTAAAATCCTTCACTGTGTCAGAGGTCCAAGTTGAAACATTCTGCTTCACAGCGAGGATATATATCGGCAGCAGATTATTAATGAAAGTAGAAACAAGTAAATTATCATTATGCAGAAGCGGCAGACCTGCTTCCTCGGTCCCGCACTTCTTGAATCTTTTCCAGAAATTTGTCACTGTTTCTGTTTACAACTTACAGCTATGGGGAGAGATGAGCGTGCTTTAAACACTTCATTCATATGTGCAGCAAGTTGATCCCACATAGCATCTATGCCTTCTTGTGTATTAAGTGGGTAACCTACAGTTGTTTGTGTGACTGAGGGTACACTGATAAGTGGAACTTTTTCCCAGTCTTATTTATTGTAATGGTCAATTATATCATTAACAATGAGTCTCATATCTCCTTGGGTAAAACTGCGTCCTTTGCATGCTTTCTTTAAATATATTATACATCCTATTGGTGTTATTATTGGTTTGGGACGATTTTTAATTATCCTATCTATCCCGCTAAATTGTCTACCCAAGGGTTAATAAAATAGTAATTTGTGGGGGAGACACGGGCAACATATTCTTTACATGTCTCTCCTGGTAAAAGCGGGGAATATTCTGTTTCTTTACTCTAATATAATCCCATAATATAACAGTATGTCAGTCAATATGGTCACAATAATATCTGTCACAAGTCAAGTCGCAATTGTACTTAAAATTACTTTAAACAAAATGACATTCAGTAGCCAAATCACTTTGCAAATCTACTTAGAATCGCTCTACACAGTAATGACACTCAGCGGCCGCACACTTACCAACCGTCCACTGAGTATCCTTAATACAAAAATATGCAGTACAATTGTATATGACAGACAGAACACTTCAGCGTACGTGCACTTACCATCCGTTCACTGAGTGTTTAAACAAATACACAGTTTGCAACATTAACAGACAAACATGTACATACATATATTTAGGCGATCAGATCGAGGAGGCTTTCTCTGTGAACCCCTGGTTCAATTGCGGTATCCCGGATACCTGTTTCGTAATCTCAAGTCCCGGACTTGAATTACCTTTACGTGGACCCCTGGTCCTTTTTTTATGACGTGGACCCCTGGTCCTTGTATCCCTGATACATTTTATGGCGTCATAAATTTCCTTACATACAATTACGTAATATTAAGTCCCGGACTTAAATATTACCTTGTCACGTGTTCCGGGAACACGGAGTGAGTTCAGATTCTCAAATTCAGCAGGTGGCCGCAATCCCGTGGAGGGGACGGCCGGCTGAATCCCAGACGAAGCCCTCAAATTGTAAGGATAAATGTGTAGCCCCTCGACCTGGTGGCCCCTTAGGTACCCGTGAGAATGTAATCTTAACACTACACACCAAACACACGGTGGCGAGTCAAGAAACATTCTGGTTTATTAGGGGTTTAACAATAAGTTAAAAGACATGATACATGGGTGTATGCAAGTGCATATTACATTCTGATTGGTCTGTTAGGTAGCAGGGCAAATTCAACAGGGGGGAAGGGAAGGAGGGCATACAAAATATCATACACAAAGAAATGAGTAACAAGGGGGGTTTTCGATTATAGAGGAGTTTAAGCATGAACACACTGCATAGCAATTCCAAAGGGGGGGGGGGGGGGGGGTTAAAAGTAGAAGCTCAGTGTGGAAGTGATAAGACACAGAGGCTTATTATTCTGTAACCTTGAAATGTAGCTATAGAAAAACAGTCTACTGAAAATGAGAGCAGTCTACGTGCAAATTCTTATATGCGACATGGGTTCTAGATTTTAACCCTTCAAAACCCAACATTAAGATCAATTTCCATCAATTTGAAATTGATTAAATTCATTATTAGGCCAAAAATGTGCTCTTCTCTACCCTGCACGCCTTCGCGTGTTCCATGGAAATACCTTCCGGGACTTTAACACGCCGGCTGATGCAGAGGCTTACCTTCTGGTATCACCCCGGATGACATCAATGAGGACTGATCTATGCACTCACTCTGTGGGACAGCGTATTTTGTCCTTAACCTTCCATAGGTTTTTCAACCTCTACAGTACAGGTTGTGCCCCTCTTGCAGCCTCATAGGTAACGCTGACGCTTCCCTGGAGAAATGTCCCTGTTGTGCTACATTTAATAGCTACTACATATTTATGTTCAAGTGTTCTTTCTTAGTTAATAATAATAAAAATGGGTGATAGGGCCAGGAGCCAATTTAGCTCCATGTTGTCACAGTCTTATTTTGTTTCTCACCGTGAAGTCTATAGACTCAAGGAGACGGTGATTCCTTTTTGTGAATCCCCTCTCGAATGTTACTTTGTTGTATGTGAGTGTGCTGTGTGCTTGCTTCCCTTCCCCCTTTCTCATCACCCCTTCTTTTATGTTATCTTTGTACTTCTTGTTGCCTCAATTATAATATATAGAGTATGGTGTTACTTGTTGGAGGGGGTCTCTGATCGCCTTTCTCTTTCATTTTTAACCCCTTCATGACAGAGCCAGTTTGTGCCTTCATGACAGAGCCCTTTTTTTCAAATCTGACATGTCTCACTTAAGTGGGGATAACTTTTTTTTGCTTTTACTTATCCTAGTGATTTTGAGATTGTTTTCTCGTGACACATTGTACTTCAAGTTAGTGGTAAATTTGGGTCGATACAGTCTGTGTTTTTTTGTGAAAAATACCAAAATATCGTGAAAAAATGGATAATTTAGCAATATGCAAAATTTTAAATTTTCTGCTTGTGAGACAAATAATCATACCACTCAAAATAGTTAATAACTACCATAGACCATATGTCTACTTTATGTTTCCATCATTATTTCAACTTCCTTTTAATTTTTTTTGGACACTAGGAGGCTTACAATATGAATAGCAAATTCTCAAATTTTCAAGAAAATTTCAAACACTGATTTTTTTAGGGACCAGTTCAGTTCTGATGTGACTTTGAGGGACTTGTATGTGAGACACCCCCATAAATGATGCCATTTCAAAAACTGCACCCCTCACAGTATTCAAAACAGCATTTTGGAAGTTTGTTAACCCTTTAGGTGTTTCACAGGAATTAAAACAAAGTGTAGGTGAAATTTCAAAAAAAATTTTTTTTTGCAGAGTTTCAATTTTAATACATTTTTCTAACGAATACAGTAGATTTTACTAGAGAAATGTGACTAAAAATTGATTCCCCCAATTCTTTTGTTTTCAAAAATATCCTATATGTGGCCCTAGTGTGCACGTTGACCAAACCACAGGCTTCATAATAGAAGGAGCACCTACTTGATTTTGGAGCCTCCTTTTTATGAGATTTTTTTTTAGGCACCATGTAGGTTTCTAGGCACCATAAGTGCTAAAAGTTAGGAACCTCCCCCACAAGTCACCCCATTTTGCAATCTACACCCCTCAGGGAATTCATCTAGGGGTATAGTGTACATTTCAAACCCCCAGGGGTTTCACCAATTTTGGTACAACTGGGATGTGAAAATGGAAAATTACATTTTTTTACACAAACATGCAGTTCTGGCTCAAAATTTTTCATTTTCACAAGGATTGAAGGAGACAAAGCACCCCAAAATCTGTGCCCCAATTTCTCCCGAGTACGGCAATGCCTCACATGTGACCAAAAAATACCAGTTGGGTGCATGTCAGGACTCAGAAGGGAAGGAGTGTTTTTTGGATTTTGCAGCACAGATTTTGGTGGAATGAATGGTGGGTGCTATGTTGCACCAATACAGTGGAACCCCCCCACAAGTCACCCCATTTTGCAAAGTACACCCCTCAGGGAATTCATCTAGGGGTATAGTGTACATTTCAAACCCCCAGGGGTTTCACCAATTTTGATACAACTGGGCAGTGAAAATGAAAAATTACATTTTTTTACACAAAAATGCAGTTCTGGCTCAAAATTTTTCATTTTCACAAGGAATGATGGAGACAAAGCACCCCAAAGTCTGTGCCCCAATTTCTCCCGAGTACGGCAATGCCTCACATGTGACCAAAAAATACCAGTTGGGCGCATGGCAGGACTCAGAAGGGAAGGAGTGATTTTTGGATTTTGCAGCACAGATTTTGGTGGAATGAATGGTGGGTGCTATGTTGCATTAGCAAGACTCCCAAAGCACCAATACAGTGGAACCCCCCCACAAGTGACCCCATTTTGCAAACTACACCCCTCAGGGAATTCATCTAGGGGTATAGTGTACATTTCAAACCCCCAGGGGTTTCACCAATTGTGGTACAACTGGGCTGTGAAAATGAAAAATTACATTTTTTTACACAAACATGCAGTTCTGGCTCAAAATTTTTCATTTTCACAAGGAATGAAGGAGACAAAGCACCCCAAAATCTGTGCCCCAATTTCTCCCGAGTACGGCAATGCCTCACATGTGACCAAAAAATACCAGTTGGGTGCATGTCAGGACTCAGAAGGGAAGGAGTGATTTTTGGATTTTGCAGCACAGATTTTGGTGGAATGAATGGTGGGTGCTATGTTGCATTAGCAAGACTCCCAAAGCACCAATACAGTGGAACCCCCCCACAAGTGACCCCATTTTGCAAACTACACCCCTCAGGGAATTCATCTAGGGGTATAGTGTACATTTCAAACCCCCAGGGGTTTCACCAATTGTGGTACAACTGGGCTGTGAAAATGAAAAATTACATTTTTTTACACAAACATGCAGTTCTGGCTCAAAATTTTTCATTTTCACAAGGAATGAAGGAGACAAAGCACCCCAAAATCTGTGCCCCAATTTCTCCCGAGTACGGCAATGCCTCACATGTGACCAAAAAATACCAGTTGGGTGCATGTCAGGACTCAGAAGGGAAGGAGTGTTTTTTGGATTTTGCAGCACAGATTTTGGTGGAATGAATGGTGGGTGCTATGTTGCACCAATACAGTGGAACCCCCCCACAAGTCACCCCATTTTGCAAAGTACACCCCTCAGGGAATTCATCTAGGGGTATAGTGTACATTTCAAACCCCCAGGGGTTTCACCAATTGTGGTACAACTGGGCTGTGAAAATGAAAAATTACATTTTTTTACACAAACATGCACTTCTGGCTCAAAATTTTTCATTTTCACAAGGAATGAAGGAGACAAAGCACCCCAAAGTCTGTGCCCCAATTTCTCCCGAGTACGGCAATGCCTCACATGTGACCAAAAAATACCAGTTGGGCGCATGGCAGGACTCAGAAGGGAAGGAGTGATTTTTGGATTTTGGAGCACAGATTTTGTTGGAATGAATGGTGGGTGCTATGTTGCATTACCAATACAGTGGAACCCCCCCACAATTGACCCCATTTTGCAAACTACACCCCTCAGGGAATTCATCTAGGGGTATAGTGTACATTTCAAACCCCCAGGGGTTTCACCAATTTTGATACAACTGGGCTGTGAAAATGTAAAAATTAAATTTTTCATTTTCACAGCTCAGTTGTATCAAAATTGGTGAAACCCCTGGGGGTTTGAAATGTACACTATACCCCTTGATGAATTCCCTAAAGGGTGTAGTTTGCAAAATGGGGTCACTTGTGGGGGGGTTCCACTGTATGGGTGCTTCAGGGGTCTTGCTAATGCGACATAGCACCCACCATTCATTCCACCACCAAAAATCACTCCTTCCCTTCTGAGTCCTGCCATGCACCCAACTGGTATTTTTTGGTCACATATGAGGCATTGCCGTACTCGGGAGAAATTGGGGCACAGATTTTGGGGTGCTTTGTCTCCTTCATTCCTTGTGAAAACGAAAAATTTTGAGCCAGTACTGCATTTTTGTGTAAAAAATTAAATTTTTTTACACAAAAATGCAGATCTGGCTCAAAAGTTTTCATTTTCACAAGGAATGAAGGAGACAAAGCACCCCAAAATCTGTGCCCCAATTTCTCCCGAGTACGGCAATGCCTCATATGTGACCAAAAAATACCAGTTGGGTGCATGGCAGGACTCAGAAGGGAAGGAGTGATTTTTGGTGGTGGAATGAATGGTGAGGGAGGGGGGCTGGCGCTGCGACTGGTGGGGGGTGGGAGGGGTGCTGGCGCTTCGGCTACCGGGTGGGAGGGAGGGGGGGGCTGCCGGGTGGGAGGGGGGGGCTGGCGATCGGTGGTGATCGGTGCTGTACTTAACAGCACCGATCACCACCGATCACTGCGTTACCGAGCGGCTTAGCCGCCGGTAACACAGAAAACGCTGCAATTGGCTGTTCACATTTGAACAGCCAATCGCAGCGATCGGCGGCGAGGGGGGATGTCTGCTGTCAGGGACAGCAGACATCTTCAAACTGTCACCGCGTCTATAGACGCGGTGACAGTTCAAAGCCATGACGTATATATACGTCAACGGTCGGGAAGTACCTCCCGACCATGACGTATATATATCTATCTGTCTATATATATATATATATATATATATATATATACATATATACATATATACATATATATATGTGTATATATATATACATATATATATACATATATATATGTGTATATATATATACATATATATATATATACATACATACATACATATATATATATATATACATATATATATATACATATATATATATACATATATATACATATATACATATATATACATATATACATATATATATACATATATACATATATATATATACATATATATATATATATATATACATATACATATATATATATATATATATATATATATATATATATGTGTATATATATATATATGATTTCATTTTATACATTTTGAAGATTTTTACATGCGGGGGGGGGGTTGGAGCTGGGGGGGAGCGCTGCGGCTGCGGCTGCTTCTTGATGACAGGGAGCGAGGGAGGGGGAGCGGCTGCCGGAGGGAGCGCAGCTGCCGGGCGGGTGGGAGGGAGGGAGAGCGGCTGCCGGGCGGGTGGGAGGGAGAGCTGCGGATCGGTGGTGATCGGTGCCAGCACCGATCACCGCCGATCCCTGTGTTACCGAGCGGCTTAGCCGCCGGTAACACAGAAATAGCTGTGATTGGCTGTTCACATTTGAACAGCCAATCACAGCGATCGCCGACCGGTGGGGGCATCCCTGCCCCCCCCGGGCGGCGAGGGGGGATGTCTGCTGTCGGGGACAGCAGACATTTCCAAACTGTCACCGCGTCTCTAGACGCAGTGACAGTTTGAAGCCATGACGTATATATACGTCAACGGTCGGGAAGTACTTCCCGGCCATGACGTATATATACGTCAAATGTCGTGAAGGGGTTAAATGATGGCTACCATTAAAGTTGGTTCCTGGAATATTGGAGGTATACATTCTCTGATAAAAAGGAAGAAGTGCCTCTTGTATCTTAAAAAACTGGGTATGGATCTGGTTTACCTTCAACAGACTCATCGTCTCCCCGCGGAAGCACAAAAATTAAATACCCTGGGATGGCGTGTGCTGCCACCGCCTCCTACAATTCGAAAGCCCGAGGGGTGATGATATTGGCCAGGGGCAACCTTCCGATTGAGGTTACAAATACCATTACTGACCCAGAGGGGCGTTGCCTAATTTTAGAAATTTCTCTTTACAGCTGTAATTATGTTTTGTGTTCAGTGTATGCACCCAACTCCTATTCTAAGGCCTTCATGACCGATATATTATCTAAATTGTACCTGTTCTCATCTAAGCCCTTAATTGTTGGGGGCAATTTCAACATAATAACCTCCCCTTATCTAGATACCTCCTCCCGTGCTTCAAAGCGCCTAACCCCCAGGCTTGGCATCCCTCACCTATCACACCAACTCAAAATCACAGATGTGTGGAGATTTTTGCCCCCTACTGACAGTACACGTGCCTGTCGGCGGCCCACGGCTCCCTTTCTAGAATAGATTATCTATTATTGTCTGACTCTATTATCCCCAATGCTAGCCAAGCCGAAATTGAACCCATGGCACTTTCAGACCATGGATTGATTTGGACCACTATTGCCTTAAATGTAGATGTGGAAGCTTTTAAACGATGGCAATTCCCTACTTCTTTTGTCTCCTCAGTCCCTTTTCGCAAGCAGCTTAGACTTTGCTGGGAGGACTACCTCGCTAACAATATACAATCAGCACACTCAGACCAGCCAAAAAAGTGGGTCCCGGGGACCCTTCACTTCTAAAAATTGGGGTCCTACCTGACCTTTTCTGGGTCCCAACGGAATAAAGCCTCCTCTCCCCTTCTCCCCAGCATGGCACATGTGGGTCGGGGGGGGAAGTATGAATTGGGCCACTCGCCTAAAGATACATATATACTAGAAACTATCTAAACCACAGGTCTTCAACCTGTGGCCCGCCAGATGTTGTGGAACTACATATCCCAGCATGCCCTGAGGTTTTTTGACATTCTTATAGGAAAAAATGTGGCAATGCATGTTGGAACATGTAGTTTCACAACATCTGGAGGGCCACAGGTTGAAGACCCATGATCTAAACCTCTAAACAGGGACTGTGCGCGCCGAAGGCGCGCTAAAAATTTAGGGCAATTTTTTTTTTTTGGGGGGGGGGGGGGAGTGGTGTGGTCACATAGTTGTACCAATTCACATTACAGCACACACCATTATGCCCAGTAGACATTACAGCACACACAGTTATGCCCAGTACACATTATAGCACACACCGTTATGCCCAGTACACATTATAGAACACACCGTTATGCCCAGTACACATTATAGAACACACCGTTATGCCCAGTACACATTACAGCACACACCATTATGCCCAGTAGACATTACAGCACACACAGTTATGCCCAGTACACATTATAGAACACACCGTTATGCCCAGTACACATTATAGAACACACCGTTATGCCCAGTACACATTATAGAACACACCGTTATGCCCAGTACACATTACAGCACACACCGTTATGCCCAGTACACATTACAGCACACCTCGTAATGCCCAGTAC
The DNA here is from genome assembly GCF_055691185.1 of Crinia signifera. Lineage (NCBI taxonomy): Eukaryota > Metazoa > Chordata > Amphibia > Anura > Myobatrachidae > Crinia > Crinia signifera. The sequence goes on along the minus strand of NC_139223.1, from coordinate 181,749,145 downwards.
ACATTATAGAACACACCGTTATGCCCAGTACACATTATAGAACACACCGTTATGCCCAGTACACATTACAGCACACACCGTTATGCCCAGTACACATTACAGCACACCGCGTAATGCCCAGTACACATTACAGCACACACCGTTATGCCCAGTACACATTACAGCACACCCCGTAATGCCCAGTACACATTATAGAACACATCCTTATGCCCGGTACACATTATAGAACACACCGTAATGCCCAGTACATATTACAGCACACCATAATGCCCAGTACACATTACAGCACACCCCGTAATGCCCAGTACATATTACAGCACACACCGTTATGCCCAGTAGACATTACAGCACACCCCATAATGCCCAGTACATATTACAGCACACACAGTTATGCCCAGTACATATTACAGCACACACAGTTATGCCCAGTACATATTACAGCACACTATAATGCCCAGTATGTATTATAGTACGCACTGTAATGCCCAGTATATATTATAGCACATAATTGCTGCTTACCTACAGTACATGTTGTTGCCAGGGGTTATATGCTCCTTGCAGGGGTTACATGCTGGTTGGCGCAGGGGGGGGGGGGGGTTATGCTGGTTGCCACAGGGGGGTTATTCTGGTTGCCGTGGGGGTTGGGGGGTTATTCTGGTTACCGGGAGGGGGGGGGGGGGGGGCTGGTAAGGCTGATACACTGGGGAGTGGGCTGTCTGCAAGGCGGGTGGCTGGAAGAGCTGAAACGCTGCTCTGATTTGAGCAGCGTGTCAGCTTTTCCAGCCTCATCCAGTCCCCCACTGCGCTGACAGCACGCTCATCTCTTATGCTGAGAGTTGCCATATCACATCCCGTCCCCCGCTCTCAGCAGCAGAATGAATTTACACGGCGGGGGGCGGGGGATGCCACAAACACTGTGACCATGAACCAGGCTGCCGCTGCTGCTCTCAAAATAAATGGCAGGGCGCGCGGCATTAATGATTGGCAGGGCTTGCACCTGCAGTGATTGGCTGCCGGGCGGCCACTGTGCAGTGATTGGGTCCCGGCGGCCGCTGCACTGGCTTTTACAGCGGCTCACGCCACGGCAGCTCAGCGCGTCCTCGGGGACTCCTTCAGTTTCAAAAACTGAGTCCCCGGTGAGCGTTTAAGGGTAAAATACGCGCTATAGCGCGTATTTGCGAACCCTGCAGACCCTTTGTTGTTTTGGCAGGCCGCTAAAGCTGTATTATGAGGCCAACTTATTGAGTATGTGTCTCGGCGTAAAAAGAGGTTTGTCTCAACTTTCATAGTGTCGCAACAGAAACTGACGGCGACAGACAGTCTCCGACCCCCTTCTAATAGACAGAAATATTCTGCAGCTAAATCGCATTTTGATTCAATTATGACCACTATGGGTAATAAACACTCTTTCCACAAAAATCATAGAGGCCGGTCCCTCACCCCACTTATGAGGCTGCCTGTCAGGCTGCAGTAGAGATGGGTCGTTCGCGAACGAACTGGATCTTTTGAACGGCTCCCACCCAAGAACGAATGATCCGCCGATCCCAAAAAGGTGATCCGTTTCAGTTTACAATGCATTTTCCTGATCTCAGTGCTGCCACCTGTGGCAGCTGAGATGTCCTACCTCTGGAGACTGAGTACAGTGCTGTGATTACAAGTGATAGAAAGATTAGCTGCTGCAGCCAGGGATGGCCATCGGTGCAGATGCCATCGATGGTTGACATCGATGGCGATTCTGCACCCAGCCATCGGTCAGTGTTTTTACTCGGTCATGTATATTCCCCCTTTTTTTATTAAAAGTGAGCCGAGGTCCCTGTCTAAAAGATACGTATCTTTTCACTTAACGATCCGGCGGATCCCGACTCATACTAATGCGCCGTTTTGCCCATCTCTAGGCTGCACTGCAGTGCCTGAGACTCGGCGGGGGGCGGAGCTACACGGACTTGGCTGGGGGCGGGGCTACACGGACATGGCGGGCGGCGGAGCTACAAGGACAACAAAGGAGAGAAGAGTGCTGCAGTTACTGCTGACTGCAGTACTGCCAGGAGCCACTGGATGTCCCCATATCCATGGAGCCATCTCATCACCTGCCATGAACAATAGAGAGACTGCCCTGGACCAGTACAGAGGAACTAAGTGAGTTTAGTGATTATCTGTCTGTCTGTCTGTCTGTCTGTCTATTATCTATATGTCTCTGTCTCTGTCTATCTATCATCTACCTATGTATCTCTGTCTATCTATCATCTATGTGTCTCTGTATATCTATCTTCTATGTGTCTGTCTATCATCTATCTATCTATCTATCTATCTATCTATCTATCTATCTATGTGTCTATATCAATCTACATATATGTAATGGTGGATATCTATCTGTTTGTGTGTGTATATATTTATAGTGTTCCCAGTAGCCTTGTTTTGTTGTTTTGCAGGGCGCAGCGCCCTGCCCATTTTATAATGTACTGAAATCTCCCTGCCCTTATGACTGTGCCCTGCCAGAGACCTAAGCAGCGCATATGACCAGAGGTCGATTGGCAGCCATCCAATGCGTCTACCAGCGACCCCACAAAAGGCACATGTGTCAGCTCTTTCATTCTGGTGCCCCTCCCCCCGCTAACACAACTCTGATATCTACTGATGGCCCGGCTTAGCCGTAAGAACCTCACTGACAGCCGCTCTCATCAGAGGGGAAGTGCGGCATGTCAGCACGGCAGGGTACACACACAGGAACAGCTAACAGCCACTGTGCTGCAGAGGGGATCAGTGGCCACTCGCCTACTTGAGCCAGGGAGAGACTCGGGGCATCCAGCAGGGCTTGCGGTTACCATGCAGCAAGATGAGCTGACAGCCGGTGTAAGCAGAAGGGGGTGGGTGCACCTGGATGATCTGACAAGTGCTTAACGCTGTAAAGCGGCTGTCAGTTCTAGTTCCAGGTGCGCCCTGACACGCTGCTGATCTCCTCTGCTTACAGCAGCTGTCAGCTCTAGTTCCAGGTGACCCCTGCCGCCCTGACACGCCGCTGATCTCCTCTGCTTACAGCAGCTGTCAGCTCTAGTTCCAGGTGACCCCTGCCGCCCTGACACGCCGCTGATCTCCTCTGCTTACAGCAGCTGTCAGCTCTAGTTCCAGGTGACCCCTGCCACCCTGACACGCTGCTGATCTCCTCTGCTTACAGCAGCTGTCAGCTCTAGTTCCAGGTGACCCCTGCCACCCTTACACGCCGCTGATCTCCTCTGCTTAGAGCAGCTGTCAGCTCTAGTTCCAGGTGACCCCTGCCACCCTGACACACTACTGATCTCCTCTGCTTACAGCAGCTGTCAGCTCTAGTTCCAGGTGACCCCTGCCACCCATGATTCGGCGCCCATAGCCCCTTTGTCAAACATTGGCCGTATATATATATATATATATTATCCTCCACACTGTTCCCCTTCGACGCTCTAAACCACAACCCTGGCACAACAAAATAACTAGATTCTTGCAAAAATGTGCTGAACGCCTCTGGAGGAAATCTCACTCTCTGGAAGACTTCCTCCATTTCAAGTTTATTCTCTCCTCCTACAGCGCTGCTCTCTCCTATACCAAACAATCTTTCTTCAAATCTCTCATCTCTTCCCATTCCTCCAATCCCCGACGTCTCTTTGAAACTTTCAACACTCTACTTCGCCCTGCACCACCCCTCCTCCCTTCATCCCTCACTGCCACTGACTTTGCCTCCTTCTTCCTCTCTAAAATTGAGGTAATCCGACATGATATCTCCTTCCATACCCCCTCTGCTGCCCACCCCCCACCCCAATCATCCTCCCCTACCAACTACCCCACTCTGTCATACTTCTGCCCTACTACAGCTGAGGAAGTCCACTCCCTCATCTCATCCTCTCCCCCCTCTACCTGTCCCTTGGACCCTCTCCCCTCCCGTCTCCTCAGTTCCCTCTCCCCCACTGGCTGCTCCCACCTTGCTCACCTCTTTAACCTATCTCTTTCTACTGGCATCTTTCCCTCACCCTTCAAACACGCTCTGGTCTCGCCTATTCTTTAAAAACCTAACCTGGACCCTTTATCTCCCACAAGCTACCGCCCTATCTCTCTTCTCCCATTTGCCTCTAAAATACTAGAACGGCTGGTTTACAGGCGTCTCACCAGCTACCTGTCTGACCACTCCATCCTAGATCCCCTTCAATCTGGCTTTCGCCACTTCATTCCACTGAGACTGCCCTAGTGAAAGTCACCAATGACCTGCTGTCAGCCAAATCCAAGGGTCACTTCTCCCTGCTTATCCTTTTGGACCTATCTGCTGCCTTTGACACTGTGGATCACCCTCTCCTCCTCCACACACTCCAAAACATTGGCCTCTCTGGCACAGTCTTCAACTGGTTTTCCTCTTACCTCTTCAACCGTTCCTTCTCAGTCTCTGCCTCTGGCTCTACCTCACCACCTTCTATCCTTCCTGTCGGGGTCCCTCAGGGTTCCGTCCTTGGCCCCATTCTGTTCTCTCTGTACACCTCCTCTCTGGGTGCAATCATTAACTCCTTTGGCTTCCAATATCACCTCTATGCAGATGACACCCAAATCTACCTCTCCTCTCCTGATCTGTCCCCCACTGTTTTCTCTCAAGTTTCCAACTGCCTCGCTGCCATCTCTACCTGGATGTCTGAGCGATTTCTGAAGCTGAATATGGACAAAACCAAACTTATTATCTTTCCCCCACCCAGAGCTATGCCCCCTACTAATTTCTCTATCACTGTTAACAACACCATCATCTCCCCTGTTCCCCAACTCCGCTGCCTGGGTGTCACTCTTGACTCCTCCCTCTCCTTTGCACCCCACATCCAAGGCCTGGCCCATTCTTGCCGGTTCCAGTTACGCAACATTGCTCGCATCAGGCCCTTTCTCTCACAGAGTGCAACTAAGCTGATCATCCACTCATTAGTCATCTCACGGCTTGACTACTGTAATGCTCTTCTCACCGACCTCGCTCAATCCCAACTAGCTCCTCTCCAATCTGTCCTCAATGCTGCAGCCAGGCTTATCTTCCTCTCCCGCCGCTCTAACTCTGCTACTCCCCTTCAACAAAATCTGCACTGGCTTCCATTCCCCTACATAATCCTCTTCAAACACCTCACACTCACATACAGGGCCATCTCTAATTCCATTGCTCCATATATCTCTAACCTCATCTCCATTCATACACCCTCCCGCCCTCTACGGTCAGCTGACGACTGTCGTCTCTCCTCCACCCTGATCACTGCTTCCCATGCTAGAGTACAGGACTTTGCCCGTGCTGCACCCCTTTAGTGGAACGCACTCCTTCGCTCCATTAGACTCTCCCCGACCTTGCAAAGCTTCAAACGGGCACTGAAAACTCACCTATTCATCAAAGCGTACCCTTCCACTGCATAAACCAGCTGGTTCTCCGACCCCTTGCCTGTTTACATCCTGCTATCTAACCACCACCCCCTCGCTTGCAACTCTTGTAATCTGTCTGTCTCCCCTTCCTACTAGATTGTAAGCTCCTCCGAGTAGGGCCCTCTTCCCTCCTGTTGTCAAAGCCCACTTCTCTTCACATTTCACTCACAGCTCTCCTTTACTCCAACACTCAGTGACCCTCTTCATACTCATCTCCATCATTGGCCTCAAGCCTCTAGTTGTATGTTGATTGGGTCCTCACTACTTACATTTAAGCTGTAATGTGTATTGAACTGTGGTGCTCTTTATTTGTACTGTATTTTTGTTATTTATTCAATGTTATGCCAAGTTTTGTCTCCCTGTATTGTTCCTTTGTACGGCGCTGCGAAACACTTGTGGCGCCTTATAAATAAAATTATAATAATAATAATAATAATAATATATATATATATATATAGTGGGGCATTATACAGTGGTATGTTATAACGCTACTTCGAGCACTGGAGGGTCACCTATAGTGGGAAGATTTTCTGTGGGGATACTTGTCACTTGTGGCCCCATCCCCTAAGCGCGTTACCCATCACAGCTTTCTTGCATTACAGAAAGCCTGCGGGTACAACTGAAGAGGCTTCAAGCCCCCACCCAGCAGAAGGAAGCTCCACTACACACACCAGTGATGCCGTGCACGTCGGATGCAGAACAGGCCCAAATTTGTTCAAGACAGATTTTGTATGATTTACCGATGTTCAGAAACCAAGCGGTTAAGAGACCGATGTGGGAATCCAGACATTGAGTGCCCTGTGTGCGCTATGTGCTGTGTAATGTGAACAAGATTGTGCTACTGAGTCATTTGAATTGGTACTATTGTATGGCCATACCTCCTTTTTTTTTGCGGTATGCGGTGGGCATTGTCCCTTTATTAAGTATGGGAGAGGAAGCACAAATTTATAGTGTGCAGGAGAACACCAAACATCCTTGCACTGGCCCTGGGCGGAGCTACACAGAACTGGCCTGATTCCACAGCAAGAGGGAGAGAAGTGGCTGCCCAGAGTGTATGTGTGTGTCAGTATCTACAGGGAGAGGCACAACTGGCTTTGCACTGCTGCCATATTGGGTTTTGTTGTGTCTGCGTTAATAAACTAAACTAGTGTGCGGCACATGTAAATCAGCCAAGGGTGTTGAATTAGGATGCAGTCAGGCTTAGGCTGCAGGGAGGGTGGGTAAGGTGGTGGAGTAAGTTAAGGTTAGGGACTGCGTGATAGAGTGCATGCCTCAAAGGGAGGGAGTGCATCAGTGTGAAAGATCACAGGCCATAGGGTGATGGAGCACGTCAGTGTGATAGAGCGCAGGATGAGGGAGCAAGTGAGTGTGATAAAGCTCAGGGGGTGTGATAAAGCGTACGTCTCGGGGAGAGGGAGCGTGCCAGTGTGATAGAGCGTACAACTTGGGGAGAGGGAGCGTGTAAGTGTAGGTAAAGGCCGGAAGGTGAAGGAGAACATCAGTGTAATAAAGCACAGACCGCAGGGGGTGGGAGTGTGTGAGAACACAAGCCATGGGCGAGGGAGTGTATCAGTGTAATAGAGTACAGAATTCAGGGTGAGTGACAGTGACGTAACTAGAAAAGTAGCTCCACCCAGCCAAAATAAATTCTGGTGCCATCCCCCTCCTAAACACACTGGCAGAGCAGGTACACACTGACAGCGCAGGTACAGAATGAACAGTACCTGTGCTGCTTTAATCCGTCAGTGAGGCCCGGGAGGAGAGTATCCTGAATTGAGCAGCAGGCTCTCTCCAGTGGCTGACGGACACTCTCTCCATCACGCAGTGAGGAAGGGGGAGCGGCGGGCAGGGTAGAAGTGGGAGCTCTCTGGCTGTCTGTGTGAGGACGCTCAGTGACCCACTCATCAGCGGGTCATGGGGCGGGTCACTGAGAGCCCTCACACAGACAGCCAGAGGCGGACAAGTCTGCGTTTCCTTATTGGCTGCAGCTGCAGAGCTCACACAGGACTCCTGGCCTTTGGCAGCCTCTGTGAGAGCGCTGTGAACCTGCGCCCCGGTGGCGCAGGCACCCTCTGCCACCGTTGGGGCTGCGGAGCCCTAGTTACGCCACTGGTGTGTGATATAGCACAGGGCGAGGGAGTGTGATATAGCGCAGGGGGAGGGAGTGTGTGATAGAGTGCAGGCCGCAGGTGAGGGAGTGTGATATAGCGCAGGGGGAGGGAGTGTGATATAGTGCAGTGGAAGGGAGTGTGTGATAGAGTGCAGGCCGCAGGTGAGGGAGTGTGATATAGCGCAGGGGGAGGGAGTGTGATATAGTGCAGTGGAAGGGAGTGTGTGATAGAGTGCAGGCCGCAGGTGAGGGAGTGTGATATAGCGCAGGGGGAGGGAGTGTGATATAGTGCAGGTGAGGGTGTGTGATATAGCGCAGGGGGAGGGTGTGTGATATAGCGCAGGGGGAGGGAGTGTGATATAGCGCAGAGGGAGGGAGTGTGATATAGCGCAGGGGGAGGGAGTGTGATATAGCGCAGGGGGAGGGAGTGTGATATAGCGCAGTGGGAGGTAGAGTGTAATAGAGTACAGGATGCAATGGGAGGGAGTGTGATATAGCGCAGGGGGAGGGAGTGTGATATAGCGCAGTGGGAGGTAGAGTGTAATAGAGTACAGGATGCAATGGGAGGGAGTGTGATATAGCGCAGGGGGAGGGAGTGTGATATAGCGCAGGGGGAGGGAGTGTGATATAGCGCAGGGGGAGGGTGTGTGATATAGTGCAGTGGAAGGGAGTGTGTGATAGAGTGCAGGCCGCAGGTGAGGGAGTGTGATATAGCGCAGTGGGAGGTAGAGTGTAATAGAGTACAGGATGCAATGGGAGGGAGTGTGATATAGCGCAGGGGGAGGGAGTGTGATATAGTGCAGGGGGAGGTAGAGTGTAATAGAGTACAGGATGCAGTGGGAGGGAGTGTGATATAGCGCAGGGTTAGGGAGTGTGATATAGCACAGGGGGAGGTATAGTGTAATAGAGTACAGGATGCAGTGGGAGGGAGTGTGATATAGCGCAGGGGGAGGGAGTGTGATATAGCGCAGTGGAAGGGAGTGTGTGATAGAGTGCAGGCCGCAGGTGAGGGAGTGTGATATAGCGCAGTGGGAGGTAGAGTGTAATAGAGTGCAGGATGCAGTGGGAGGGAGTGTGATATAGCGCAGGGGGAGGGAGTGTGATATAGCGCAGGGGGAGGGAGTGTGATATAGCGCAGGGGGAGGGAGTGTGATATAGCGCAGGGGGAGGGAGTGTGATATAGCGCAGGGGGAGGGAGTGTGATATAGTGCAGTGGAAGGGAGTGTGTGATAGAGTGCAGGCCGCAGGTGAGGGAGTGTGATATAGCACAGTGGGAGGTAGAGTGTAATAGAGTACAGGATGCAGTGGGAGGGAGTGTGATATAGCGCAGGGGGAGGGAGTGTGATATAGCTCAGGGGGAGGGAGTGTGATATAGCGCAGGGGGAGGGAGTGTGATATAGCGCAGGGGGAGGGAGTGTGATATAGCGCAGGGGGAGGGAGTGTGATATAGCTCAGGGGGAGGGAGTGTGATATAGTGCAGTGGAAGGGAGTGTGTGATAGAGTGCAGGCCGCAGGTGAGGGAGTGTGATATAGCGCAGTGGGAGGTAGAGTGTAATAGAGTACAGGATGCAGTGGGAGGGAGTGTGATATAGCACAGGGGGAGGGAGTGTGATATAGCGCAGGGGGAGGGAGTGTGATATAGTGCAGTGGAAGGGAGTGTGTGATAGAGTGCAGGCCACAGGTGAGGGTGTGTGATATAGCGCAGGGGGAGGGAGTGTGATATAGTGCAGTGGAAGGGAGTGTGTGATAGAGTGCAGGCCGCAGGTGAGGGAGTGTGATATAGCGCAGTGGGAGGGAGTGTGTGATAGAGTGCAGGATGCAGTGGGAGGGAGTGTGATATAGCGCAGGGGGAGGGAGTGTGATATAGCGCAGGGGGAGGGAGTGTGATATAGTGCAGTGGAAGGGAGTGTGTGATAGAGTGCAGGCCACAGGTGAGGGTGTGTGATATAGCGCAGGGGGAGGGAGTGTGATATAGTGCAGGGGGAGGGAGTGTGTGATAGAGTGCAGGCCGCAGGTGAGGGTGTGTGATATAGCGCAGGGGGAGGGAGTGTGATATAGTGCAGTGGAAGGGAGTGTGTGATAGAGTGAAGGCCGCAGGTGAGGGAGTGTGATATAGCGCAGTGGGAGGTAGAGTGTAATAGAGTACAGGATGCAGTGGGAGGGAGTGTGATATAGCGCAGGGGGAGGGAGTGTGATATAGCGCAGGGGGAGGGAGTGTGATATAGTGCAGGGGGAGGGTGTGTGATATAGCGCAGGGGGAGGGAGTCTGATATAGTGCAGTGGAAGGGAGTGTGTGATAGAGTGCAGGCCACAGGTGAGGGTGTGTGATATAGCGCAGGGGGAGGAAAAGTCATATATCGCAGTGGGATGGAGTGTGTGATAGAGTACAGGCTTCAAAGGGAGGGAGTGTGATCTAGCGCAGTGGGAGGTAGTGTGTAATAGAGTACAGGATGCAGTGGGAGGGAGTGTGATATATAGTAGAACAGGGGACAGAGTGTGGGGCCGATATGTTTTAATCATTCCAGTAGGGACCAATGGGACCAATGTGTTTTATTTTACCTGTAGGGGCCAATATTTTTATTTGTAATTTCCTTCCGGGTGCCAGTGTGTATTATTTATTCCTTTTAAGGCCAATATATCTGTTTATTTTTCCTGTATCAGCAAATTGTTTTTTCCCATGGAGGGACATTGCGTGTGACATGGGGCGTGTCAGGGAAGAGTTTAGTAGCAGCATTATCATAGTAACATACTGTATGCAACTGCAGCAAAAGATGCTAGGACAGCTGCGACTGTGTCCAACAAAGGCCACATGAGGAGGGATCCCGCTCCTCGTGACAAACCCCACACCTAAACAGATCCCGCCTCCATTAGGGTTGCTCCCAGAAATTTCCCGGGCTGGTTTTTCATCCCAATCCGCCCCTGCATCACGGTGTGCAGCTTATTGTGTAATTGGCATCACGGTGTGTGGCATAATGTGTAATTGGCATCACGGTGTGTGGCGTAATGGGCATCACGGTATGCGGTGTAATGGGCATCACGGTGTGCAGCTTATTGTGTAATTGGCATCACGGTGTGCTGCATAATGTGTAATTGGCATCACGGTGTGTGGCGTAATGGGCATCACGGTATGCAGCTTATTGTGTAATTGGCATCATGGTGTGTGGCATAATGTGTAATTGGCATCACGGTGTGTGGCGTATGGGCATCACGGTATGCGGTGTAATGGGCATCACGGTGTGCAGCTTATTGTGTAATTGGCATCACGGTGTGCGGCATAATGTGTAATTGGCATCACGGTGTGTGGCGTAATGGGCATCACGGTATGCAGCTTATTGTGTAATTGGCATCACGGTGTGTGGCATAATGTGTAATTGGCATCACGGTGTGTGGCGTATGGGCATCACGGTATGCGGTGTAATGGGCATCACGGTGTGCAGCTTATTGTGTAATTGGCATCACGGTGTGCAGCTTATTGTGTAATTGTCATTACGGATAAACAGTATTTAATGATTTATAGCCAATGCAGGGTAGAACTAAGCTGAACTGATCAATCAATTCATCTATAAACTGGAAGATTAGAATAGGTGCGCTGGCACAATCTGCAGTTACACAATACAATCACGTTACAGGCTACACCCCCTTCTGATAGGCCACACCCCAATTTTTCAGCATGCACAAGCATCCTATCTCCAACTTATGGAAAGTTGGGGGGGGTGACACCATGAGTTACTACACCGGGTGACACCAACCCTAGTGACGCCACTGATTTCACTGATGCATTCATTCATCTCCCCAAACTGGGAAGAGACCCACACTTGCCGGGATCATACAGACCCATATCACTTCTTAACGTTGATTACAAGTTGTATACCAAAATTCTGGCAGATAGGTTGAAGTTAATTCTTCCTTCTGTGGTCCACTCAGATCAGACGGGCTTCATTAAGGGTCGTCATTCCACAGGGAACATTAGAAAGGTTCTGGCTGCTTCACACTGGCCGAACTCCACGGCTAACCCAGACGCACATTTCATTCTTTCTCTCGATGCAGAGAAAGCCTTCGATTATGTCAGTTGGGACCATCTGTACACCACGCTCACACGTTCTGGGTTTCCGCCGGGCTTCTCCAGTGTCCTAAACGCTTTATATACAGCCTCTAGTTCTCGGATTATATGCAATGGGTATATATCTGATCCAGGAATTCTAAACAGAGGTACCAGACAGGGCTGCCCACTCTCGCCCCTATTATTTTCCCTTGCTATTGAACCATTAGCGATTTCCCTAAGACAATTGTAGTCGTTTACAGGGGTTCACGTTTATTTGCGGACGACATGCTCCTTTTTGTATCCGACCCTTTAAAACCCATCCCTAATATTATGTCCGTCATTGATAACTTTAGTTCTTTTGCCGGTTATAAGGTAAATCCCTCAAAATCTGACCTGCTTCCACTCACTCCTCCCGCCCTCACACTTGCTTCTAATCCTATCCTCTCTCAGTTTTCCCTGAATAAAATTAAACTAAAATATCTAGGTGTCTTTGTCCCTGCCGACATGACTAAATTATACGCAACAAATTATAACCCGATTATGTCCAAAATCTCTTAGTTATTGACCTCTTGGTCTTCCTTACCGATTTCGTCACTGGGGAGGGTGGCGACTTTAAAAAGTATCATATTTCCAAAAATATCTTACACGCTACAGATGCTGCCTCTGAGACCCAACAGGAAAGACTGTTCAGCCTACGATAAACGATTTACAAAATTTCAATGGAATAATAAAAACCCCGTATAGTCTTAACAAAACTGAAGCTCCATAAGGAGCATGGTGGCCTGGCCGTCCCGGACCTTCTATCCTTCTCTAGAGCCGTCGCCTTTCGGTACATTTTGGATTTATACTAATTATAATTTGGAACAAGCACTAGTGGCCCCATATGATCTCAAAGCCCTGCTACATACCCCGAAATCCCTTATACCGCCGACTTTTAAAATAATATTCTGTTTTGGGATACATACCAGGCCTGGGGGCCATACATAAAGCTTGGGGCAGAAACCCTACACATTCCAAATTTATATCTATAGGAGGCAATCCTTGTTTTACCCCACCTCTTACCAATTATAGGTTCACTGTCTGGAAGCTTAAAGGAATCTCTGCAATTAGAGATGTGTGTGACCCAGGTGGTTCTCTATATTCTTTCACTGATTTAGTAAATCTTTTTGATTTACCTTGGTCAGATTTTTTCATGCACCTACAACTGCGACACTATATACAGTCTCTTCCAATCCCCTGGCCAAATGAAGAAACACCGGACCCTCTCACCTCACTGATTACTAGAATTAGCAAAACACATTATAAAACGCAATGGCTATATGGCGACATACTTATCTCCATTATAAACATGGGTAAGCTATGGTCCCCCCTCCTCGAGACTTGGTCTTCGGAATTCTCTTCCCCTGTGACTAGACGAGACCTAACTCATTCTATACCATCCATATTTAACATTTTGCACTCAGCGCCATTACAGGAGATCCATTTGAAATTTCTGTACCGAGCATATATTTCACCGGGCCAGAGAATATACATGGTTTCTTCAGACTCAGGTAGATGCCCTAAGTGTCATTCTCCAAAAGCCCTATTTCTACACAACTTTTGGCACTGTCCCAAAATGGCAAAATTTTGGTTCAAAGTGAAATGGTATATACATAACTCATTTGATATTGACATATATCAATATTGTTCAATATAAAAGCTCTTTTAGGTTTACAAACTGCTGCTTGGCAGATACCCCAGTCCGCACACCCAATGATCCCCCTTCTGATAATAATCCTTACAGTTGCAAAAAAGCTCATAGTTAAGCAGTGGATTTCCCCTGTACCCCCCAGGCTTGAGCATTTACAATCTGAACTGACCACAATACTTTGTCACGAGTCTACTCTCCCAGATGTGGACTGTAAAACCCAGAAATTCTTATCTAAATGGTCCCCGCTAATTGAAACGTTAGCACCTTAATTTAGAGAACATATACTTGAGGTTACTCTGAGATAATATACCCCCCCCCCCCCCTTATTTCCCTCCAGTGTGAATGATGGATGAATGAGTCTTTACTATTTTGTATGTTTAACTAGCTCAGATTTATTAGATTGGTTTTGATTCCATATTTGTCCAAAGCTTTATAACACACTCTTGACATTGATGGTATCACATGTACCTTAGCATTTTCTAGGCATCACGATATATATATATATATATATATATATATATATATATATATATATATATATATATAAAGGTTCATATTTTTCAGTAATTTTTCTGATGATGAAAAGAGTAATCTGCGAGGAATGTTTATACTTCGACTCTGACGTTGAGATCCTCCTTCTGTCGATGTTGCATTGTGTACCATTTTATCATACTGCTTGCATATTTTTTCCTTTTGGAATATTTGCTATGTATATGTGAAAATCTCAATAAAAACATTAAAAAAAAAAATCATTATTAAACCATTATTAAATCATTAATAAATAAACCATAAGAATAATCATCCATGTGACATAGCATCTGTGAGCTAACAGCACATTCATGTGATAACAGCATTTTAATCTCTGCCAGTTACAAACACATCAGTTTATAATTTCCCTCCACATATTCCAGCCACTTCCTAACTGTCATTGTTACATATAGCATAACAATGCAGCTGAGTCCAGGGTGATGTCACAGACAGTGTGATGATGTCACAAAGAGGGGTGATGTCACTGCTTCTACTGGGGACATGTTATGTAACCGGCACTACTGGGGACATGTTATGTAACCGGCACTAGGATACCTATGATATGGAAATAAATCGGTAATGTACATTTGTATGTAATACAGGGGCTGTGACTTTTCTGTAGGACAATGTCTCTGGGGAATAGTTCTTTTGGTTACAGCAACTTATTTTCTATATGACATTAGTTTTATTATTTTATTTATTCAAAAAGATTAATTGACAAGAAATATCATTACAGTAATGTACAGTAGATCCATATAATAATATATGAAAAGTTCACATACTCTATAAAACAATTTAACCTTCATTACACATATACTGTACATACAGAAACACTCAGCGAGGCACTGGAAGAGGGATGTCAGAAATAAAAGGTACACAATAAGCAGAGAAACCAATAACATGAACATGGGGGACATTGAGGTTCTTGGCACAAAAATGTGAGCCCACCTACCACGTCAAGGTGACCTCATCAGGTGGGTGGAGGGGGAGGGAGGGGAGGAGCCTGTGCTATACTATTCTATGCTATGCTTAGCTATGCTATACTAAGACCATAGTCTTAGCATAGCATAGCTAAGCATAGCATAGAATAGCATAGATAGTCTTAGCTGAGACTATGTTAGGACTATGCTAATCTATGCTATGCTTAGCTATGCAATACCAAGACCATTGTCTTAGAATAGCATAGCTAAGCATAGCATAGAATAGCCTAGTCTTAACATTGTCTTAGCTAAGACTATCTATGCTAAGCTATTCTATTCTACGCTGTGCTTAGCTATGCTATACTAAGACCATAGTCTTAGCATAGCATAGCTAAGCATAGCATAGAATAACATAGATAGTCTTAGCTGAGACTATGTTAGGACTATGCTAATCTATTCTACGCTGTGCTTAGCTATGCTATACTAAGACCGAAGTCTTAGCATAGCATAGCTAAGCATAGCATAGAATAGCCTAGTATAGTTCAGGTGGGTTGGGGAGGGGGGATTTTTTTTTTGCAGGAGTCTGTTGTTGTCTAACTCGTGCAGCACCCGTTTTTCATGAATTTGGAGACTCTTGACCTGAACGAGCCAGGTTTCTTCTGCTGGGCTGGGCGATCATCCACAGACAGGGGTGTGCATTTGGCAGCATTAACCATATCTGCCAGTTTGGGAATGACCGGGTCTGCCGGCTTGGGAATGACCGCGTCTGCCGGCTTGGGAATGACCGCGTCTGCCGGCTTGGGCATGACCGTGTCTGCCGGCTTGGGCATGACCGCGTCTGCTGGCTTGGGCATGACCAGGTCTGTTGTTTTGGCCATGATTGGGTCTGTCAGCTTTTGCTCGACCGGGGCTGCAGGCTTTGGCTTGACCAGGTTTGTTGGTTTGGCCTTTATTGGGTCTGCCAGCTTTGGCTTGTCCAGGGCTGCCCGCTTAGGCTTGATCGGGGCTGCAGGTTTTGGCTTGACAGGGCCTGCCAGCTTTGGTTTGACCGGGGCTGCCAGCTTAGGCTTGCCCGGTTCTGCCAGCTTTGGTTTGAATGCGTCTATATAGCAAGAGGGGGGCCCTAGACTGCACACCCTGTAAGGAGGGGGGCTCAATGGCTTGACTGGTTCTGCCAGCTTTGGTTTGACCGGGGCTTTTGGCTTGATTGGTTCTGCCAGCTTTGTTTTTTTGTGTGTGTCTATATAGGAAGAGGGCCCTAGACTGTACACATTGTAATGAAATGTGCTCGGCGGCTTGGCCTTGACCTGGGTCGCCGCTTTGACCCGCTCAGATGTTGGCCCAGATGTCGCCAGCTTGGCCTGCTCAGATGTTGGCTGCCTTCGCACAACATGTTTTGGTGCCACAGGCCGATACTGAGGCCGGGATGGTGTGCCTGGCCCTTGAGAGACCGGCATGTTAGCTTCTCTGCTTTGACTTCTCTAGACTGTGACTTATCTTGTCGAGAGGCTGCAGCAAAATGAGGTCCAGCAGTCTGGGCACCCTTATTTATACCCCATTAGGCTCAGCCTATGCCCATATATGGTCATAGCTCAGCCTATGCCCATATATATAGTGTGATGATGTCACAGTGTGATGATGTCACAGTGTGATGATGTCACAGTGTGATGATGTCACAGACAGTGTGATGATGTCACAGACAGTGTGATGATGTCACAAAGAGGGGTGATGTCACAAACGGTTACACTTTCAGCCCTTTGGCACTGCTACTACTGGGGACATGTTATGTAACCGGCACTACTGGGGACATGTTATATAACTGGCACTACTGGGGACATGTTATGTATCTGCCACGACTAGGGACATGTTATGTAAATGGTACTACTGGGGACATGTTATGTAACTGGTACTACTGGGGACATGTTATGTAACTGGCACTACTGGGGACATGTTATGTAACTGGCACTACTGGGGACATGTTATGTAACTGGCACTACTGGGGACATGTTATATAACTGGCACTACTGGGGACATGTTATGTAACTGCCACGACTAGGGACATGTTATGTAAATGGTACTACTGGAGACATGTTATGTAACTAGGGCACTTCTGGGGACATGTTATGTAACTGGTACTACTGGGGACATGTTATGTAATGGGCACTATTGGGGACATGTTATGTAATTGGTACTACTGGGGACATGTTATGTAATTGGTACTACTGGGGACATGTTATGTAAATGGTACTACTGGGGACATGTTATTACTACTAGATTGTAAGCTCCTCTGAGCAGGGCCCTCTTCCTTCCTGTTGTCAAAGCCCACTTCTCTTCACATTTCACTCACAGCTCTCCTATACTCCAACACTCAGTGACCATCTTTGTCCGCATACTCCTCTCCATCATTGGCCTCAAGCCTCTAGTTGTATGTTGATTGAGTCCTCACTACTTACATTTAAGCTGTAATGTGTATTGATCTGTGGCGCTCTCTATTTGTACTGTATTTTTGTTATTTATTCAATGTTATGCCAAGCTTTGTCTCCCTGTATTGTTCCTTTGTACGGCGCTGCGAAACACTTGTGGCGCCTTATAAATAAAATTATAATAATAATAATGTTATGTAACTGGCACTACTGGGGACGTGTTGTGTAACTGGCGCTACTGGGGACGTGTTGTGTAACTGGCGCTACTGGGGACGTGTTGTGTAAATGGCGCTACTGGGGACGTGTTGTGTAACTGGCGCTACTGGGGACGTGTTGTGTAACTGGCGCTACTGGGGACGTGTTGTGTAACTGGCGCTACTGGGGACGTGTTGTGTAACTGGCGCTACTGGGGACGTGTTGTGTAACTGGCGCTACTGGGGACGTGTTGTGTAACTGGCGCTACTGGGGACGTGTTGTGTAACTGGCGCAACTGGGGACGTGTTGTGTAACTGGCGCAACTGGGGACGTGTTGTGTAACTGGCGCAACTGGGGACGTGTTGTGTAACTGGCGCTACTGGGGACGTGTTGTGTAACTGGCGCTACTGGGGACGTGTTGTGTAACTGGCGCTACTGGGGACGTGTTGTGTAACTGGCACTACTGGGGACGTGTTGTGTAACTGGCACTACTGGGGACGTGTTGTGTAACTGGCACTACTGGGGACGTGTTGTGTAACTGGCACTACTGGGGACGTGTTGTGTAACTGGCACTACTGGGGACGTGTTGTGTAACTGGCACTACTGGGGACGTGTTGTGTAACTGGCACTACTGGGGACGTGTTGTGTAACTGGCACTACTGGGGACGTGTTGTGTAACTGGCACTACTGGGGACGTGTTGTGTAACTGGCACTACTGGGGACATGTTATGTAAATGGCACTACTGGGGACATGTTATGTAAATGGCACTACTGGGGACATGTTATGTAAATGGCACTACTGGGGACATGTTATGTAAATGGCACTACTGGGGACATGTTATGTAAATGGCACTACTGGGGGGTTGGGATCATTTGGTCTATTGCATTATGGTAGAAAGTCATTAGGTCGAATCCATTAGGTCGACATGCTAAAAGGTCGACATGATTCTAGGTCGACATGGGAAAAGGTCGACATGATTCTAGGTCGAAAGGTCATTAGTTCGACAGGTCATTAGTTCGACAAGGTCATTAGTTCGACATTGTCTATGTCGACATTCACAAGGTCGACATGGGGTTTTTCACTGTTTTTTTACCTGAATGTCAACACAGTCGACATGGACACAGTTTAAAGTGCACTGCATCCCCTCGCATCGCTCGCTGCGCTCGCGATGCGTCGGGCACGGTGCCTCGCTACGCTCGGCACACTATTTTATTCTCCCACCACGCCCTAGTGGATGGTAGGGCATGAAATACCGCCTGTCGGCACATGTTGGCTCAAAAAACAGTGAAAAACTCCATGTCGACCTTGTGAATGTCGACATAGACAATGTCGAACTAATGACCTGTCGAACTAATGACCTGTCGAACTAATGACCTTTCGAACTAAAATCATGTCGACCTTTTCCCATGTCGACCTAGAGTCATGTCGACCTTTTAGCATGTCGACCTAATGGATTCGACCTAATGACTTTCTACCATAATGCAGTAGACCAAATGACCGCATCCCCTACTGGGGACATGTTATGTAACTGGCACTACTGGGGACATGTTATGTAACTGGCACTACTGGGGACATGTTATGTAAATGGCACTACTGGGGACATGTTATGTAACTGGCACTACTGGGGACATGTTATGTAACTGGCACTACTGGGGACATGTTATGTAACTGGCACTACTGGGGACATGTTATGTAAATGGCACTACTGGGGACATGTTATGTAACTGGCACTACTGGGGACGTG
Source organism: Crinia signifera (assembly GCF_055691185.1). Lineage (NCBI taxonomy): Eukaryota > Metazoa > Chordata > Amphibia > Anura > Myobatrachidae > Crinia > Crinia signifera. The sequence goes on along the minus strand of NC_139223.1, from coordinate 181,730,092 downwards.
TTATGTAAATGGCACTACTGGGGACATGTTATGTAAATGGCACTACTGGGGACATGTTATGTAACTGGCACTACTGGGGACATGTTATGTAACTGGCACTACTGGGGACATGTTATGTAAATGGCACTACTGGGGACATGTTATGTAACTGGCACTACTGGGGACGTGTTATGTAAATGGCACTACTGGGGACATGTTATGTAAATGGCACTACTGGGGACATGTTATGTAACTGGCACTACTGGGGACATGTTATGTAACTGGCACTACTGGAAACATGTTATGTAACTGGCACTACTGGGGACATGTTATGTAACTGGCACTACTGGGGACATGTTATGTAACTGGCACTACTGGGGACATGTTATGTAACTGGCACTACTGGGGACATGTTATGTAACTGGCGCTACTGGGGACATGTTATGTAACTGGCACTACTGGGGACATGTTATGTAGATGCCTCGTGCATGTGTGCATAATCTATTTAGTGATCACCGAAGCAGAAGTAATCCTAGGCTCCCCCCAACTGTCCCCGCCCCCTATCCGTAGAACACTGCAACCTGCCGGTAGGACAGTGTCCACTTAGCAGGACTGTCCCGCTGTTATCAAAACAGTTGGTAGGTATGTGGTCTTCCACCTGTTGTGGAACTACACATCCCAGCATGCCCACAGTTTTACTATTAGGATATGCTACAGAGGAAATGTGTACAGCTATTATCTAAGTAGGGGATTTATTGTTCTGTTCTTTATCCAATAGAAACAAAAGAGAGAGACTCAGAGCCAGAGACTACTTCCCCAGCTGCCCGGTGGCATGCAGTGCCTGGCCTGTATTTGAAACACTGATAGGACTGATTAGCAGCTGTTCCCAATTTCTACCACTGGGTGGCACTCACAGCAGAATATCACCAACAGCAAATTAATTGACCTAAGGAAGAACAAGAGCATGATCTGTATCCCACGGCAACAGCTACAGCCAAAGCTGTGATTGGCGACCTTGCAAGTGACATAATCAGTACTCCTGCAGACCTGAGGCCTCAGATTACATAGGCAGTTGTGCTGTATGATAGACTGGTGTCTGCAACCAAGGGACATTGATGTGGATCTTGAGCTATTCTAATAAAATTAAAATAATAAAAACCTAGAAAGATGACTACATATTGTTACTCGTATGGATTAGCCAGGCACCGTTTGAAGTGCACATATTGCGGAGGCAGCCGGTTTGCTAGTTGGACAATTTTTCTGGTTAGTTGCTTTCCATCTTCCCTAAGCAACGGAGATTTTGTGGAGATGATCCGGAAGACCCTTTGTTTTCCCAAGCAAATTGGTTATTGTAGTTCAGTGATGGCTAACCTTGACACTCCAGCTGTTGTTGAACTACACATCCCAACATGCCCAGCATCAGTTTTAGCATGGCCAAATAGTAAAACTGATGCAGGGCATGCTGGGATGTGTAGTTCAACAACAGCTGGCGTGTCAAGGTTAGCCATCACTGTTGTAGTTAGTACGAGGTTGTGGGAGCCGTTAGGTAGAATATAGTACTGAATAGCTTTTCTTAGGAGATTGGCGTGATGCAATAGTACTGGGCAGACTGGCATGCATGTACAGGCAACGGGGTGAGGGTGTCAATAACAACCCTTGGGCATGCTAATTGTTCATTGCTCAATGTGTAAACACTGGACAATAGCATGTACAATATAGCTCATGCAGACGGAGACCCTGTGCCCCTCCAAAAATGGCCACCGCTATGAAGAAGACAGACGCTAGAGGTGCTCCTTTACCTCTAGCGTTATCCGGGGAAGTGCAGAGTGCCCAGCGCTACCCGGAAGTGCGGATTCTGGGAGCACTGTGTGCATGCAACCCCTGGCAAAGAGCAAGTAAACCCCCCTGGCATGGAGCAAGTAACCCCCCCTGGAATGGAGCAATTAAACCCCTGTCAACGAGCAAGTAAACCCCCCGGCAATGAGCATGGATCCTACCATGACAACAAGCATGTAATCCCACCTGGCAACGAGCATGGAACCCCTGGCAATAAGATTTTAGGTAAGCGGCACTTAAGTGCCTATCAGTGCAATTAATCTCAGTTAATCGCCAAAATTTCACGCAATTAAACATTTCAATCGTTGCCCACCACTAATTATAACAGTAATGTGGGGACGCGCATCTTTTACACAGCAGTACAACATAAATTACTACAGTGTGATTAACACTGCAGATGGTAGCCTCCAGCCATAGCTAAAGCTGGGCCCACACACCATACAATTATCTGGCAGACCATCTGTCCAAGCTGCGGTTCCAAAGTCATCAGCAAAGGATTAGTGTCTAGGTAGGTAATTAGCCAACATGTGAAAAAGGATGACAGAAATAGTCAACACATTAAAAGGTCAACACAAATTTTTTTTATTTTGGGGGGTGTCAAACTGTAGGTTTGAGCACATAATACCCCAATTAGTGTATGCCATGCCGCAGAGGTGCGTTCCTGCACTAGTAATGTTCCCAACCATAGACCACGCAGATGGTAAGATGGGACAGAGATAAACAAAATGTGCCTAAAATTCCACAAACTGACCTGGGTGCCCCAATCTGGCAGATAATTGCATAGTGAGTGCCCAGCTTAAGCTGCAGAACAGCGGCGATACAATATTCAGGTGACAAGCTGCCCTCCACGAATTAGCATTTTTCATAACTGCTGACGTCTTTGCCTTAAGAGCTGTGATTGGAGAGCAGCTGCCACTATCCAGGTATTGGTAACCTGAGGGGGTGATTGGGCGCTACATATGGGTATCAGCAGACTCCTTTTAAAATTTACAGCTGCAATTACAATGCTTAAGAGCAATGATTCTCCACTCCAGTCCGGATGCATCTCCAACAGGTCAGATTTTCAGGGCTTCAGGATAATACCCTTTCACACTGACAAATATTTCCCAGGTTATTGCACATGAACGCGCAACAACCCAGGACATTGTGCAGTGTGAAAGCGTCATGAAAGATAATCCTGGTATTTCAACACAGGTCTTGACCAGGGTTGGACCCAGGACACTCACGGTTCCAGGGGTAAATGGGTAACCCAGGTCAACGCGACCCAGGTCCTGTTCACTGCAGTGTAAAGGCGCTGCTGGAAGATGCTGTCATCTCCTCCAGATGATGTCACCCACTTATCTTTATGCCGGGACGGGCAACTAATGTGAACGTGCTTGCAAGCCGGGTACAACATCCAGGGTGCGACCCAGCTTCTTAGCGTGAAAAAGGTATTTGTGTGATCATTACAAAAACAAAACAGATGAATTCACCTGTGCATGAATAAAGAAATCCAGAAAACAGGACTGTTGCTTTAAATTGGCTAAATCTCTGAAGTCACACCAGTGCCTGTTACTGGCTGATTGTTACATTTGGGCCATTGGGGCAGATGTATTATGCCTTAACAAGAGATAAATACAAGGGTGATAAAGAGAGATAAACGTCCAGCCAATCACCTGCTAACTGCCATGTTACAGGCTGTGTTTGAAAAAAAGTCAGTAAGGAGCTGATTGGCTGGACGTTTATCTCTCCTTATCACCCTTGCATTTATCTCTTGTTAAGGCATAATACATCTTCCCCATTACGTCCTGCACAAGGCTTGATGACTTGTCACGCACAGAACAGCACCACAGTAAGGATCTGGACATAAGCATTAATGCTGGATACACAGTATAATATCTGTCAAATTAATCTAAATATGGCCACAATTATCCAACCCCCCCCCCCCTTTTTCTTCTTCCTTTCGGTCCGCCAGTGACACAGGCTTTTTTGGACCTTACGTTGTTTTTGTTTTCCTCTCTTTTTCCTTGTTTCTATTGTTTTAATACATATTTAAAAATCAGATGATGTGTGTTTTGTAATCTGGATCCATCTATAATGGTGTAATTGAATTGCTATACTATTACATTTTAACTGTACGGATCTCTGTTTATGCTACTATATCCAATAAATCTTTTTAAATATATATACACATTATCTGTCAAATATTTCTGGTTGGAATGAAATTTTGGTCCTGTCGAGGAGCATATGACAATTGTGACAATTGACCATTTTGCTCCCAAAAATGGGAAAATAGATATAAATGGACCGTCAACCAATAGACAATTTAGTTACCTCCATTTCATTCAACCAATCAATCCAAATGACCCATTTTTGCCCAATTCCTGGCTTTTAGGAGTAAAGGGTTGATATCGTAATAGTGTGTATACAGCGTAATATCTTTAAATAAAAAACACCCAAGCAGTTTGTATACATAACGTAATGATAGGTTTGTTTTGTAACCCTAAATAGTATTTATTATGTAATTATCCCAATAATACATCAAAATTACAGCAAATTGTTGCATTAATTACAGATATGGAACCAATATAATGTAAAACAACTTGACTGCCCAACGTACTGTACCTGTGATATATGAAATCACAATGCAGTTAGGGAACACGGTATAAAAACAAAGAAAAAGGGTTCTAAAGGGTCAATCCAATTCTCAGCACTGTGAATAGCGCCAGGAGGGGGTGATTCTACTCAACTCACCACTAAGTCGGAGAATGCCAGAACTCTCGGGTGGTTAGTCGCAAGTACCGGCCTTTTCCAATTTGAATGCCTCCCGCAATGGTATTTGCACCGCGCTAGAGCACAAAACAGCATCGCCGCCCTAGTTTTGTCAGATTTCTTGGAGGCACCCCAGGACGGGTGCCAGCAGGAACCCACAAGTCTGAGTGATCAGCTCCCTGAATAGATTAGCCCTGGGAGCTCTCTCCCGATGCTATTCACAGCGCTGAGAATTTACACCAACCCCTGTAAAATATCAAATCATTTGCAAATAGAACAGTATAACCCAAAAACAACATAAATGAAAGTATGCGGAGATGATGCATAGAACTAAAATATAGAACAAGCTTTTAGGCCTCCCTCCAGCAGTACTAAATACTTGCTATATATTTGTTCAGTATGGTTTATTTAAATCTCTAGAGGCTGATCAAATGGACTGTAGTGTTAATGTGAAAATGGAAAACATTTCTAATGGAATAATGGCATGGATGTTAGCAAAAAATATTAAAAGGGGAGAAAGAAAGAAAAAAAAAAAAAACCTTGCAGCTGCAATGAGAATGAAAAACATGGCCAGATAGAAACATGTGGAAAAGGGTTCATTATAAAGATGAGAGTCTCGGACAGTCAGATCAGCATTGCAATAAGATGGCTTGGTTTGTTCGCTCCAAACCACAGGTAACCAAGAAAATGTTGAACTACTGAGGAAATGTTCAACCAAGTCTCTAGATTTCAGCCCTAAAATGAGGCCAGAGACCCGTCCAGTAACAGCTCTGTCCTAGCCATCATGTTCATAGGAATATATGACCAATAACAGATCTAAGCTTTCTGTTGTTTTGCTGAAATAAAATGTCACCGTCCATTCTAGGTTGAAACATAGCCCTTTTACTATTGCATGGTGTCCGTACGTGAGAATGCCTCAGTGTCTCTAGGACTGCAGCCAGGAGTGGCGCAGGCACTGGGCAGCAGTAGCTCGCTTTTCAGGGACTAATTCTAACATGGGCAGAAGAAAGTCTGCAAATCCTGAGGCATCCTCTTCAGACCACTCGTATTTCTCCTTTAGGACCTGGGACAGACCCCAGGGCTTTAGCTTTGAAATATGTTTGAGATCTCCCTTTTTTGTAAAGAACTCCATGGAGTGTTTTCCAGCTGTAATGAGTTTGCGTGGGATCTGGCCCAGCAGCTCGATGATCAGGGCGATGTGGTCTTCGTCACGTGAGTATTCTTCACCCGAGTGCGGTTCAAAGAGGTAATCGCCTGTGGCCAACTCGAAAGCCATGCAAGCAGTGCTCCATATATCTGCTGGGGTGTTGTACCCAGAGCCGATGAGAACTTCCAGGGATCTGTACTGCCTAGTCTGAATGTCCTCTGTAAAGTGCTTTTGCACCCAGCATGCGTTGCCAAGATCTGCAATCTTCACTTTTATCTTTTCTGCATTCTGGGGGTCAAGAGGATTTAATAAGATGTCGGAGGCTTTTGATTTACCATCGCCTATTATGCTTTCCTCAGTCTCTTCCATTTTGGTGGTTTCTTTCTGTTCTTTGCATACATCTTCAGGCTGGCATATCTTCTCGCCAACATCCTCAGGCTCTTTGGGCAGGTCAGGTGGCTGGCTTAACACGCTTTCATCCAAATCATCATTATGGTTGGCCTCTGTTTTGCAAGGAGGTGCATCGCCCAGGGACAATGGATCTGCATTGGTCAGGTTTTCGGATGCCTCATTCTGCAGTCCATTCACATCTGACCCCTCAGGAAGAGTTAGACTATCCTTCTCTTTCTGGGCCTCCTGAGAACCCTCGACAGCTTCTACTTCCATCCCCACCATCTCTTGCACTCGCTTCTCCAGCAGCTCGGCCTGGCGCTTCTGCTTCTTTTTCAGCTTCTTCTTCTTATTCTTTGTCAGCTTGGTGGATGGCTTGGGCTGTGGCGCCGTACTCACTGCAGACCCTGAAGGCGGCGGGGCACCAGAGCGCAGCCACTGGGTGGCATCAGAAGCCAGTCGGCGGACATAGGTGTCGTCCACGCACAGCAGAATGTTCTCCGGCTTGAGGTCTGTGTGGATGATCTTACACTTGGTGTGCAAGTAGTCCAGGCCCTGGAGGACCTGGCTGATGATACTCTTCACGCAGGGGAGCGGCAGCCCCTGGTAATTGGACTTTATGATCCACTTCAGCAGGTGGTGACCTAGAACCTCGAACACCATGCAGACGTGAGAGCCATTGACGCCTGATATTTTGAAGTCATCTAAGAGCTGGACCACGACCTCCTGGCCTGGGTGTGTGGGGTCAGTGTCCCTCACCGCTCTCAGCAGGCGAATCTCGTCCAGGGCAGTCTCTGTGTAGTGCTCGGCACTCTTCACCACCTTCAGGGCAACAAACAGCTTGGCCTGGAGGTCCCAGCATAGCCAGACGGTGGAGAAGTGGCCCCAGCCCAGCTTACGGATGACATGGTAGCGGTTGCTGAAGAGGTCCCCGATCCTCACATGGTGGTAACCGCCTTTGCAGTAGTCGCTGGGGTCCTCCTGCTCCTCGTCGTCGCTGCCCAGGATCTCCTCTTCCTCCTCCTCCTCTTCCTCCTCATCTGAGGGAGGCTGCGGGGCCGGCCTGCGCTGACAGGGCTCCGACGGCTTCTTAACACTTCGCTTAGCCTTGGCCCGCTTCTTGCGCGCCTGTAACGCCAGCACCTTCCTCTCCATGTTTAAGCCGGGCCGGGGGTGTTCGTTAGTCACGCATGCGCCGCGGCCTCTACCCTCTCACTTCCTCCTGCGTCCAGGCGCTAAGACACACCCCCTTTTCCCCTACGTCACCGGGCGTACAATGCGTGTATCGCCCCCAGTCAAAGGCCGGCTCTGGTCACCTGATCCTGACAGGAGCGCGAGACGAACAAGAGAGTACGTTAGGGGAGGAGCGCCGGCTTCCCACGTGGTAACTACCAGCAGGAGTTCAGCCGCCATATTTGTACACCCGCGCTGGAGCGGAAGAAGCGTCTGAGGCGGACTCTGAGGTTGGAGGAGAAAAGTGGCGTCCGCCATGGAAGGGTCTCTGACACTCCGTCTGTAGTGAGGACATCGGCCGTCACTGATTTTGCCTGTATGCTCATTAAAAGGTCTTATTGCAATGTGGCTTCTATGAGACACACCGTAGGTACCAGTATACTAGCCTGTAATGTTCTGTTGTTTTAGTCATACCTACTCCCGCAGGTGATGGCACCTGCATCAACGTTGCTTCGGCTCCAGGTTTGTTAGGTGCCCAATGGACAGGAAAATGAGGTGCTGGTATATGGTCGTTAGGTCGACACTATTAAGGTCGCATACATTGGGTCAACTACTGAATGTCTACATGCAAGGGCAGTGGTTCCCAACCCTGGTCCTCAAGTACCCCCAACAGTGCATGTTTTGCAGGTCTCCACACAGAATTACAAGTACTATAATTAGTGCCACCTGTGGATTTTTTCAAATGTGCCTGAATAATGAGTGCACCTGCCGGGTGACCTGGAAAACGTGCACTGTTGGGGTACTTGAGGACCAGGGTTGGGAACCACTGTGCTAGGGCATGGACAGAGAATAAAATAGTGTGCCGAGTGTATACTCAGCTGTACGGGTGATTGCTCCTCCCTGTGGGGGAAAGTCTGTGTTGCATCTTGTTATTATAGTTACTGTGTTCTATTTTTATAAACTATAATGTAGACCAGTGTTTTTCAACCACTGTGCCGTGCAACACTATTGTGCCTTGAGCTGTTCTCAAGTGTGCCCCCAGATCTAGAGATGCTCAAACCAGTTTACAACCACCACCAGTTCAACTGTTATTTACTGGTCTCTTCTTTTCATGTAAAGGGCCAATGTATTTTTTTTTTTTTTTTATGGGGATCAATAGGTTTTTTTTGTTTGTTTTTTCCTGAGGCCAATGTGTTTTGCCTTGTGGGGATCTCATGGTGTGCCTTGGCAATTTTAAAATCTTATATAGTGTGCCGCAAGGTAAAAATGTTGAAAATCACTGATGTAGAGGGTTTGCATACGGTTTGTTACCAGGTTAAACACACTAATGGGGAGTGCCATCCATGTCATCTACAGTAAAAAAAAAAAAAAAAAAAATTGTTTGTTTTTTTACATTTATTTTCATCATTAACCATCCACATGGACTATGATTAGGAATAGTAACCTTGACCGAATGCAGCAGAGTGAACCACCCTGTCATGGCAAGCAAAATGAACCCGCAGCGGCTGCTTATTGTGTATATTTCAACATATCTGAGACACTAATTTAACTTGATTTGGTGAAACATACAAAATGACAACCATACAAAAGTTTTCAAATTTTGACCCTAGATCTAGATGCAGACTGTTGTCTAATAGACATAAACCTCTTTTTATTATTTGTTTTACTCCTTAGTGATTGATGCAGTCATGGCTCGCTCTGCTTCTTCAGCATATGCTAAACTACACGGTCTTTTCGCTGCATATAAACCTCCTGGATATGACTGGAGGTCTGTACGTGAGACGATAGAGTTGAAGCTGTTGAACGGTAAGGAGACTTGGTTTTGTAATGTTGAAGATGTTATACTGAGTGTTTTCATAGATTTGTGCAACTGTAATGTTAAATATGTGTTGTACAGAGCTGAACTCTCTTAAACAACGTCCTCCACGACAAAAGATCGTTTTCCTACCACAAGCTGTAGAGGGCAGCAGCGGGGTTGAACTGACCAAGGTAGTAACAGCTGTTCCTGTATTGGCTGATCATGTACTGGGTGGGTACCAAGTATCTTATGTAGCAGAACAGGTATCGGTTTCTAGTTGTGTCTGTTTCCGTAGTATAATGTTGTTTCTCATTATCACTTGTTTGCTGCATAGTAAAGGGACCAGACTACACTCACCTGAAGATTGGTGTGGCGCATAAGCTGGATCTACAGTCATCTGGGGTATTGGGTGAGTCTTTGTTATGTAAATAGACAAAATACTGTTTATGAAGCTTTCCCTCTGTTTGCACAATATAACCTACCTAGACAGGAGATCGAAGACTGTCACCAGCACTCAAGTATAGCGTTCATTCTATCACCCTGGATGTTTCAAAACCCATTCAGTTCCTCTTCCCTGCCTACTGTTGTCTGTTTTTCAGCACTGATATACAGACCACACTGTGCTAGAATCACCACATCAGAGTGAAACCTCAGGCAGGGAAGAGGAACTGCACGGGTTTTAAAAGATGCAGAGTGCTACACTGATTGCAACAAGTAGCAAAAAAAAAAAAAAAAATCGTATATCCTGGTGCTGTCTCTTCCTTGTACCTTTTATGACTATTACATGAAAAAGAAATACCGGATAGTATATTGGGTAACTAGTATGTTAAATATGTGATGATTCCAGTATGATTGTAATAAGTGGACTGTGAAATGATTTGCTGATTTCCCTTTAAGCACCCACGCACCATGATAAATATTGGTGCACATCCCCTCAAAATTCTAGAAATGGCTTGAATGCAAGAATTTGCTGCTTGGAGAGAGTGAACTTTGATCAATAGAATTATTTTGTTATTATTTTGTTATCATTTATATAGAGTACTGTAAAGGGGTGTGGTATGATTCACCGACAGTCGGGATCCCGACAGTCATTATCCCGACGTCGGGATCCCGACTGCCTGGTCTCAGACAGTGTGGCCAGCGCAACAAAGCCCCTTGCGGGCTCGCTGTGCTCGCCACGCTGCGGGCACGGTGGTTAGCTATGCTCGCCACCTATTCTATTCTCCCTCTATGGCCGTCGGGAACCCGGCTGTCAGTGTTTTAACAGTCGGGATCCCGACGTCGGGTTAATGACTGTCGGGATCCCGACTGTCGGGACCCCGTCCGGCAGCCACTGTAAAGAGCAAGGAGAAAGGATTCCTATTTTCTGCTTGAGTTATTCACTACATAAATATCAGCATCATTTGTATAAGACACATGCTGTCATGACGCTCCCCACCCTGGTAATAGCAGAAGCCGCTATTCCCAATTCCTTGTCATTTTAAACTTGAAATCTATTCATCCGTGTGGGCTTTTACATTTTCCTGTTTGTGTTTTGTTTTTAGTGTTTGGAATTGGGCACGGCAACAGGATTCTACCAAACTTCTATGACAGCCATTGTTCCAAGGTAAGACAACATGGTTATGCTAAAAATACAGGTAGGATTATATATTTGGACACTGACACAATTTTGGCTCTGTATCCCACCACTGAGGAAACGATAAAATGGAGAGGCAAATGTAGACCAGACTTTCAGCTTTTATTCAAGGAGTTAAAACAAATGTATTGTAAGAGAAGTTTAGGGATTGCAGACATTTTTAAACACAGCCCCCTATTTCAGGGTCTCCAATGTAATTGGACAAATTTAACCTTATCGTCACTGATGTCCAGAACCCATGGAAGTCACCAATGCTGGGTTTTTTCCTTTTTTTCACAGCATTTACTACAGCGGTCTTTAGTTGTCTTTTATGATTGAGCTTTGTCTTCAGCAAGGAGACCGACTCCCCCATTGAAGAATATTCCCCTTTGCCTTAAAGAAAAAAACTCCTGGGTTGTTTTCAGAGAATGTGTTATATCATTGTCTATCTGTACTGTGAAGTGCCATCAAATAATCCTTCCTGAATGTGGCCACATGATCATAATATCCCAGTGCCATTGGCTGCCATGCCAGCCTCTGTCATTGCACTACCTTCACCATGTTTTACAGATGAGGTGGTAAGCTTCAGATCATAAGGCCTGGTTCAGAGTTGATCGCTAATGTGCAAATTAACAATCCTTTGGATTATTGAATGCTCATACGTACGGATCACAACATTCCTGAACAAGGCAGATTAGTGAACAAAATAGCTAAAGGATATATTTGCAATCCCCTCGCTGGTTAAATGACATGACGCTGGCATTTATGAGTGGTTACTGGCCATTTTCTGGCAGTGTCAGAAAAAAACACAGTCATGCCCAGGCGGTTTCAAGGAGGTTGTGTTACGTCGGCTCCAGCTTGTCTGTCGCAGAGTTGTGGAAGGGGCAGACTTACAGACTGGGAAAATCATTGCTGGTTCGTCAGTTGGGTATGGATGTTTGACTGGTTAGCAAATAGCGTTATTTTGGTAATTCACTCTCAGATTTGCACAGAGCAGGTTTTCTTTTTTGCTAACTAGTCGCAGTCATTTGTAACTTTGCAGATGAGCAATTCGGACCGAATCAGTCCTATAAGCCATTCCACTCCATATTTTTTTCTTTCCATTTTGGTACAGGTTGATCTTGGTTCAATCTGTCTAAAGAACACTGTGCCTTGTTGTGAACCCTCTGTATTTGCGCTCATTCTCAAGTCTCTTCTTTATAGTAGATCTGGATATATATATATATCTACCTTCTGGAGAGTGTTAATCACTTGGCTGGATGTTGTAGTGGGTTTTCTCTTTACTTTGGAAAGGATTCTGTGATCATCCACCACTGTTTTCTTCCATGGACATTGTGGTCTTTTTGTGTTCCTGAGATTTACCAGGTTTTTTTTTTCTAAGACTACCAAACTCCTATCTCTCTGATGGATTTTTTTTATTTTACCACTTCTAAATACAAAACCACACTTGGAATCAACTCCAGATCTTTTCTGTGCTCAAATTAATAATAAATGAATAACCAAGGAACAGCCCATACCTGTCCATGAAACAGATTTTGAGTCAATTGTGTAATTACTTTTTGCCCTTTTTAAAAGAGGGCTACATGTACAGCAGCTGTAATTCCAAAACCTTTTCTCCAATTTGTATGTGAATAGCCTCAAATTGATAGTCTGCACTTGTAAATCATATTCATTACTTAACTAACTTTAATCTGTTTTGGTATACAGCTAAAATACCAAAATTGTCCTAACTATAGATTTAGTTAATTTTTGCATTTGAAGTTTTTGAATTTGTTTGCAAATTCACGCATAATTTGTTTATGTTGGTTCAGTTTTTTTTGTTTTACTTTTCTATGGACAGGATTACACTGTATGTGGTGTGTTTGGCAAAGCGTCCGATGATTTTACAGATACTGGGAAGATCATTGAGAAGACAACATTTGGTGAGTGATGTCTATTTAAATCTTCAGTAAAGTAAAAGTATCTAAAGGTCCCGGATGACAGGATCAGCCAAACCCGCCCGGTTTGGAAGCAATCCAAGAGATTGCTCATGCTGATCGCAGGCTCCAGTGTGATGCTCATGGGACTGCACATCACATCGGACCTGCTGTCATTCACATACAATTTCTGCTGTCTTCCTGCAATTGCTTGTGAATTGTGTAGTGTGTGGGGCCTTAACATTTCACAGAATCTGATGAACCACAGCTCATACCAAGTGGCCAGGAAATATCAATAGGATGATGAAGATCCTGCCCTTGACACACAAAAAGTAGGCAACACAACTTAGTTTTGGTAAACTGAGGCCATCGACACCCCTTCAATCATCTCCAAATGTCTTCAGACTGTACATTTCTGCACCCGATGACGCAGGACCTGTACTGCACATACGCAAATTACTGGCCATCGGTAGCTTGCGTCTGATGCTCCAACTTGGTCAGGTCCTAAATCAAGCCCATAGTACATACTGTACATAGTGTTCATTCTAGCACCCGCCATCTTTGAAAACCCATGCAGTTCCTCTTCCCTGCCTGTGGTGTCGCTGTCTGCTGTGGTGTTTCTAGCACAGGTCTGGTTTGCACATCAGTGCTGATATACAGACCACACTGTGCTAGAATCACTAACGCAGACGGTGACACCCCAGGCAGGTAAGAGGAACTGCATGGGTTTTCAAAGATGGCAGGTGCTAGAATTAACACTATGTACAGTTGTGGAAAACAGATCTGTTAATACCAGAACACTGTAATCTAATTTCAGTTGCAATATTTAACACCCCAAAATAAGTTTCTTGTTTCTGAGATAATGGGTCGGCCACTATCGGTCCACAGTGACTAGGTCTGCACCTAAGAATGGTCCTTGTCCCTCCTCCAATGGGTTACACACTATCTCTCTGGGTAATAGAGCGTCCTGGGATCTGCACAGTAGCTGATTTACGAGGAGGAAACGCAGACAAAGTGAGTGAATCACTATTTCCGGCCTCTAAGCACTTGCAGGCACCAGTGCACCCCTGGGGTATTGTAGTCATACAGAGTAGCAGAGAGCCACTGAGAGAATTTATCCTTGTTACATGAGAGAGTTCACACGACAAAGCCAGTGATCCCTTCCAATGTGTGTGTGTGTTGCTGGTTCTTTTACATAGGCTTTAGTGCTCCCAAATGGGGGGGCACAAAACATTACATTAGTAGCCCCATGCCCACCTCTGGCTCACCCCTTCATCGTGTCTTTCTTTACTGGCATAGTCCCAACCTTTAACCACTTACCTGATTTGGACTCGTAGGATACGACCGCAGTCAGATGGGCTCTGACATGAAATGCCATCATGTCCTTCTCTTCTGTTCTCTGATGATTTAGGAGGAAATGTATACTGCACATGCGTAGAGAAGATTTCTGCTCCCCCCAGCAGTGATATAACAGTCCCTTACTGCCGACATTGCTGCAATTTTGTGCTTCAGAATACCGTGCAGTCATCATCCTGAAGCACATGCGCCGGATGGGGAAGTTCTATTTAAATGCAAGGAATGGGAACCAAGCATCCATTCTAAGCATTATTGCCAACCTCTGCCTTCTAATTGCATTGGCGATCAATCATATGGTTGACCCGCCCTGCACGTTGGATGAGACGGGTTAGTAACAATGGGAAGGTAACATATGGCCAGTGGGTCAATGTTTTTTTTTTTTTATATTTCTTTATTAATTTTACATTATAAGACATTTACCATACATTTGACCCCCCCCATATATATATATATATATATATATATATATATATATATATATATATATATATATATATATATATATATATATACAAAAGGAACAGATACCATAAGAACTTACAAGTTATTAACAGGGGTCATCAAAGGACATTACCAATACATACATACCCACAAAGACAATAGCGCCTACATCCCTACGCCCTACGTCCACCATATAAGAAGGGTAGGAGGGGTGAAGAACAGGAAAATTTGTCCCCTCCCCTCTATACTCTATATACCTCCAGCAGTTCTCCTCCTCAGTTAATTCGCTCTTCAACAGCCAGATCTCAAATAATCCTAGGTTCCTCGCCTTCACTCAAATTTAGTGTACTTTAGTTGTTACATCATCTTTACGTCTTACGTGAGAGCTGGCTATTGAGGACATAAACTTTATAATTGATCACAATAATATTCCTCAAGGGAAGAACACACGAATAAGGAACAAAACAAAAAAAAAACATAAAAGAAAAGAGAAAGATCAAAAATGTGAATAAATAGCGTATTCTAATTTATGTATATTTACAACTAAAGTCTACTATTTTCCAATATATATTCACACATACCAATATATATACTTCTATCTGCATATTGCACCTCTTTAAATACATAACCTAAGACCGTGCAGGCCAACGGCTTTCTAATAATACTCACACAGTGTAAGTGACAGTAATTATGATTTCCCACACCCCTCCCCCGCCCTCCCCTCCCGCTCCCTCCCCTTACCCGATATCTTACTAATACTTATTATAAACTTATGTGCCCTAAAGAAAAAAATTTCCTTTTTCCCCTTCCTCTCCCCTTTTAGAGAGAAAAAAGTATTTAAGTATATATATATATTCCCGTTATTCTAAATATCGTATATTAATTTTACTTCAGCTAAGAGTCAGCTATATAAGATGCTCCTTTATAATATAAAGAGTGAAACCAACTGCCCCAAATTAAGTGAAATTTTTTTATATTATTCCTTAAAAGGTAGACCTCCCTCTCATGATCATAAATCCTATTAACCGTATTTATCCATTCCATTTTATCTGGTGCGGTCTTTGCCATCCAGGATCTGGCAATACACATTTTCGCAATTGAACCTAGGTTAATGACCAGTTGCCCTAATTCTGGAAAGTTCCCCACATTGTACCAGATACCCAGTATCAGGGCCCTAGGCTTTAACTCCTGGTTCGGGACTCCCAGTTCTAAAAGAATACCTATTATATCCTGCCAAAATTTCTGCACAAACTTACACTGCCACACTAGGTGCCAAAAATCACAACCCCCCACTCTACATTTTGGACACGAATCCCCAGTCTCCCGTGCGAATCGATTGATTTTTGTGGGTGTATAGTAGATTCGGTGTAAAATATTATATTGTATTTGTTGCAGCCTTACTGAGGCAGTAGCTAATCCTGGTATCTTAAGGGCCTTTTCCCAATCCTCCTGAGTTATTTCTGGGATATCTCTCATCCATTTTCCCAGAAGATCATCTAGCTGATCATTTTGTGCTAGAGTGGAAATAAATTTATAACACTTAGATATACTTTTCGTGGCATTTAGTTTCCTTATAAACTTTTTTATTGGGTTATCAATAATTGATGTGGAGGACTCCTGCATATAATTTTCAGTGGCACTTCTCATTTGCAAATACCTAAAGAACATGCTATTAGGCACATCGAACTCCTCACGTAGTCGTGAAAAAGGTTTGATTCTATTTTGAGCTGTTATATGCCCCATATTATTTATTCCATAAATTGACCATACAGCAGCACCCTGCTGTTTATCTAATTCCACAAAGGAGGACAATGAAGTGAAATTAACTTCTGGGTCTGTATCTCTGTAGTCCATTTCCCTATTCAACCATTTCCACACTTTAATCGCTTGGTTAAGTATCTGTGGGTGATTTTTGCGACATCTATTAGTTAGAATGGCTTGAAGAGGGGAATGGCCAGGGACAGCCATATTTATTAAGTTTATTAACTCAGGAGATTGGGCCTGTTCATTTAGCCATTCTCGAAGATGCACCAATTGCGAAGCCGCATAGTACCTCTTGAAGTCTGGTAAAGCAAGACCACCTTGATCTTTAGGTTTCATCAAAGTCTTAAGTTTGATTCTAGGGATTTTATTTTTCCAAATAAAGGAGGTTATCACTCCATTTAACTTCTTGAAAATCGTATCACTAATATGGATAGGGGAGTGTTGTAAGAGGTAAAGCACTTTTGGTAATATTATCATTTTAATAAGATTAACTCTACCCATAACGGTCAAGGGGAGTTTGAGCCAGTTTTTACATCTAGACCTAGT
Source organism: Crinia signifera (assembly GCF_055691185.1). Lineage (NCBI taxonomy): Eukaryota > Metazoa > Chordata > Amphibia > Anura > Myobatrachidae > Crinia > Crinia signifera. The sequence continues at coordinate 181,713,380 of NC_139223.1, read as the reverse complement.
TTGCTCTATAACGGGAAGAATATTATATGTTATAAAATTAGTTGCCTCTTTCGTAATCACCACTCCCAGGTAGTCAAGTTTTTCCACCCTGGGAATATCCACCCCATCTCCACGACCCCAAGAAGTATCAATTATCTTTTCATCAATCAATAATTGAGATTTTTCTTTATTAATTGTTAATCCTGAATATAAACCGAATTCATTTAAATTATTCAAGACCATAGGCAGGTCTGCCTTATAATTGACCAATCCCACCATGAGATCATCTGCATAAAGAGAGACAAGGTTGCCCATCACCCCAGACCCCTGTTTTTCGCAAAGTATCTTCCTAAGCTTACAAGCCAAAGGCTCGATAGCTATTGCAAACAGTGTAGGGGATAATGGGCAACCCTGTCTCGTCCCCCTAAATATGGGGAATGGATCGGAAGCACAACCATTTATAGTAATTCTAGCACACGGGTTATGATATATGGAAAAAATCCTTCTAATAAAGCAAGGGCCGAAACCAAATGCCTCCAGGGTACTCCCTAGATATGTCCACTCAAGGGTATCAAAGGCCTTATTGGCGTCAAAGGAGGCTAATGCTACATCTCTAGCTGTAATTTTCCCGGCTTGTAGGAAGGTAAACACTCTACGGATATTAATAGCAGTAGACTTACCCCTCCTGAAACCGGTCTGGTCATTATGAATAATTTTATCTATCACATTGCCAAGTCTATTTGCTAATATCATAGCGTATAATTTAGCATCCGTTGTTAATAGAGATATAGGTCTATACGAATCTACCTTTAGAGGGTCCTTGCCCTTTTTCAGAATAACAGTAATGACTGCTTCTGTCATAGATTGTGTGAGAGTACCCTCCTTCTCCATTTCTTGAAAGAAATATAGAAGCCTCGGGGCTATACTAGCACCGAGGGTTCTATAGATCTCTGCTGGTAACCCGTCTATGCCAGGAGCTTTGGCAAGTGACAGCTCCTTTATAGCCCCTTCTACTTCCTCCAGCCTGAACGGGGATTCCAAGAATTCCCTATCTTCAGTGGATAGGGTAGGGAGGTCAATATTATTCAAATAATTTCTACATTCACTATCCCCCTTTGTGGTTTTAGATTTATATATTTCCTTATAGTGATCCACAAAGACTTCAACTAGTCCCGGTGTTTCACTAATAATTTCCCCCGAAGGCGAACAAATTTTAGTAATTACATTTACAGGTTCTTCTGCCCTGGCAATATATGCCATCAATTTACCTGCCTTGTCAGAGTGAATATATCTTTTATGGGATTCTTTTAGTAGCCTATATTTTGCCATATCCTGAAGGTGCGTCACCCATGATCGTTTAGCATTTAGCCATTCCAATTTACTGGGTTCTGAATGTTGTACTAAATAAATCCGTTCGAGTTTTATCATGGTCCCTTCTAATGTTAACGATGTTTTTTGAAGTATATCTTTTGCATATGCTACTTTTTTAATCAACGTGCCCCGTAGATAAGCCTTAAAGGCTTCCCAGACCATACCGGGTTTCGCAGAGTCAATATTAGTGCCAAAAAACCCTTCAATTTCCTGACCTAAATCAGTAAGGCTATCGAGCCGGGACAACCACACTGGTTGAAACCTCCAATACTGGTGCCCTCGGCACGGCTCAGGATCCAGCTGTATAACTAGGGGGGAGTGGTCAGAGATACCTCTTGCTTTATATTCAATTGAGGAGATTTTATTAAGTAAGGCTATCGATGTAAATATATTATCGATCCTGGAGAAATTGTTATATGTGGGAGAATAGCATGAAAATTGACTCCCCTTTGGAAACTTTTCTCTCCAGACATCGTGCCATCCCATCTCCTCAATGAGTTTAGCAAGGGAGCTTCTCCCCGAAGGGGTAGATTTCCTCGGACACCATATATCCAATCCGTAATTCATTACCATATTAAAATCCCCCAGGCATATTAAAGGGCTATCTGGTCTAGCAGACACAAACTCCAGGGCAGCTCTTAAAACGTCAAAGCTAAATGGGGGCGGGACATAAACTGAAAGCAAGGATAGTCTAGTTGTACCAATTATTCCATCCAAGAATACATAACGCCCATTTGGGTCAATCTCTACTGCTAGGTGTTCATACGCCACCGACTTTTTAATAATTACTGAAACTCCACGAGAGGCCGATGTGAACGGTGCATGATACATATGCGCGATCCAAGGACGTTTTAAGGATCGGAGTTTTTCACCACACAGGTGGGTCTCCTGCAAACAGATCACATCGGCCCCCAGGGTCTTACAATAATTAAGAACCAGGGATCGTTTGATCCTGTCATTCAAACCCCGCGCGTTCCATGACATAATACTAATCATGATAGTAATTATTTACCATATTCAGCCAGGTATAAATAACTATAGATTGAAGATTACTATATCCAGAAAGGTATATTTGGAGAAAGGGAGTGACCTGAGAAGAAGCATCTTTCCCCCAAGCTGTTGATTTAAAGTTGTAAGAGAAAATAGGTAGCAAAATAGGGATATATATCGGCAGGCACATAAAAAGACAAACAACACTTAACACATACCCCCCCCCCCACCCCCCTCCCTGTATAACCTATCCCGTTAGGCATACCTATAGCAGATGACCCCCAATTACACCCCTAAGTACCCACTATCGCTTGGGGACCTTTACCTAATGACCACATCAAACCCGGCAGGGGGCCCCAGCACTTATAATACCAATTGAATATACACAGAATGATGTAAACCACACATTCCCTAAATTCTATTTTTTCAGGGCTAGTTAGGCCCTAGATCCTCCCACCACCCCCCCAGACTCCATTTAAAATCCTTTCGAATTTTCACTATCCAAGATTTACATATACAACAAGAGTTATCAATGGCTATTATCCGCCAATTGGCTTCGGCCGGGATAGAACTTATCCAGCCACAATGCTGCCCCCGACGCTGTGGAAAAAAAAGTTGTTTCCCCATTGGCCACCACCCGGAGTTTAGCAGGGTATAACATAGCATATTTCAATTCCAGTTCTCTTTCTACTTTTAACATTTCGAAATTTTGCTCTGTCTTTTTGTACATCTTGTGGCAAGTCAGGGAAGACAGAGACTTTGGACCCATTGAGACCGAAGTCAGATTTTGTACGAGTCAGTCTGAGAACTTGATCTCTGTCCCTGTAATGTAAAAATTTCGCAATTAGGGTGCGGGGTGAACCCCCAGGGATGGAAAGACGAGCTGGAATTCGGTGTGCCCGTTCTATAGAAAAGTGAGCCGAGAAATTTTCCTGTCCAAGCTCTCTCTTTAACCAATCCTCAATGAACTTTTCAGGCTCTCGTCCTTCTATTCGCTCCTCTAAGCCGACAAAACGGACATTATTACGCCTTGAGTGCCCTTCAAGATCGATGAGTTTAGCCCGTAAGTCCGCCATTTGGCCCGATATCCCCACTACCTGAGCCTGTAGGGGAGTCACAATATCTTCTGTGACCGAGAGTCGCTTTTCCAACTCACAGACCCTGTCTCTAGTTTTTTGTGCGTCATCCCGTATCAACATAATATCCGACTGAAGTTTATTAATCTGTTCGGATAGTCGCGTTTCACAGGAGTTTATCGCCTCCAATACTTGTGCCAGAGTAACTTCTGGTGTTTGCTCCTGGATGGAGGGCTTGGAGGGAGTGGTCTGTGGCGTGACGGGCTGGGAATTCGCTGTGGAGCGGGCATATTTTTCTAAGCGGGCAGCCGCTGTATTTTGACCGGTTTTTCCCATCTTATCACCAATTGCAGTTGTACTGGATAAACTGGTTGATTTATAGCACTTATTAACTTGCTGCCAGGGCCAGGAGAGTTTCAGTTATAGTGTCCTACTGCTTATTTCTGCCTCTTTATCCCCGACTGCTTTCTAACCTCTGGTGGCTAGTACAGGTTTTTAATATAGTATAGTCATGCAGTATCTCACACCGATTTCTGCCTAAGGAGAGACTTCTCCCACTATTTCTGACAAGTCCCGGTCACACAAGCCCAACAGGGTAATATAACAGAGGTGCAGCACCTGTTAGTATATTCAAGCAGTGTCTCACAAAGATTGCTGTCAAGGAGAAACTTCTCCCACTATTTCTGACCAGTCCCGGTCACACTGCCCAGCAGAGTGATATATCAGAGGTACAGCACCTGTTCATATATTCAAGCGATGTCTCACAAAAGTTGCTGCTAAGGAGAGACTTCTCCCACAATTTCTGACAAGTCCTGGCACAGCAAAGTGATATATCAGAGGTACAGCACCTGTATCCTTGTAGCGTTGCAGGATTTTCAGTGTCCAAGGATAAAGAGGGCTCTTGATATGCCAGGTCCCCGGCGTCCACTCTACCCGCTTGGCAAGTCCACTGGCTGCATTCACCTTTTTCTTCCTCCTGCTTGAAATGCTGAGGAAGCCTTAAGGAAACCGGATTGCACCGTCTTGCGCTGGCAGGCTTTTCGCGCCTTCTCCCCGCTGCGCTACCTCAAACCGGCTGGGACCGTCTCGCAGCCCGACTGTCTGCCTTCCTGTGTCCCGGCCGAGTGACGCGGCGGGTGACGCGGCAGCTCTCCGAGACGTAACCCAGCCCCGCTACTGACAGGGGGAATCACGCCGCTTCCAGCTCAGGACACTACCACCGCCATCTCTCAGCTCAAGCAGTAAGGGGAAGCTTTCACCGGCCTCAATCACCTCATAGGTATCGGCGTCCGCAGCATCCAGAAGAAGGTATCGGAGTCTGATAACGGGGTTGAGGGTAAGGAGTTCACATGTCTGGCATACAAGCGTGCCGGAGCTCCCGCTCCCGCGTCCTCACTTACGTGCTGCCGTGATCACGCCCCCTCCCAACTCCAGTGGGTCAATGTTACACCCAATCAGGAACTGTTGTTCTATGGTAGCATTGTGTAGAGTGATAAGGGGTCATCCAGACTTACTTGCCAAAGTGAGCTGTGTATTTCCTGTGTGTTGCACCATTTGCTGAGCTGTGAATGGCTACATCATAGTGTCTTGCCCTATGTCATACGGTAACATTGGAACCAGCGCTGACTCCAGATTCTCTCCACAGATCATATCACAAGAGACAAGTTTGAGCGGATTCTGGCCATGATTCAAGGGAGCAACCAGAAGGCTTTGCTAATGTAGGTTCCTACACCAGATGCGGATTTATATTCTGCATAAAAATTATGATTTTATTAGCATATTTTTTTTCATATGTATAATGTGTAAAGATCACATGTTTCAAGATATGTAGTTTGTATGTAGAACGGATAGCATGCAGGTATAAATGGACGCAGATAAGTGAAAATCAGTGATTCTGGAAAATGCTTCAACAACGTTCGGTGCGATTGGAATGTCTGGACCGTTTTCAGGGTGGCATGGACTTCCAAACTGCCGCTGCGACTCAAAGCCACTACAAAACTACAACTGATACTGAATTAGCCCAATAGTACACAGAGCAAGCAGGTGTACAATGGGCACAATTCAGACCGGATTGGTGGGCTGCAAATGTTCAGAACCCAGCGATCGGATAAGTGCTGCCCCGCCACAGTCTTCCTCCTGCCCCTGTGCACTGCTGCAAATACGTTCGCAGCCCTTCACGCAGGGGAAAAAAACATTTGCAATTACTCACCATCAAATGGCTTCCCCCCTCTTCGCAGTACCGTTTAAGTCTAGACTTGGCGCTGCGATCACCGCGGGGAGTTGGAGGCTGCCACTGAAGTCAGTGGCCCTACCTGAAACCGGTGGGGTGCCACCTTCAAATGCCACCCTTGCTGTCAATTACCTTACAAACAGCCAGCTATCCTTAGCTGACTTTGTAAGCATGGAACATTGGAGCATGCGCGCCGTCTGTGCTAACTACATGTACTGCTTGCAGTCGGGGGGGCATTCGCAGATCCATAAAAAAACAAAACAGTAAGTCTGAGGCTTCCAATAATCGGCAACTTAGACATGCTGGGAGTGGTCAGCGCTGATGTCAGAGACACACCCCCAAAAACATCTTGGTTGGTTTCTTAGGCACACACAGAAAACGCCATGTTTCCTGTCCGTCAAACTGCCACTGCTTTTCAATTGTTAAGCATGCGCATTTACATTTGCAATTTGGAGACGCACACGTACAATGCGACTGTTGGACGATAATCGCTCAATTTGCTTTTTCTCACATTAACAATCCATGCTGAATTAAGCCCTCTGGTACTTATATTTAGGGGAGTATTCGCTTTATGGAAACCATGTTTGTTAGTCCTAAAGAATACACCTAATCTCCAGTCTGCTTCTTCCCTAGGCACAGTAATATGGACCTAAATAGTCAGGAGGCGTATGACCTGGCGGTACAGGGTCAGCTCCGCCCCATGGTGAAGACCCCGCCTCTGGTACTTGGAATGCGATGTGTGACTTTTTCCCCACCGAACTTCACAGTAGGTAAGGATCGCTAGAAGTGCATTTTGTCAACAAAGCGTGGCGTAGAACGTGTCTGCCCTATTTAAGAAGCTGGAGCTTGTGTTCCGGAGACTAGCATGGTGTGGAGGGAAATGTATGATGTACAATCCCTGTGTGATCTTCTCCGTTACTTCATAGAGATTCCAGAAATCTTACAGCATTGTCACATAGGGCCTTATTCTAGTTCACTCTTTCTGAAAAAAATCCTTCTTAGATGGACAAAGCCATGTGCACTGCAGGGGGGCAGATGTAAAATGTGCTGAGAGAATTAGATTTGGGTGAGTTATTTTGTTTCTGTGCAGGGTAAATACTGACTGCTTTATTTTTACACTGCAATATAGATCTCACTTTGAAGTAAAACCCCACTCAAATCTAATTCTCTATGCACAAGTTACATCTGCCCCACCTGCAGTGCACATGGTTTTGTCCATCTAAGAAGGATTTTGTATAACTAGAATAAGGCCCATAGGGGGAGTATTTAATCAACTACTGGTATTCAGTTGGGGGCTTTTTCGCCCATTTTTCAAATCCCTTTTCATTTATTCCTCCTTTACTTTTTTTTTTTTTTTTTAATTGAAAGTATGACAGAACATATTACACAAGTCATATACATATAATAGAAAATAACTTAAATATATGTTTCTTGCATGTATATACAGATAGAGGAGGAAATTTACTAAAGGAAATTTGTAAAAAAAAAAAAAAAATAGGTGTATTTGTATCCAGAAATACACTTATTTTTCACATTTTCTATCCCGAAAATACTTCTATTCGTATTGATGTGCTATCAATACGAATACGAATTGCCGTATTTTCGGGATAGTAAATGTCAAAAATAAGTGTATTTCTGGATACAAATACACCTATTTTTTACAAATTTCCTTTAGTAAATTTCCCCCACAGTATACTATGTATATAAGTAAAAATGGCTGAACTATTACTAGCATCATTTTATGGCGCTGTGCAAGTATCTGCTGTGTGTTTGGAGATAGTTAGCTGTGAAGTGCTAATATAAGGGGTTATTCACACATGATTGTAGCTCTGCTAAATTGCAGAGCTCTGCGATCAGCCATCCGTTGCCCCACAAGAGAGACATCCTGCCCTGTGCATAGCACGGCTTGTGAATAGTGGGTGTATTGGCAATTAGCCGCTCACCTTTTAATGATTTTTCCACTGTGTGCAGTCTGCTCATAGCCCAGGACTTGGTGGCTGCGATAGATGCAGTCGGATCGGCAGCGAAGCTGAGGTCGCTCAACTTCCCCTCAAACGCCTAGGCACGCCTGCGTTTCCATGACACTGTCAGTGTTCTGCCAATCAACTTGTGCACGTCCAGCTATAATATAAAGAGTAGGAGGGTTTTTATCATAGGACGGCCTCACCCATGCGTACTACGGACTGTATGCATGTGCAGTCTATTGATTACGGCCCGTCCTGCAACATCGTAGCTGTGTGAACAGATCTGAATAATCAGTATCGTATGGGTTATACAGGAAGGAAACCTTGCTAATTTTTGTCATATCCCATAGAGGTGCAAATGAGTCAGATGTGGATGGAGTGGCTGTGGCTTAAATAGAAGCAGCAACGATGACACTAATGGGGTAATGCATCAGGGGGTGTTACACCCCCGCTTGCATTCATGGACGGCTGCGTGTAGCAATGCAGATGCAAGAAAGCGACAATTCAATGTCTACCCTCTGACAGGTGGTGGCCTCTTCCCTACCCCACAATGGTGGCCATACACCTCCGTCTTAGGAATCTGGGTCCAATCTCGCAGCACTGGTCTGGCCCATCACCCAAGATACATTTTGATTCTATAGTGCAATGCTAAAATCTTTTTAAGCATAGAGTTTCTTTAAGTTGCTGGTTTTCTTTTATGACCTTTCTGATGGTTGGTAATTATCACGTCACCATATTAATGATATCCAGTTTGATGGTGAAAGAGGACCAGTCGTGCAACTGCTGTGTACAAACGTCACTTATCCGTTTTTATTCTCCCCTCAGAGATTCAGTGCATGAACGAGACCCAGAAATACCTCCGGAAGTTGGTCCATGAGATTGGCCTGGAGCTGCGATCCTCTGCAGTCTGCACCAAAGTGCGCCGCACGCGGGAAGGTCCATTCACTGTGGACTGTGCGCTGACAAACACACACTGGAACCTGGACAGTATCTCTAGGGCAATTGAAGAGTGCAGGGCGAGAACTGCTGACTTGTGGATGGAGAGTACTGACTTGAGTTTGGAGAGTGCTGATAGTCTGGAATCACTTGGTAATGGAGAGAGAAGGTCTATGACACGGACCAGGGAGTAATTCACAGACCACACTACAGAATGTAAGAGATTCATAATGTCTCTGCTAATACTGGGAGATCCTGACTACCTGTCCCATCTCTGGACTTTTATAACAGAGCAGAAATCTAACTAGCATCATCCCCCGTTGAATACAAGAACTTTTTTAATATTCTTTTGTAGTTCTGGTTTTCTTGTGTGCAGATACAATATATCACTGTATTAAATGCTTCATACATTTGCTACTGTTCTGCTTCTCTATCCTACCTACACTTCATTGCAAGTCTCCTACATCCCCAAACACTACTCCACCACTTGTATTTACTTGTACTTGCATCGCTTCTAATTCTCTAAGTGACTAATGAGAGTGATGTTATTACAATGATAATTTTGCAGGAATGTAATAATAATCATTATTATGCAGCTACAAACACAATAAATCACTAAAGTAAACTAGAATAATAATATAACTGTAATCACATGATCTGTGTTGTCTTTTCCATAGTACCAGGATTGGTCACTGATTTTCCTATAATATCCATGAAGAGAAAAAACTAAATTTATCCCAATAAACCAGTGGTTCCCAAACTGCGTGCTATGGCGGGATATGGTCTACTATTAAAGTCAACCCATACCCACTATGGCACCCTGGGGTACCTCAGGGCACTTTCAGGACTGCCCTGGGTTGGTGGAACAGGGTCAAATAAATTTAATTTATGGTTAATGCACAGGCAAAGCCAGTGCTGGGGACTACCAGTCAGATGGCATGTGGACAAATAGAAGATAATCCAGTCCCTCATGAAACTGCAAACTGTAACCGTTATTCCCAGTAATACGATATAAAATCTGATTCAGATACTTATTTTATTTACAGTGTCTTATATAGCGCAGCAGATTCCGTTAAGTGTCTTATATAGTGCAGCAGATTCCGTTACAGTGTCTTATATAGTGCAGCAGATTCCGTTACAGTGTCTTATATAGTGCAGCAGATTCCGTTACAGTGTCTGTACTAGTGTCTGGGGGGGGGGGAGGGGGTTGTGTTTAGGTTTAATCACTAGCAGGGGCTTAGGGTTAGGCTGCGTGGGGGCAGGGAGTTTGTTGTAATGCCATGTGGAGGGAAGCTTTGTGTTAGGCACTTAAAAGCATGGGTTAGGCTGAGGGGAAGGGGGGTTAGGTTTCAGCTGCAAGAAGAGAGAGTTAGGGGAGCGGGCGGGGGGCCCCAGAAAAATCAGTGTACAGGGCCCCAAGATTTCTGTTGCCAGCCCTGGTTGTATGGTATCTGTGGTTGTATGCCATGTGTGTATGCTATATGTGTGTGTGTGTGTGTGTGTGTGTGTGTGTATGTAAGTAGGCTGTGTGTGTGCATGTATGGTATCTGTACCAGTATGCCATGTGTGTGTCCGTGTATGTCCTTTGTGTCTAAGGTATGTGTGCTTTTATGTACTGTGTGTGAATGATATGTGCGCGTGTGTGTACGTGTCTGTATGGCATGTCCGGTGTGGCGTGTGATTACTGTAGTGTGCATGTATGTCCTGTTTGTATATATGTATAGTATGTGCGTGTATATGATGTGTGTCTGTATGGTATATGTGCGTGTTTGTGATGTTTGTCTGTATATATGGTAAGTGTGCATGTATGTCCTGTTTGTATATATGTATAGTATGTGCGTGTATATGATGTGTGTCTGTATGGTATATGTGCGTGTTTGTGATGTTTGTCTGTATATATGGTAAGTGTGCATGTATGTCCTGTTTGTTTGTATATATGTATAGTATGTGCGTGTATATGATGTGTGTCTGTATGGTATATGTGCGTGTTTGTGATGTTTGTCTGTATATATGGTAAGTGTGCATGTCCATCCGTCTTGAAAAAGTTTCCAGCACACGAGTGGTTACGAAACGCGTTGACGTCAGCAAAAGCTCAGTGTGAGGTCTCCTGTTTGTTTGCCCAAGTTGGACCACGCTAGACGCTATCAACTGTTACCCGCAGTGGAAGTGCTGCCGGCTCACCAGGCCCCTCAGCACGGACACCACGTACCGCTTACCTACATTGTCTCCTGCACCGTGCATAACCAATCTACACCCATCTCCTGCATTGGAAGTGCTGCCGGCGTACTACTCCCGCCAGCACGGACACCGTGCAAAACTTGTGTTACCATCACGGGCTAACTTCCATAACCGGCGCAGCTATAATCAAGTACCGGCTTTTCAACATCATAAGCCGCTCTGGCTGCCTATTAACCGGCGCTCCGTGAGGATTGGACAATACACCTATTAGGTGAGAATATTACCAACAAACACAAACTGTTTTTTGCTCCCTAAAAAACGTCCTCCAGATAACCTATGCGTGCTTGGTCCCCTATTGCCCATATAAATCACTTGCGTGTCCATTACACGCTAAAAGGATTGGCTTGTATTCGATTATAGTGGCTACTATTTACCTACCTTTAAAAACCGTGTATTAACACGAACTGTCCACTTTATACATCAGCAGAACCCATAATATTCTGCATATCACTGGAGACCTCTCATTCAGGATTGCTACTACAATTTTAATTGTATCTTAATGTGTTGATAACAATTGTTATTTATATGTGTATGTGACTGTCTAATTGTTTTTCCCCTTTTTATATCTTTATAAAAATTGATACAAATTTAAGCAGTGTGTCCGCAAACTTATTCACTCAGCAGACATTATTTATTTGTGCCAATCAGCAGCGCCGAGTATCATTCTTTGTAATTTTTGTCTTTTCTAAGGAGCTCGGGTGATCTCATTTGATACTGGCAGCAGCTAATTGTGAATTTTATTATTATTATTTGTATACATACTGTATATATTCTTTCAATTAAACTAACCATCACTATTGATTGAGCGCCAGGATTTTTTTTTTCTGGGGAGGAGTTATTAACTCCATCCTAGTAACAAGAATAATTTCATGTGTGCATGTATGTCCTGTTTGTATATATGTATGGTATGTGCGTGTATGTGATGTGTGTCTGTATATATGGTATGTGTGCATGTATGTCCTGTTTGTATATATGTATGGTATGTGCGTGTATGTGATGTGTGTCTGTATATATGGTATGTGTGCATGTATGTCCTGTTTGTATATATGTATGGTATGTGCTATATGTGATGTGTGTCTGTATATATGGTATGTGTGCATGTATGTCCTGTTTGTATATGTATGTATGGTATGTGCATGTATGTGATGTGTGTCTATATATGGTGTGTGTGCATGTATGTCCTGTTCGTATATATATGTATGGTATGTGCGTGTATGTGATGTGTGTCTGTATATATGGTATGTGTGCATGTATGTCCTGTTTGTATATATATGTATGGTATGTGCATGTATGTGATGTGTGTCTGTATATATGGTATGTGTGCATGTATGTCCTGTTTGTGTATGTATGGTATGTGCGTGTATGTATGTGATGTGTGTCTGTATATATGGTATGTGTGCATGTATGTCCTATATATATATGTATGTATGGTATGTGCGTGTATGTGATGTGTGTCTGTATATATGGTATGTGTACATGTATGTCCTGTTTGTATATATATATGTATGGTATGTGCGTGTATATATATGTATGGTATGTGCGTGTATGTGATGTGTGTCTGTATATATGGTATGTGTGCATGTATGTCCTGTTCGTATATATATGTATGGTATGTGCGTGTATGTGATGTGTGTCTGTATATATGGTATGTGTGCATGTATGTCCTGTTTGTATATGTATGTATGGTATGTGCGTGTATGTATGTGATGTGTGTCTGTATATATGGTATGTGTGCATGTATGTCCTGTTTGTATATATGTATGGTATGTGCGTGTATGTGATGTGTGTCTGTATATATGGTATGTGTGCATGTATGTCCTGTTTGTATATATGTATGGTATGTGCTATATGTGATGTGTGTCTGTATATATGGTATGTGTGCATGTATGTCCTGTTTGTATATGTATGTATGTATGGTATGTGCATGTATGTGATGTGTGTCTGTATATATGGTATGTGTGCATGTATGTCCTGTTTGTATATATATGTATGGTATGTGCATGTATGTGATGTGTGTCTGTATATATGGTATGTGTGCATGTATGTCCAGTTTGTATATGTATGTATGGTATGTGCGTGTATGTATGTGATGTGTGTCTGTATATATGGTATGTGTGCATGTATGTCCTGTATGTATATATATGTATGGTATGTGCGTGTATGTGATGTGTGTCTGTATATATGGTATGTGTGCATGTATGTCCTGTTTGTATATATATGTATGGTATGTGATATGTGTCTGTATATATGGTATGTGTGCATGTATGTCCTGTATGTATATATATATATATATATATATATATATATATATATATATGTATGGTATGTGCATGTATGTGATGTGTGTCTGTATATATGGTATGTATGTGTGCATGTATGTCCTGTATGTATATATATGTATGGTATGTGCGTGTATGTGATGTGTGTCTGTGTATATGGTATGTGTGCATGTATGACCTGTTTGTATATATATGTATGTGATGTGTGTCTGTATATATGGTATGTGTGCATGTATGTCCTGTTTGTGTATATATGTATGGTATGTGCATGTATGTGATGTGTGTCTGTTCATATTGTATGTGTGCATGTATGTCCTGTTTGTATATATATATGTATGGTATGTGCATGTATGTGATGTGTGTCTGTATATATGGTATGTGCATGTATGTGATGTGTGTCTGTATATATGGTATGTGTGCATGTATGTCCTGTTTATATATATATATATATATATATATATATATATATGTATGGTATGTGCATGTATGTGATGTGTGTCTGTATATATGGTATGTGTGCATGTATGTGATGTGTGTCTGTATATATGGTATGTGTGCATGTATGTGATGTGTGTCTGTATATATGGTATGTGTGCATGTATGTGATGTGTGTCTGTATATATGGTATGTGCATGTATGTGATGTGTGTCTGTGTATATGGTATGTGTGCATGTATGTCCTGTGTGTATATATATGTATATGGTATGTGCGTGTTTGTGATGTGTGTCTGTATATATGGTATGTGTGCATGTATGTCCTGTTTGTATATATATGTATGGTATGTGCGTGTATGTGATGTGTGTCTGTATATATGGTATGTGTGCATGTATGTCCTGTTTGTTTATATATGTATGGTATGTGATGTGTGTCTGTATATATGGTATGTGTGCATGTATGTCCTGTTTGTATATATATCTATGGTATGTGCATGTATGTGATGTGTGTCTGTATATATGGTATGTGTGCATGTATGTGATGTGTGTCTGTATATATGGTATGTGTGCATGTATGTGATGTGTGTCTGTATATATGGTATGTGCATGTATGTGATGTGTGTCTGTGTATATGGTATGTGTGCATGTATGTCCTGTTTGTATATATATGTATGGTATGTGATGTGTGTCTGTATATATGGTATGTGTGCATGTATGTCCTGTTTGTATATATATATATGTATGGTATGTGATGTGTGTCTGTATATATGGTATGTGTGCATGTATGTCCTGTTTGTATATATATGTATGTATGGTATGTGCATGTATGTGATGTGTGTCTGTATATATGGTATGTGTGCATGTATGTGATGTGTGTCTGTATATATGGTATATGCATGTATGTGATGTGTGTCTGTATATGGTATGTGTGCATGTATGTCCTGTTTGTGTATATATATATGTATGGTATGTGCATGTATGTGGTGTCTGTCTGTATATATGGTATGTGTGCATGTATGTCCTGTTTGTATATATATATGTATGGTATGTGCGTGTATGTGATGTGTGTCTGTATATATGGTATGTGTGCATGTATGTCCTGTTTGTATATATATGTATGGTATGTGCGTGTATGTGATGTGTGTCTGTATATATGGTATGTGTGCATGTATGTCCTGTTTGTTTGTTTGTTTATATATGTATGGTATGTGCATGTATGTGATGTGTGTCTGTTCATATGGTATGTGTGCATGTGTGTCCTGTTTGTGTATATATATATATATATATATATATGTATGGTATGTGCATGTATGTGATGTGTGTCTGTATTTATGGTATGTGTGCATGTATGTGATGTGTGTCTGTATATATGGTATGTGCATGTGTGTCTGTGTATATGGTATGTGTGCATGTATGTCCTGTTTATATATATATGTATGGTATGTGCATGTATGTGATGTGTGTCTGTATATATGGTATGTGTGCATGTATGTGATGTGTGTCTGTATATATGGTATGTGCATGTATGTGGTGTCTGTCTGTATATATGGTATGTGTGCATGTATGTCCTGTTTGTATATATATATATGTATGGTATGTGCGTGTATGTGATGTGTGTCTGTATATATGGTATGTGTGCATGTATGTCCTGTTTGTATATATATGTATGGTATGTGCGTGTATGTGATGTGTGTCTGTATATATGGTATGTGTGCATGTATGTCCTGTTTGTTTGTTTGTTTATATATGTATGGTATGTGCATGTATGTGATGTGTGTCTGTTCATATGGTATGTGTGCATGTGTGTCCTGTTTGTGTATATATATATATATATATATATATATATATATATATATGTATGGTATGTGCATGTATGTGATGTGTGTCTGTATTTATGGTATGTGTGCATGTATGTGATGTGTGTCTGTATATATGGTATGTGCATGTGTGTCTGTGTATATGGTATGTGTGCATGTATGTCCTGTTTATATATATGTATGGTATGTGCATGTATGTGATGTGTGTCTGTATATATGGTATGTGTGCATGTATGTGATGTGTGTCTGTATATATGGTATGTGCATGTATGTGATGTGTGTCTGTGTATATGGTATGTGTGCTTGTATGTCCTGTTTGTGTATATATATGTATGTATGGTATGTGCGTGTTTGTGATGTGTGTCTGTATATATGGTATGTGTGCATGTATGTCCTGTTTGTTTGTATATATATGTATGGTATGTGATGTGTGTCTGTATATATGGTATGTGTGCATGTATGTCCTGTTTGTATATATATGTATGGTATGTGCATGTATGTGATGTGTGTCTGTATATATGGTATGTGTGCATGTATGTGATGTGTGTCTGTATATATGGTATGTGCATGTATGTGATGTGTGTCTGTTAATATGGTATGTGTGCATGTATGTCCTGTTTGTATATATATGTATGGTATGTGATGTGTGTCTGTATATATGGTATGTGTGCATGTATGTCCTGTTTGTATATATATGTATGGTATGTGATGTGTGTCTGTATATATGGTATGTGTGCATGTATGTCCTGTTTGTATGTATATATATATATATATATATATATATGGTATGTGTGCATGGATGTGATGTGTGTCTGTATATATGGTATGTGTGCATGTATGTGATGTGTGTCTGTATATATGGTATGTGTGCATGTATGTCCTGTTTGTGTATATATATATATATATATATATATATGTATGGTATGTGTGCATGGATGTGATGTGTGTCTGTATATATGGTATGTGTGCATGTATGTTATGTGTGTCTGTATATATGGTATGTGTATGTATGTGATGTGTGTCTGTGTATATGGTATGTGTGCATGTATGTCCTGTTTGTGTATATATATGTATGGTATGTGCATGTATGTGATTTGTGTCTGTATATATGGTATGTGTGCATGTATGTCCTGTTTGTATATATATATATATATATATGTATGTATGGTATGTGCGTGTATGTGATGTGTGTCTGTATATATGGTATGTGCATGTATGTGATGTGTGTCTGTGTATATGGTATGTGTGCATGTATGTCCTGTTTGTATATATATATGTATGGTATGTGCGTGTATGTGATGTGTGTCTGTATATATGGTATGTGTGCATGTATGTCCTGTTTGTGTATATATATATATATATATATATATATATATATATATATATATATATGTATGTATGGTATGTGCGTGTATGTGATGTGTGTCTGTATATATGGTATGTGTGCATGTATGTCCTGTTTTTATATATATATATATATATATATGTATGGTATGTGCATGTATGTGATGTGTGTCTGTATATATGGTATATGCATGTATGTGATGTGTGTCTGTATATATGGTATGTGCATGTATGTGATGTGTGTCTGTATATATGGTATATGCATGTATGTGATGTGTGTCTGTATATATGGTATGTGCATGTATGTGATGTGTGTCTGTATATATGGTATGTGTGCATGTATGTCCTGTTTGTATATATATGTATGGTATGTGCATGTATGTGATGTGTGTCTGTATATATGGTATGTGTGCATGTATGTGATGTGTGCCTGTATATATGGTATGTGCATGTATGTGATGCGTGTCTGTGTATGTGGTATGTGTGCATGTATGTCCTGTTTGTATATATATGTATGGTATGTGATGTGTGTCTGTATATTTGGTATGTGTGCATGTATGTGATGTGTGTCTGTATATATGGTATATGCATGTATGTGATGTGTGTCTGTGTATATGGTATGTGTGCATGTATGTCCTGTTTGTATATATATATATATATGTATGGTATGTGCATGTATGTGATGTGTGTCTGTATATATGGTATGTGTGCATGTATGTGATGTGTGTCTGTATATATGGTATGTGCATGTATGTGATGTGTGTCTGTGTATGTGGTATGTGTGCATGTATGTCCTGTTTGTATATATATGTATGGTATGTGCATGTATGTGATGTGTGTCTGTATATATGGTATGTGTGCATGTATGTGATGTGTGTCTGTATATATGATATGTGTGCATGTATGTGATGTGTGTCTGTATATATGGTATGTGCATGTATGTGATGTGTGTTTGTGTATATGGTATGTGTGCTTGTATGTCCTGTTTGTATATATATGTATGGTATGTGCATGTATGTGATGTGTGTCTGTATATATGGTATGTGTGCATGTATGTCCTGTTTGTATATATATGTATGGTATGTGCGTGTTTGTGATGTGTGTCTGTATATATGGTATGTGTGCATGTATGTCCTGTTTGTATATATATGTATGGTATGTGCGTGTATGTGATGTGTGTCTGTATATATGGTATGTGTGCATGTATGTCCTGTTTGTATATATGTGTATGGTATGTGATGTGTGTCTATATATGGTATGTGTGCATGTATGTCCTGTTTGTATATATATGTATGGTATGTGCGTGTTTGTGATGTGTGTCTGTATATATGGTATGTGTGCATGTATGTCCTGTTTGTATATATATGTATGGTAT
Organism: Crinia signifera; assembly: GCF_055691185.1. Taxonomy (NCBI): domain Eukaryota; kingdom Metazoa; phylum Chordata; class Amphibia; order Anura; family Myobatrachidae; genus Crinia; species Crinia signifera. Next base: position 181,695,347 of record NC_139223.1, on the reverse strand, counting down.
GTGCATGTATGTGATGTGTGTCTGTATATATGGTATGTGTGCATGTATGTGATGTGTGTCTGTGTATATGGTATGTGTGCATGTATGTCCTGTTTGTATATATATGTATTGTATGGTATGTGATGTGTGTCTGTATATATGGTATGTGTGCATGTATGTCCTGTTTGTATATATATGTATGGTATGTGATGTGTGTCTGTATATATGGTATGTGTGCATGTATGTCCTGTTTGTATATATATGTATGGTATGTGCATGTATGTGATGTGTGTCTGTATATATGGTATGTGTGCATGTATGTCCTGTTTGTTTGTATGTATATATATATATATATATATATATATATATATATATATATATATATGTATGGTATGTGCGTGTATGTGATGTGTGTCTGTATATATGGTACTGTATGTGTGCATGTATGTCCTGTTTTTATATATATATGTATGGTATGTGCATGTATGTGATGTGTGTCTGTATATATGGTATGTGTGCATGTATGTGATGTGTGTCTGTATATATGGTATGTGCATGTATGTGATGTGTGTCTGTGTATATGGTATGTGTGCATGTATGTCCTGTTTGTATATATATGTATGGTATGTGCATGTATGTGATGTGTGTCTGTATATATGGTATGTGTGCATGTATGTCCTGTTTGTATATATATGTATGGTATGTGATGTGTGTCTGTATATTTGGTATGTGTGCATGTATGTGATGTGTGTCTGTATATATGGTATGTGATGTGTGTCTGTGTGTGTGTATATGGTATGTGTGCATGTATGTCCTGTTTGTATATATATATATATGTATGGTATGTGCATGTATGTGATGTGTGTCTGTATATATGGTATGTGTGCATGTATGTGATGTGTGTCTGTATATATGGTATATGCATGTATGTGATGTGTGTCTGTGTATATGGTATGTGTGCATGTATGTCCTGTTTGTATATATATATATGTATGGTATGTGCATGTATGTGATGTGTGTCTGTATATATGGTATGTGTGCATGTATGTGATCTGTGTCTGTATATATGGTATGTGTGCATGTATGTGATGTCTGTCTGTATATATGGTATGTGCATGTATGTGATGTGTGTCTCTGTATATGGTATGTGTGCTTGTATGTCCTGTTTGTATATATATGTATGGTATGTGCATGTATGTGATGTGTGTCTGTATATATGGTATGTGTGCATGTATGTCCTGTTTGTATATATATGTATGGTATGTGCGTGTTTGTGATGTGTGTCTGTATATATGGTATGTGTGCATGTATGTCCTGTTTGTATATATATGTATGGTATGTGCGTGTATGTGATGTGTGTCTGTATATATGGTATGTGTGCATGTATGTCCTGTTTGTATATATATGTATGGTATGTGCGTGTATGTGATGTGTGTCTGTATATATGGTATGTGTGCATGTATGTGATGTGTGTCTGTATATATGGTATGTGCATGTATGTGATGTGTGTCTGTGTATATGGTATGTGTGCATGTATGTCCTGTTTGTATATATATGTATGGTATGTGCATGTATGTGATGTGTGTCTGTATATATGGTATGTGTGCATGTATGTGATGTGTGTCTGTATATATGGTATGTGCATGTATGTGATGTGTGTCTGTATATATGGTATGTGATGTGTGTCTGTATATATGGTATGTGTGCATGTATGTGATGTGTGTCTGTATATATGGTATGTGATGTGTGTCTGTGTATATGGTATGTGTGCATGTATGTCCTGTTTGTATATATATGTATGGTATGTGCATGTATGTGATGTGTGTCTGTATATATGGTATGTGTGCATGTATGTGATGTGTGTCTGTGTATATGGTATGTGTGCATGTATGTCCTGTTTGTATATATATGTATGGTATGTGCATGTATGTGATGTGTGTCTGTATATATGGTATGTGTGCATGTATGTGATGTGTTTCTGTGTATATGGTATGTGTGCATGTATGTCCTGTTTGTATATATATGTATGGTATGTGCATGTATGTGATGTGTGTCTGTATATATGGTATGTGTGCATGTATGTGATGTGTGTCTGTATATATGGTATGTGCATGTATGTGATGTGTGTCTGTATATATGGTATGTGATGTGTGTCTGTATATATGGTATGTGTGCATGTATGTGATGTGTGTCTGTATATATGGTATGTGTGCATGTATGTCCTGTTTGTGTATATATATGTATGGTATGTGCATGTATGTGATGTGTGTCTGTATATATGGTATATGTGCATGTATGTCCTGTTTGTATATATGTATGGTATGTGCATGTATGTGATGTGTGTCTGTATATGTGATGTGTGTCTGTATATATGGTATGTGCATGTATGTGATGTGTGTCTGTATATATGGTATGTGGATGTATGTGATGTGTGTCTGTATATATGGTATGTGTGCATGTATGTCCTGTTTGTATATATATGTATGGTATGTGCATGTATGTGATGTGTGTCTGTATATATGGTATGTGTGCATGTATGCCCTTTTTGTGTGTATATATATATATATATGTATGGTATGTGCATGTATGTGATGTGTGTCTGTATATATGGTATGTGTGCATGTATGTGATGTGTGTCTGTATATATGGTATGTGTGCATGTATGTGATGTGTGTCTGTATATATATATGGTATGTGTGCATGTATGTCCTGTTTGTATATATATGTATGTATGGTATGTGCATGTATGTGATGTGTGTCTGTATATATGGTATATGTGCATGTATGTCCTGTTTGTATATTTGTATGGTATGTGCATGTATGTGATGTGTGTCTGTATATATGGTATGTGATGTGTGTCTGTATATATGGTATGTGCATGTATGTGATGTGTGTCTGTATATATGGTATGTGCATGTATGTGATGTGTGTCTGTATATATGGTATGTGCATGTATGTGATGTGTGTCTGTATATATGGTATGTGCATGTATGTGATGTGTGTCTGTGTATATGGTATGTGTGCTTGTATGTCCTGTTTGTATATATATGTATGTATGGTATGTGCATGTATGTGATGTGTGTCTGTATATATGGTATGTGTGCATGTATGTCCTGTTTGTATATATATGTATGGTATGTGCATGTATGTGATGTGTGTCTGTATATATGGTATGTGTGCATGTATGTGATGTGTGTCTGTATATATGGTATGTGTGCATGTATGTGATGTGTGTCTGTATATATGGTATGTGTGCATGTATGTGATGTGTGTCTGTATATATGGTATGTGTGCATGTATGTAATGTGTGTCTGTATATATGGTATGTGTGCATTATGTCCTGTTTGTATATATATGTATGGTATGTGCATGTATGTGATGTGTGTCTGTATATATGGTATGTGATGTGTGTCTGTATATATGGTATGTGTGCATGTATGTGATGTGTGTCTGTATATATGTTATGTGTGCATGTATGTCCTGTTTGTATATATATGTATGGTATGTGCATGTATGTGATGTGTGTCTGTATGTATGGTATATGTGCATGTATGTCCTGTTTGTATATATGTATGGTATGTGCATGTTTGTGATGTGTGTCTGTCTGTATATATGGTATGTGATGTGTGTCTGTATATATGGTATGTGCATGTATGTGATGTGTGTCTGTATATATGGTATGTGCATGTATGTGATGTGTGTCTGTATATATGGTATGTGTGCATGTATGTCCTGTTTGTATATGTATGTATGGTATGTGCATGTATGTGATGTGTGTCTGTATATATGGTATGTGCATGTATGTGATGTGTGTCTGTGTATATGGTATGTGTGCTTGTATGTCCTGTTTGTATATATATGTATGGTATGTGCATGTATGTGATGTGTGTCTGTATATATGGTATGTGTGCATGTATGTCCTGTTTGTATATATATGTATGGTATGTGCATGTATGTGATGTGTGTCTGTATATATGGTATGTGTGCATGTATGTCCTGTTTGTATATATATGTATGGTATGTGCGTTTTGATGTGTGTCTGTATATATGGTATGTGTGCATGTATGTCCGGTTTGTATATATATGTATGGTATGTGCGTCTGTGTATATATGGTATGTGTGCATGTATGTCCTGTTTGTATATATATGTATGGTATGTGCATGTATGTGATGTGTGTCTGTATATATGGTATGTGTGCATGTATGTCCTGTTTGTATATATATGTATGGTATGTGCATGTATGTGATGTGTGTCTGTGTATATGGTATGTGTGCATGTATGTCCTGTTTGTATATATATGTATGGTATGTGCATGTATGTGATGTGTGTCTGTATATATGGTATGTGTGCATGTATGTCCTGTTTGTATATATATGTATGGTATGTGTGCATGTATGTCCTGTGTGTCTGGTATCTATTAGCCCCTGGTCCCTGGATGCCAGCATTCAGTATAGCGACACTAGCATCCCTAATGCCTTTAGAAGACCGGCCGCTGAACTTCAAATGAGTCAGGATGCCAATGCCGTAATACTGACAGCTAGAATCCCGATTGGTGAGTATGAAGGAAAGAGCGGAGCGAGACAGCGAAACGCTATGGAGAGAGTGGGGGTGTGAAGGAGAGAGAAATAGAGAGACAGTGATGAGAGAGAGAGAGAGAGAATCAGACCCTTTATATATTTTGCAATGGGACCCACAAGGTTCTAGTTACGCTCCTGCGCCCCAATTGTTTGCCCTGAGTTGCTGGCAGCAGCACCAGAGCACCCTGACCTATGATCATCCTTTTTCATCTCCCACAGCAGCAGCGTGTCTCCTGGGCAGCAGAACTTGCTGCTGCAGTGCAGACTCCACCCTTCCTGTCCTAGAGACCAACCAAGCTATCACACGCGCAAAGCCCAGGAGGAGCGGCCATCACAGAGCACCCGTCGTGACTTTCAAGATAATGGTTGTGACCCACTGCCATCCCCGCACTTCAGTGTACTCTCCTGACTGCAGTTCTAGCATCTGGTAAGATGTGTTTTGCTTGGTTTGGGGTCAGGAGATGGGGTAACTGGCGCTCATTTAGGGCACCCTCATATGTTTGTGTGCCAGGATGGTGCTCCCTTCCCAGAGGCTGCCCCGGTTCCTGCTGCTGGCCGTGCATGGGGTATAGAGGTGGTGTCAATGGTGCCTGCAGCAGCACTGGAAATAACTTTCAATATGGCAGCTTAAAGTGCAATGTATGTACACTTCTAAACCTAGTAGCTGCTATACCCCTTCCCTAGCCTCTGCACTGCCTGCCCCTATCCTCCTTCTTGCCCCTGCTCCAACTGATATTTAACCATACCCCTCCCTACCCCCAGTACTGCCTATCCCTAATCCACCTTGGCCTCTCCCTAACCCGTTCCAGCATACTTACGGCTAATTGTTGGCTGTTGACATTCCGGTGTTGGCATCCTGATGTGTTTAAATGTTCCAGTTTCAGTGTTCTAATGGCAGTTTGGATGCCAGTGTCGATATACTGAACACCAGCAACCTGATTGCCTGGAAGCTGACCTCATTCAATATATATCGGGTTTCACCATGTGTGCATAATGTGTTATATTCTGTAATGGGCATTACGGTGTGTGGCATAATGTGTAATTGACTTTAAGGTGTGTGGTATAATGTGCAATGGGCATTACGTTGTGGCATAATGTGGCATAACTTTGTGTGGCGTAATGTGTTATGGACATTACAATATGTGGCATAATGTGTAATGGGCTTTATGGTAAGGGGAATAATGTGTAAGGGTCATTATGGTGTGTAGTATAATATGTAATAGACATTACAGTGTGTGGCATATTGTCTAAAAAAGCATTGCCACACACCCTTTATGAAATGCTATAGGTTCCAAAAAATGGGAGGGGGGGTGCCAGATTTTTTTTGGCTGGGGGGAGCAAAATTTCTAGTTACGCCACTGTTTATACGTGAGTATAAGAACACAGTACTGACGACTGATTGTATTTATTAAACCTCTTTACTGTATACATTTTACCTGTAGCCTTTGTAATCATACAATTGTTACTACATGAAGAATAAGAAAATGTATGGAAGCAACATTATAATGATATTCTTTATTGTCATTCCTCCTTTTTTTTTTTTTTGCCATAAAAAAATTCTTGAAAACAAATCTGGTTCTGTCCAATGGAGGGAAATATGCTGGAATAAACCAGAGTGTTTCATATTGTAATTAAACATTGTTAAAAAATAATAATAGAACACCTGGAAACATGAAACCAAAGCATAGGATATTCATTGCTGTCTGTGGTCAACATAAGCAATCGACATGAGAGACCTGGAAAACGTTAAATGTTGGTAGCTCTCGAGGACTGGAGTTGGCTATCCCTGTTCTAGATCATATCTTCTGACTTGGGCAGGTAATTTGGCGGCAGTGCGTATGCCTTGCTCCTTACACCACCTGTCGGTACAAGAAGTCTCTATAGTTCTCATTTACTATTCAAACTATTTTTGTTTAAATTTATTTTATAGAAATAAACAGAGATAGATAGATAGATAGATAGAATTCCTTTATTCGTCTCACAATGGAGAAATTTACAATTGTTACAGCAAGGTTCAAGTACAGATAAGGGTGAAAATAGCAAATAAGATAAGAAGTCCAAACAATATAAATCTAGAATCAAGAACCTAAGAACATGTAGGTCCCTACAGACCATGACAGTTGTACATTCTGATTGCAGCAGGTAGAAAAGACCTGCGGTACCTCTCCGTTGAGCATCGAGGGTGAAGCAACCTATCACTGAAAGTGCTACACAGATCCGTCAAAATATTTTTGAGAGGGTGTGAAGCATTATCCAATAATGATGTTATCTTGCTGATCATTCTCCTCTCACCCACAATCTCTACAGAATCCAAAGGCATTCCTAGGACAGAACTGGCCTTCCTCACCAGCCTGTTAAGTCTCTTATTGTCGGCTGTTGAAACACTGCTGCCCCAGCAGACCACTCCGTAGAATATGGCTGATGCCACTACACAGTCAAAGAAGGTCTTCAGGAGCGCTCCCTGCACTCCAAAGGACCTCAGTCTCCTCAGCAGATAAAGTCTACTCTGCCCTTTCCTATACAAAGCAGCAGAATTATCAGTCCAGTCCAATTTATTGTTCAGATGAAAACCCAGATACTTGTAAGTTCTTACGATCTCAATATCCATTCCCTGAATACTCACAGGAGTTGGGGGGGTATGCTGACGTTTCCTGAAATCAACTACCAGCTCCCTAGTCTTCCTCGTATTGATTTGAAGATGGTTCCCCTGACACCAAGTGGCAAAGTTCTGCACAAGTTCTCTGTACTCCCTATCTTCGTCATCTACAATAAGGCCCACAATAGCAGAGTCATCAGAGAACTTTTGTAGATGACAGGTTGATGAATTATATGTGAAATCTGCAGTGTAGAGGGTAAAGAGAAATGGTGCCAAAACCGTTCCTTGAGGTGCCCCTGTACTACAAATAATAGTATCAGAATGGCACTCACTGGTCCTCACATACTGTGGGCGGTTAGTAAGGTAATCCAGGATCCAGGTGATTAGATGATGATCCACCCCAGAGTTGACCAGTTTTTCCCCCAGAAGCATGGGCTGGATGGTGTTAAAAGCACTGGAGAAGTCAAAGAACATTATTCTCACGGTGGCCCCAGCCCTCTCCAGATGAGGTAGGGATCTCTGCATTAAATATATGACAGCGTCATCCACACCAATTCCCGGCTGATAAGCAAACTGCAATGGGTCCATAGAAGTTCTCACCAGGGGTCGAAGATAGCCTAGGACCAACCTCTCCAGGGACTTCATCAGCTGAGATGTCAGCGCAACCGGCCTATAGTCATATAGAGAAAAGGAAATGTAATAAAACATATGGAAGATACAAATCCTCAAAGCTGCATCCGATAGGTCACACTGACAAGATGTATGAGCATTGGCTGCCATGGGATATTGGTACTGCATGATCATTTTATAGTGTGTATGACCAATTTGTCAATCGCTGGCATCATTCATTCATTGATTCGTCCCAATGGGAAGCACCGCATGTCCAATAAGACAATCCTATGACCTACTCGGTGGCAGGGCCGGCGCCACCACTAGGCAAATCTAGGCATTTGCTTAGGGCGCCAGCCACTGGAGGGCGGCACTTCGCCCCTCGCCTCTCGCATGGAGGCTGCAGGGGTGTCCGCGCCGGGTACCTGCGGCACTGTGTGATCTGGCGGCGGGGTCCCTGCAGTGATGCGTGCTATCCGGCAGCCAGGCGGCGGCGGCGCGGGAAGCGCTGCTGGGTTTGAAAACATTCCGCATGCTGATTGGCTGAGATTCAGCCAATCAGCATGCGGCGAGTTTTCAAACCCATCAGCGCTTCCCGCGCCGCCTGGCAGCCAGATTGCGCGCATCACTGCAGGGACCCCGCCGCCAGATCACACAGTGCTGCAGGTACCCCCCCCCCCCCCGTAGGCACCGGGGCGCCCCACCCCACCCTCGCCTGGGGCGCTCCGGTGCCTTGCACCGGCCCTGCTCGGTGGTGTTGTATGCAGCACTTGCCATCAAACGATATATTGTGTAGTATAGTGTGCCCAAACCTGTCCTCAAGATCTACCAACGGTGCATGTTTTCCAGGCCACCTGTGGATCTATAGGAGGAATAAATGCAGCAGGTTTGAAAATGTGACCGTTGGTATTGACTACACCTGTGCACCAGCTAGGTGATCTGGAAAACATGGACGTTGGTAGATCTCAAGGACTGGTTTGGCCACCCCTGGTGTAGTATGTACAGCAATGCGATGCATCGTTATATCACAACGCTGGATCGCGTAAGGAGAAGGTTCCCAGCTATAGAATGTAAGAAATGGACCAAGTTCAGGACATGTTTGTGGACCGTTAAGACTCTACATTTTTAATACATTTTATCAAAAATTTCTCCACCCCCTTTCTAGATCTGGAAATGTTGGGCCTCTTGTTTTGCTTCAGTGAGTGAAGGTGGGGTTGGGAGGGGATGGGGCCATTTGGTAGAATTACCCCTTCACGGACTTCAGAATAACTGCTATAAGGAGGAATAATATGGGGATGGAGTATTTAGGGAGATTCCGCCTGCCTGTACTTGTTCTGTATTGTCTTCAACTGTAAGTCACTGTTTTCCTGTTTTGATTATGTGTACTCTGTAACTGGGTGCTGCGGAACCCTTGTGGCGCCATATAAATAAAGGATAATAATAATTACCTCCTTCAGAAATTCCAGATTTATTAGATGCTAATCTGCCAGCATTTAAGAGGCAGATTGACAGAACGGGTCTGACTTTAAAAGCTGTTAGGCCCGTTTTGCCACGAACGGCTGTGGATTGACCTGATCACAGACGTATCTTGACAATCCACGGGCGTTTTTTCGCCGATTGGCAGGCGGGACATTATATCCTGCCTGCCGATATGCAGGCGGGCAAAACAAAAACGGGCTAGGGTTACGGCTGCCGGGACGTACCAACAGTTGTGACCTGGGATTGAATACCCCAACCCCCCTGCGTGGTATAGACTGTAGGGCAGTGGTCAGGGAACTCGGTCCTCATTACCCCACACAGGGCATGTTTTGCAGGTCTCTTCACAGAATCACAAGTGAAATAATTAACTGCACCTGCGGACCTTATAAAAAGTGTCTGCGAGTAATTAGTACACCTGTGCACCTGCCGGGTGACCTGGAAAACATGCACTGTGTGGGGTAATGAGGACCGATTTCCCTGACCACTGCTGTAGGGTCTGCCAATTCATTTATATAAGTATGTCACAAGTAGGATGTTGTGTGTTTATTGACCAATCAAAATGTCTACAAGCACAATGTGGACTATAGAAGGCAGGCGTCTCAATGTCAGCAACTGGAAAATGCTACTCACAGCCTGTAACCCCCCAGCAGTACAACTGTAAATGTGATGAATATCATGTTCACTTCATAGTTGTACAGTCGTCACACTTAAAATGCTTCAAATAGCAATTTACACCTACTGCTTGTCACACTTGCTGACATCGTAGAGCCATGTCCTGCTTGTCACACTTGCTGACGTCGTAGAGCCATGTCCTGCTTGTCACACTTGCTGACATTGTAGAGCCATGTCCTGCTTGTCACACTTGCTGACATCGTCGTAGAGCCATGTCCTGCTTGTTACACTTGCTGACATTGTAGAGCCATGTCCTGCTTGTCACACTTGCTGACATCCTGGAGCCACATACTACTTGTCACACTTGCCGACATCGTGGAGCCATGTCCTGCTTGTCACATTTGCTGACATCGTAGAGCAATGTCCTGCTTGTCACACTTGCTGACATCGTAGAGCCATGTCCTGCTTGTCACACTTGCTGACATCGTGGAGCCATGTCCTGCTTGTCACACTTGCTGACATTGTGGAGCAATGTCCTGCTTGTCACACTTGCTGACATCGTAGAGCCATGTCCTGCTTGTCACACTTGCTGACATCGTAGAGCCATGTCCTGCTTGTCACACTTGCTGACATCGTAGAGCCATGTCCTGCTTGTCATACTTGCTGACATCCTGGAGCCACATACTACTTGTCACACTTGCCGACATCGTGGAGCCATGTCCTGCTTGTCACACTTGCCGACATCGTGGAGCCATGTCCTGCTTGTCACACTTGCTGACATCGTGGAGCCATGTCCTGCTTGTCACACTTGCCGACATCGTGGAGCCATGTCCTCCTTGTCACACTTGCTGACATCGTGGAGCCATGCAAGGGCGTAACTACCATAGGTGCAAGGGGTGCAGCTGCTATGGGGCCCAGAGCTGAAGGGGGCCCATCTTTGCTGTTTAAGTAATATGTTTTACATACATTTATCACCATCAGTTGCTAAATAAGGGGCCCTTAAAAACTTTTGCTATGGGGCCAATGAATATCTAGGTACGCCACTGGAGCCATGTCCTGCTTGTCACACTTGCCAACACCGTGGAGCCATGTCCTGCTTGTCACACTTGCCGACATCATGGAGCCATGTCCTGCTTGTCACACTTGCCGACATCATGGAGCCATGTCCTGCTTGTCACACTTGCCGACATCATGGAGCCATGTCCTGCTTGTCACACTTGCCGACACCGTGGAGCAATGTCCTGCTTGTCACACTTGCCAACACCGTGGAGCCATGTCCTGCTTGTCACACTTGCCGACATCATGGAGCCATGTCCTGCTTGTCACACTTGCCGACACCGTGGAGCCATGTCCTGCTTGTCACACTTGCCGACACCGTGGAGCCATGTCCTGCTTGTCACACTTGCCAACACCGTGGAGCCATGTCCTGCTTGTCACACTTGCCAACACCGTGGAGCCATGTCCTACTTGTCACACTTGCCGACACCGTGGAGCAATGTCCTGCTTGTCACACTTGCCAACACCGTGGAGCCATGTCCTGCTTGTCACACTTGCCGACATCATGGAGCCATGTCCTGCTTGTCACACTTGCCGACACCGTGGAGCCATGTCCTGCTTGTCACACTTGCCGACATCGTGGAGCCATGTCCTGCTTGTCACACTTGCCGACACCGTGGAGCCATGTCCTGCTTGTCACACTTGCCGACATCATGGAGCCATGTCCTGCTTGTCACACTTGCCGACACCGTGGAGCCATGTCCTGCTTGTCACACTAGCCGACACCGTGGAGCCATGTCCTGCTTGTCACACTTGCCGACACCGTGGAGCCATGTCCTGCTTGTCACACTTGCCAACATCGTGGAGCAATGTCCTGCTTGTCACACTTGCCGACACCGTGGAGCCATGTCCTGCTTGTCACACTTGCCAACACCGTGGAGCCATGTCCTGCTTGTCACACTTGCAAACACCGTGGAGCCATGTCCTGCTTGTCACACTTGCCGACATCATGGAGCCATGTCCTGCTTGTCACACTTGCTGACATCATGGAGCCATGTCCTGCTTGTCACACTTGCCGACACCGTGGAGCAATGTCCTGCTTGTCACACTTGCCAACACCGTGGAGCCATGTCCTGCTTGTCACACTTGCCGACATCATGGAGCCATGTCCTGCTTGTCACACTTGCCGACATCATGGAGCCATGTCCTGCTTGTCACACTTGCTGACATCATGGAGCCATGTCCTGCTTGTCACACTTGCCGACACCGTGGAGCAATGTCCTGCTTGTCACACTTGCCAACACCGTGGAGCCATGTCCTGCTTGTCACACTTGCCGACATCATGGAGCCATGTCCTGCTTGTCACACTTGCCGACACCGTGGAGCCATGTCCTGCTTGTCACACTAGCCGACACCGTGGAGCCATGTCCTGCTTGTCACACTTGCCGACACCGTGGAGCAATGTCCTGCTTGTCACACTTGCCAACACCGTGGAGCCATGTCCTGCTTGTCACACTTGCCAACACCGTGGAGCCATGTCCTGCTTGTCACACTTGCCGACATCATGGAGCCATGTCCTGCTTGTCACACTTGCTGACATCGTGGAGCCATGTCCTGCTTGTCACACTTGCCGACATCATGGAGCCATGTCCTGCTTGTCACACTTGCCGACACCGTGGAGCCATGTCCTGCTTGTCACACTAGCCGACACCGTGGAGCCATGTCCTGCTTGTCACACTTGCCAACATCGTGGAGCAATGTCCTGCTTGTCACACTTGCCGACACCGTGGAGCCATGTCCTGCTTGTCACACTTGCCGACACCGTGGAGCCATGTCCTGCTTGTCACACTTGCCAACATTGTGGAGCCATGCAAGGGCGTAACTACCATAGGTGTAAGGGGTGCAGCTGCTATGGGGCCCAGAGCTGAAGGGGGCCCATCTTTACTGTTTAAGTAATATGATTTACATACATTTATCACCATCAGTTGCTAAATAAGGGGCCCTTAAAAACTTTTGCTATGGGGCCAATGAATATCTAGGTACGCCACTGGAGCCATGTCCTGCTTGTCACACTTGCCGACACCGTGGAGCAATGTCCTGCTTGTCACACGTGCCGACATCGTGGAGCAATGTCCTGCTTGTCACACTTGCCGACATCATGGAGCAATGTCCTGCTTGTCACACTTGCTAACATCATGGAGCAATGTCCTGCTTGTGACACTTGCTGACACCGTGAGCAATGTCCTGCTTGTCACACTTGCCGACATCATGGAGCAATGTCCTGCTTGTCACACTTGACGACACCGTGGAGCCATGTCCTGCTTGTCACACTTGCTGACACCGTGGAGCCATGTCCTGCTTGTCACACTTGCCGACATCATGGAGCCATGTCCTGCTTGTCACACTTGCTGACACCGTGGAGCCATGTCCTGCTTGTCACACTTGCTGACACCGTGGAGCCATGTCCTGCTTGTCACACTTGCCGACAGAATGACTGATGGCTAAATCCAATCTGGTGCTCTAGACCAGGCATCAGTGTAACATGTTAGGCAGTATATACATGCTACATATACATGCTTGTTAGCATGTTGATCTTAACATGATAGTGGGCAGGCACACGCAAATAAAAGTCCGTTCACATTGACTTCTATTAGCTAAGTTTGGAGAAAGCAACTAATGACTTCTCCTCCTCCTCCGCATGCGAGGGGTGTTACACATCCCCTCACATGGTTGCGAGTCTCTGGCATTCGGTAAGCTGCAATTATCGCAGACAACCAGAATCAGGCCCTATGTGTACCGAGCTTTGGAACACAGTAGAATATCCAACAAAACGGGGCTAAGCAGGACGCATTCATCTCCCTCCAGGTAAGTGTACTTACCTGATCCGGCTGTCGGGATTTCCTCCTTAGGGATGCCAGTGTCGGTATTCTGAGCGCTAACTTCCTAACCGCCAGTCATTCGTATTTATTCCGATTATCGAATTACACATAAATAAAAGGACAGCGGTCCCTGCTTACTTACATGATGGGGATACAGTGGCATGGTAGTGTGGGATTGTTATCACCATGAATCATGCATTTTGAATGTATTAAACTATGATAAATGCTCGGAAAATGCAAACACTGGTTTTGATCTCCCACATATAAGCTGTATATAGGATTTAACAATGTGCTCGTTGTATGGCCGATCTAGGGAACACTGCTTCGAAACCCACATGCAAATTACACCCCACAAACATCTCTCCATTGCAAGAGACAAACTGATTGCTGTATATTGTTATAGTGATCTGCCCCCATTCCGCAATTCACACAGAATGACGCTCTCTTCTTGGAATGTAAGAAGACAAATACAGAATATAAATAACTTTTCACATTCCTGTGTCATCGTTCTTTCATTATGACATTATTATAATTATCCTGTTGTGAAGCCGGGTTAGGACTAGGCCCTGAGGTTTTAGCATGAACTATGAGGCTGGTTTGAATTAATGGGTCCTACACACGTAGCGAGTGTGCTGATCGATCTGAGCTATGCTAGATCACCCAGTTCGGCACACACACAGCGAAGTGTAGTGCTGTGTGCTGAGTGAGCTGTCAGCACCAGTGTTCTCCAGTGAGAGAGAACTGGCAATGACGATATTTATGGTCCCTGCTCATTCTTCATTCTACCAGCGATAGCGTTGCGCTATAACTGGCCCCCACACACACAGCAATGTAGGGTCATTTTATAAGCGATCTAGTCAGATCACTTAGAAAAAAAAAAAAAAACGCTATGTGTGCATACCTCCCAACTGTCCCGCTTTTCGCTGAAATGTCCCGTTTTTTGGGGCAATTCCAGCGTGCCACGGCGGGGGGGATCGGAGTCTTCCCTGCCACCCGTGAATAGACACTGTGCGCTTGCATCTATTCATGACCCCACAGGGGCAAAAACAGGGTGTAGCATCGCAGAAGCATCATGAGTATAGACAGGGCTATTTTTCAGCAGGCTCCAGCAGGAACTGAGGCCCTTATTCTAGTTCACTCTTTCTGACAAAATATTTCTTGGATGGACAAAACCATGTGTACTGCAGGTGAGGCAGGTGTTACTTGTGCAGAGATAATTAGATTTGGGTGGGGTTTTACACCTGCCTCACCGGCAGTGCACATGGTTTTGTCCATCTAAGAAATATTTTGTCAGAAAGAGTGAACTAGAATAAGGGCCTCAGTTCCTGCTGGAGCCTGCTGAAAAATAGCCCTGAGTATAGGCCACCCCCTTCCTGCTAGGCCATGCCCCTAAATTTCGGGCGCACCTATGGCGTGCTGGAGCATTACTCCTCGGCCATCCTGGAAGTATGGAGGTATGTGTGTGTAGGCCTCATAAGAACTGTGCATAGTCTTAGGGGTAAATTTACTAAAGCTTCTAGAGATTAAAAGAAGTGATGTTGCCCATAGTAACCAATTGGACCGGATATAATAGAACTTACCCGCACTGGATACAATAGAACTTAACCAGACTTGCCAGACTGAATACAATAGAATCTCACTGGATTGGACTGGACCGGACTTGGACCTCCGCCAAAGGCAGATTGCAGGAGCACAAGTACAGCTCAGGCTGAGAGCGTGATGTTGCACTGGCAACTTCTGAATCTCCGGAGTTTTCCTATATACCCAGTGGCGAGATGTGATTGGTTCAGAAATTCATCTGAGACTAGACCAGGGTTGCCGACTTTTACAGTCTCCTCTCCGGGAGAACCCCGGACAGTAGCGCACGCAGGGGGAGTTTCCGAGTACCCATAAACCCCCCCCAGATGTCTAAGGGCCCTAGTCTGAAAGCTGAGGGTCCCCTCTTTCCATGGGTACAAGAATTTTAAAAATCGGCCCTTGGGAACCGGAGATATCTGACTTCAAAGCAGTGGTCCCCATCCAAGCCTGTTAATTGCTCTTCCCAGTCAGATCTTTCAGGTTCTGTCTGACGTAGAGTTTTTCTGAGGGTATATTCCAAAAGCTGGGACTCTCCCCCTTTGATGGACACTATCAGCTTGTCTCTACTGTTCCCAGAACCAGAGATATCAGCCATTCAGCAGCTGGTTACTGCTCCAGCTCCACACATCTGGTATGTAGTTTTATCATCTCGTTTGCAGATTGTTTTGCCTCCTGAACTCTGATCCCCTAGTCCCCAATACCATTTGGTAGGTGGGATTATCTAGTTTTTAATTCCATTACAATCTAAGAAATCTTGTTCCAGGAACTGGAGATATCTGCAGTCACGCAAGCTGTCCTCCCACCAGAAAATTATGAATAATAAGCCCACTCCACTATACACCCCTCCCCTGCATATTAAACATCCTCTACCACCCTGGAAGTTATGTATCAGGGCCCCTTCATTCAGCTCAATGCCCCCTTCTCCCACCTCATCTCCCACCATCTGTGCAGTAAAGGGGTAATTAGTGGAAATTACTGATCCAGGCCCTACATGCTGAGCGGTTGATATAATACCCCCTACCACCCGCGGGACATCAAAGCTTCCCCCACATATATATATTTTTTTTTATTATTATTATTTATATACATTTGGTCTATCTATAATACTTTAACTGACCCGGCATATACTGGGTCACCTAAGTGTCCATTTCCGTGCTTTGCTCCGCCCCTCTGGAAACCCCCTTCTGAAAATCCTGCGTTTGCCACTGCCGGAGAGGAGACTGTCAACATCACTTCTGGGGGCGGGACCTGATGGAGACATCATCAGTCCCTGCCCTCAGTGATGCAAAACAGAGTCATAACTACGAGCGTTATACCTGCGTTGATTCATGGAAAACAGAGTCATAACTACGAGCGTTATACCTGCGTTGATTCATCTGACCCCTCCTCTATCCTTGTCTCCAACAGGTAAATTCAACTTTGTCACAGGCATACGTGCAGACTATCTCTCTCTGCTGTAACATCCACATGCTTTTGAACTCTATTGGGTACATTTGCAAGCAAGTGTCTTCACTGCAGAACATTGCATCCCTTGTGTGTGGGATTGTCTTATAGGTAAATTCAACCAAATATCTGATCTGTGTAAATAACAACAGTACCTTGCCTGTGTGTAGTGAGGCATGTATTTTTTATTCTAAAAGAGATATAGTATCCTGGAATGCCAGAACTGTTTTTGTAAGCCACTTTTATTGCTCTGTATAGCAGGGGGTGGGGACTGAGGGTGTAGATTCCAATTATTGGAAATTGGGAAGAAGGCATTGTTAGAGTATATTAGTTCTCATTGCATACGGCTGTGGCCGGATAGGCTGTGGCCATAGTTTAGCTGTTGCCCTGTATTGAAGTGGACCGTTTTAAAGTGGGAAAACAGAGTCATAACTACGAGCGTTATACCTGCGTTGATTCATGGAAAACAGAGTCATAACTACGAGCGTTATACCTGCGTTGCACCGAAGGAAAACTGAAGGCAAACTACTCCAAATCAACAAAAACACACATGGACTGCATTGATACCTCAAGAGTATGTAATTCATCTCCAATATGCTCTCTTTATTTCTGTGTTATGCAAACTCTTGTATGATTTGAAAAGTTCTGATTTAATGAATTGTTTGTAATTGTTATTACTTGTTTGGTGAAGTTGTTCAGTGAAGTATAGTTTATTGTTGCATTCTGCCTGATGTCTACTCAAACACAGTGCAAATTATCTCCTTTGACCATTTGGCCGTTAGTGTTCAGGTGTAGCCTGACCTGAACAGACTCACTATATTCTTAGAATTAGTGACCTGCAGCTTTTCTGAACAGTACAAAATAAAAACAGACATTGAACAACATCATCAAACAGGTAATTTCAACTTTAGATTTCGATTTTGTACTGTATGAACATGGCTAGGAATAACAGAGGCACAGGCAAAATTTTTAAAACTATATGTGCAAACGCTAGAAGCCTAGGAGACAAAATTTCTGATCTAATCGCAATAATGACAAGGGATGACCTAGACATTGTGGCTATCACAGAGACATGGTGGAATGAGAACCATGGCTGGGACGTAGCTATACCAGGATACAATTTATTTAGGAAGGACAGAATGGGAAGAATCGGAGGAGGGGTAGCAATGTATGTAAAGAAAAGCATAAATGCTACTTTAATACAAAACATTGAAGAAAAAACTGAGGCCCTTTGGGTGACCATAGAAATGGGGGAGAAGGACATTATTCGTACTGGGGTCATCTATAGGCCACCAGGCCAGGGGCAGGATTTGGACAGGAGCCTATTGCTTGATGTCACTAAAATGGCTTTAAAGGGAGAAGTCATAATCATGGGAGACTTTAATCTACCTGATGTGAATTGGGAGGAGTCTTTTGCAAGATCATCTACAAGTGGCAAATTTCTAAATTCCCTACAGGGAGCCTCTCTCAAGCAATTGGTGAGGGAGCCTACTCGCAAAGACTCAATATTAGATTTAATACTCACAAATGGTGACAGGATATCAGACATATATGTGGGTGAGAACCTGGGATCCAGTGATCATCAAGCAGTATGGTTTAGTATCAAGGCAGGGTCCAACTCCAGTCACACAAAAACTAAGGTGTTGGATTTTAGGAAGGCTGACTTTGCAAAAATGGGGAGATGTTTAAGCGACTCATTAGCGGATTGGACGAACTTGAAAGGAGTGCAGGAGAGGTGGAGAAAATTAAAAAGTGCAATACTAAAGGCAACGGACCTTTGTATCAAAAGGGTTAAGAAAAGTACCAGGAAAAGGAAGCCAGTGTGGTTTACAAAAGAGGTATCAACTAGTGTAAAAGCAAAAAAGATGGCCTTTAGGACATACAAGCAGACTCAAAATAATAATGACAAAGAAGTGTATCTTGCCAGACGCAAAGAGGCTAAGAAAGTGATCAGGCGTGCCAAGGCACAAGCTGAGGAGAAAATGGCTCAGTCGGTAGATAAAGGAAACAAAACTTTTTTTAAGTATATAAATGAAAGGAGAAAATCAAATGGAGGAATAATAAGACTGCGGACAGACACTGAGAATTTGGTGGAGGGAGACAAGGCAATTGCAGATCATCTAAATAATTACTTTTGCTCTGTATTCACTATAGAAGGAGAAGGGAAGGGACCACAGTTAAGTTGCAAGGACATTCATAAAAATAAGGTAGATGGAGGTACATTTACTAGGGAGAAAGTCCTAACAGAACTTTCAAGACTGAAAGTGGATAAATCAATGGGGCCAGATGGAGTGCATCCAAGGATACTAAAAGAACTAAAAGATGTGTTGGTAGCGCCATTAACAGATTTATTCAATCAGTCACTAGATACAGGTGCAGTTCCAGAGGACTGGAGAAAAGCAAATGTAGTTACACTGCACAAAAGTGGAAGCAAAGAAGAAGCAAGTAACTACAGACCAGTGAGCCTTACATCAGTAGTAGGGAAAATAATGGAAACACTATTAAAAGAAAGAATAGTGGAATATCTTAAATTAAACAACTTACAGGATCCAAAACAGCATGGTTTTACTGCAGGGAGATCATGCCAAACAAGTCTCATTGACTTTTTTGACTCCGTGACCAAAATACTAGATGAAGGGGGGGCTGTAGATGTGGCATATCTAGACTTTAGTAAGGCATTTGACACTGTCCCACATCGCAGGCTGCTAAATAAACTTGAAAGTGTGGGATTGGATTATAAAACAATTAAATGGATAAGAACCTGGTTGCAGGATAGGAAACAGACAGTTGTCGTAAATGGAGTGCATTCTATGGAGGGACATGTTACCAGTGGAGTACCCCAGGGATCTGTACTTGGACCAGTGCTCTTTAATATCTTTGTTAGTGACATTGCAAATGGTATTGAAGGGAAAGTATGCCTTTTTGCAGATGATACAAAGATATGCAACAGAGTAGACACACCAGGAGGGGTAAATCAAATGACTGATGATCTAAGTAAACTTGAGAATTGGTCAAGAGAATGGCAACTACAGTTTAATGCTAAAAAATGCAAAATTATGCACTTGGGACTCAAAAACCCAAAGGCTCAATATAGTATCAAGGGTACTATAATGGAAACTACTGAGGAGGAAAGAGATCTAGGAGTCACTATTTCAAGTGACTTAAAGGCAGGGAGGCAATGTAACAAAGCAATGAGGAAGGCTAGTCAGATGCTTGGTTGCATAGGGAGAGGAATCAGTAGCAGAAAAAAAGACGTAATAATGCCACTTTATAGGTCATTGGTACGACCTCATCTGGAATACTGTGTCCAGTTCTGGAGGCCATATCTTCAGAAGGATATAAATACATTGGAGAGTGTACAAAGAAGGGCAACTAAAATGGTTCATGGCCTACATCACAAAACTTACCTGGATAGACTGAAAGATCTTAACATGTATAGTTTGGAGCAGAGAAGGGAAAGGGGGGACATGATAGAAATCTTCAAAGATATCAAGGGTTTTAACGTAGTACAGGTGGGAAATTTTCTTCAAAGGAAAACAAGTAATAAAACACGAGGACATGCACTGAAACTGGAGGGAGGTAGGTTCAGGGGAAATGTTAGAAAGAATTACTTTACAGAAAGGGTAGTGGATAAGTGGAATAGCCTCCCATCAGAGGTGGTAGAGGCTAAGACAGTAGAACAATTTAAACATGCTTGGGATAGGCATATGAATATCCTTACAAAGAAATAAGGATTAAAAAGGGTTGAGTTTACCTGAAGGGTAAAAAAGGGGCAGACTAGATGGGCCAAATGGTTCTTATCTGCCGTCAAATTCTATGTTTCTATGTAAAAGAAGTGATGTTGCCCATAGTAACCAATTGGACCGGATATAATAGAACTTACCCGCACTGGATACAATAGAACTTAACCAGACTTGCCAGACTGAATACAATAGAATCTCACTGGATTGGACTGGACCGGACTTGGACCTCCGCCAAAGGCAGATTGCAGGAGCACAAGTACAGCTCAGGCTGAGAGCGTGATGTTGCACTGGCAACTTCTGAATCTCCGGAGTTTTCCTATATACCCAGTGGCGAGATGTGATTGGTTCAGAAATTCATCTGAGACTAGACCAGGGTTGCCGACTTTTACAGTCTCCTCTCCGGGAGAACCCCGGACAGTAGCGCACGCAGGGGGGGTTTCCGAGTACCCATAAACCCCCCCCAGATGTCTAAGGGCCCTAGTCTGAAAGCTGAGGGTCCCCTCTTTCCATGGGTACAAGAATTTTAAAAATCGGCCCTTGGGAACCGGAGATATCTGACTTCAAAGCAGTGGTCCCCATCCAAGCCTGTTAATTGCTCTTCCCAGTCAGATCTTTCAGGTTCTGTCTGACGTAGAGTTTTTCTGAGGGTATATTCCAAAAGCTGGGACTCTCCTCCTTTGATGGACACTATCAGCTTGTCTCTACTGTTCCCAGAACCAGAGATATCAGCGTTCCAGCAGCTGGTTACTGCTCCAGCTCCACACACCTGTTATGTAGTTTTATATACTCGTTGGCAGATTGCTCTGCCTCCTGAACTCTCATCCCCTAGTCCCCAATACCATTTGGTAGATGGGATTATCTAGTTTTTAATTCCATTACAATCTAAGAAATCTTGTTCCAGGAACTGGAGATATCTGCAGTCAAGCAAGCTGTCCTCCCACCAGAAAATTATGAATAATAAGCCCACTCCACTATACACCCCTCCTCTGCATATTAAACATCCTCTACCACCCTGGAAGTTATGCATCAGGGCCCCTTCATTCAGCCCAATGCCCCCTTCTCCCACCTCATCTCCCACCATCTGTGCAGTAAAGGGGTAATTAGTGGAAATTACTGATCCAGGCCCTACATGCTGAGCGGTTGATATAATACCCCCTACCACCCGCGGGACATCAAAGCTTCCCCCACATATATATATTTGTTTTTATTATTATTATTTATATACATTTGGTCTATCTATAATACTTTAACTGACCCGGCATATACTGGGTCACCTAAGTGTCCATTTCCGCGCTTTGCTCCGCCCCTCTGGAAACCCCCGTCTGAAAATCCTGCGTTTGCCACTGCCGGAGAGGAGACTGTCAACATCACTTCTGGGGGCGGGGCCTGATGGAGACATCATCAGTCCCTGCCCTCAGTGATGCAAATATGCGGGTCTCCGATGAGGGGGCGGAGCTAAATGTGACAATTTGCCTATTTAGCCCCGCTCCTTTCGTCGAAAAGCCGCGAACCGTGGCAATTTCAAGCTTTCAATTCCAGGTACATGAGGGGGGGAAGGGGACCGCCGGAATCCGGGAGGGTTGCCCACCTTTCCGGGGGGCCGGGAGGGGGACCCGATTTTCGGGATCCTCCCGGCCGTTCCGGGAGGGTTGGCAACCCTGGACTAGACCTGTCTCGGATTGGTTAGAAATAAATTACATGATCTAGGCAAGATGGTAGTGCCCAGTATTGGCATCAGAACAATGTACTGTACTCTGCGGTGAATGGACTGTATAAAGATGATTATTTTCCACTCGATACATTTGCTGATTTATTTCGGTCCTTTTTCCTGTAAATCTTGATGGCAACCAGGACAATCTACAGCTTAATGCCGAGTAATACTTTTGGGGCAATTCCATCCTAAAAATATCCGCTAAAAATGCCAGCATCGCTCACAGCGACTGTTCTTTTAATATAAATAAATACAAATACGGCCGAGTCAATTCATTGAAGTTTAGTTAAATATTGCACCAAATAAAAAGTACAGTGACCGACGCTGACATTTTTAACGGATATTTTGACGATCTCTCACAGCAACCTTGGCACTCAAATCGTTAAGTGCATTTCTGCTCACTATCTCAGGTGACTGGTATGGGTGCAGGAGGAGACGGCAATAACAATTGGGCCTTATGCTCAATATTTCAATTCACACCGCACTTGTTAAACGGTATGTTGCCGTTTTTTTCCCACTTCAAAACGTTTAAGGCTGCAGTGGGAAAGCGCCAGAGTTGATTTACCGGTTAAAGATAACCGGTATTTCAAAATGTTTAAAAAGCAGAGTCCTACAGTGAGAATGGCTCTGAAATGGTATTTAGTAAAAACAACAGATTACAGACCTGCATTCTGCCTTGAAACGTGTTCAGGGGATTAAACGGGTTGACTGATGTTAATGGTGCTTAAACGGTATTTAAAACAGTAATCTACTGCAATGTGAAGGCTCAGACCTGTTTTAAATCCTGTATAAAAATACCGGTTTTTTAAAAGTTTTTGCAGTGTGAAAGCGGTATACATGTCTCTATATTTATAAAACTAAAAATATTTGTGAATCATGTTGAGAAAATGTTCTGCCACCAGAGGGCTCCAAAGACACCACAAAGATTCATAGAACAAGTAAGAACTTGTTCAAGTTACCTCGCTGCCTGACTATGGATGGTGATCGATGAGTTAACTGTTCCATTGAGGTTTGCGCAGAAGCAGACGCCTACAATTCATGTAAAAAACGCAGCGATCACCCAAAATGTGACTTTCATGGCCAGTGATCACTTTCAATGTCAGATGGCAATTAATCATCAATAGTTGGCAAGAAACCATATGCCTTACAGCTTTCTTACTTGCCTATGCCCACCGGAATTGCTGGGAGCAGGCTTACCTACCTTTAGAGTCTCCTCTCAAGCAGCACTTCGGTGGGGGGCCTTATCTCAACATCATCAAGCCCCATCCCAGTACTGCAAATACCGAGATTTGCGGGTGTTCAATGAGGCGGGGCTAAAATTACTCAAATTGCCAGAAAGCCATGAATCGCATTATTTAATCATTGACTTCGGGGAGATGCGGGGTTCTGGGGGTGGCAGGGCATATGGGAGGCTTGCGCACCTTTCCGGGGGGCCGGGAGGCTCCCGAAGTTCCGGCCTGCCTCTCGCCCCCTCCTGAAAGGTGGACAAGTCCCCTGCCTGCATTGCTGCCAGATATTGGATATACTGGCACTTCCTCATCTTTGCGGCCACCACTACACCAGTTACGTTAGCCGCAATATTCACCATTGTCCCCCGCTTCGTAAGGATTTTCAGTGAGGGAGCCATTACAAATCCTGTGCCCACATCACCATCTATTACCTTTAGTAAGATTGTAGCAAGCGAAGCGAGTCACCGAGCCCGAAGCGCGGTGAGCGGACGATAATGCTACGTAACTTCCATAGCATAAGCGGTGGCCACAAAGATGAGGAAGTAGCGAGATATTAGCTGCAGTTCCTCCGTAGTACATATGGAGAAATGCTTTCTTTTGCATGTGTACCCACAAATACCTACTGAATAAAAGGCCCCTTATGCTTGATTATTATTTATCTGTATAAGAAGACTGGAAACATGCTGAGAGTAATACATCAAAGTACGTTCTGGTGTACCAATAAATATTGGTACACCAGAATCTGGTGTACCAATTTATTTTAATTCACTCTAGCGATAAAAATCATTTAAATATGATATGAGAGGGCTCTTGGGTGAGCTACATTGGGACTTGTAGTTCCTTAGGGGTCGGCGAGCCTCGGGTCACTTTAGGACTGCTTTACAGGCGGAACTACAACTCCCGTGATCCTTTTATGACCGTATCACGTGCCCGGTCATGTGCGCAAGACGTTCGTTCGCGTCAGTGAGAGGAAAATCGAAACAGCCAATCATAGCGCGGAGAAGAAGGTAGGGGGCGGGGTGAGCTGGCCGTGGTAATACGTTGCTGCGAGCAGGTAATAATAATAATGTGCTGCTGAATGAGGTGAATCAGCAGCGAGGCAGAGAGAACCTGCAGGGGATAGAAATCACTGGTGAATGAATGAGTATCACGCCGCGCGTGGCGTGGGCTGTGTCATGCATAACGAGTGCAGCTCCTCCCCGCTGCCTGATACTGACAGTTATATAGGACCATTCATGAGATTATACATAGCGAGTATATTGGGAACACAGGGGGAGTGAATGGTCATGCTCATTGCTCAGTCCATATGATGCAGCATGCAGGGAGAGCAGTGGGTGTGCTATATGCTCACTCAGTGCACGGAAGCTGCATTTGTGAAAGCACATGGTATATATCCTTACACCCCACTGGTGACCAGAAACTGTCCCAACTGTACTCTAGTCATCCCCTGCCCCCACAGGTGACCAGAGACACTCTTCCCCAAATGTGCTCTCCAGGCACAGTGGCAAACGCAGGATTTTTAGAGGGGGGTTTCCAAATGTAATCCGAAATCTCCCACTGCAGCACATTGGAGTAAAGGCCCATACACACTTGAAGATTTTCATTTCAAAAGACTTTGCCAAAATCTGTGATAGATACAGCTATCACCAAAGTAGTGCGTACACACTGAGCTATTTTCCCCAAAGAGCGAGAGATTTTCAGGAGGCGAAAGACTTTGATGAAAATCTTTCATTATAAGGCTATTTACATAATGGGCGGGGTTAGAATTCCAAGGGTGGGAGCAGGGGCCATTTTATTCCTGTTCTTGGGGCCTGATGCAGAACTAATTGCTGGGCTGCATATATTCAGAGCCCAGCACTAGTAAACTCCACCCCTGACCGGGCAAAATCCCACCCATGTGCACGGAAAACATTTCATTTCAATGAATATTTCAATGATGCGCCAGCTCACAACTCGCTAGTGAAACGGAACTCGCGGCCCGGCAGCCAATCAGGCATCAGTGGCTCTTGATTGGCTGCTGGGCCCCAAGCTCCGATTGGCTCATGAGTCGCGAACCGGGGCATCATTTGAAATAGTCACGCCACAGACGGATGGACCTGCTCTGAGATAGCCGGTTTTCCCACCGTTCTGCCCGGCTGTCTCCTTTAGCGATGACATCAGGGCAAAGTGAGCTGACGGAATGCAGTTCCACCCCATTCCGGCTCACTTTAACCCCAGGTGGCAGTGGTGTAACTAGGGCTCAGCAGCCCTAGCAGTGGCGGGGGGGGGAGCAGGTGCCACAGGGGCGCAGGGACATGGCGCTCACAGAGGCTGTCAGGAGTCCTGTGTGAGGAAAGCTCTGCATCTGCAGCATCCAGTAAGGATTATTACTTCTATCTCCGGCTGTCTGGGTGAGGACGCTCAGTGACCCGCCCCATGAAATGCACATGGGGCGGGTCACTAAGCGTCCTCACACAGACAGTCCCCCTTCCACCCTGCCTGTCGCTCCCCCTTCCACCCTGCCTGTCGCTCCCCCTTCTACCCTGCCTGCCGATCCCCCTTAACGTAGTCGCCTCTTCCCATTCCACCCGGCCCAACGCTCGCCCTTACACACTGGCCGCCGCTCGCCCTTACACACTGGCCTCTGCTTCCCTGTCCTCACTCCTGGGCCCTGATGGATCAAAGCAGCGCAGGTACTGTTCTGTGTACCTGCGCTGTCAGCGCATTTGGGGGGGGGGGGCTGTTTGGTGGCGACGGCTAGGAGGGGCTGTTTGGCGGCAGTGGCGAGGGGCAGCAGAATTTTTATGGAGGGGGGGAGCTATAATTGTACTACTGCCTGTTGGGCAGTGGTGCCAATAATATATACATTGCTGGCCCGTGGCAGCAATGCATATATTACTGGCATATGAATAACATTGGTGGGCAGTGGTGCCAATAATATATACATTGCTGGCCCGTGGCAGCAATGCATATATTACTGGCATATGAATAACATTGGTGGGCAGTGATGACAATAATATATACATTGTTGGCATGTTGCCAGCAATGTATATATTACTGGCTAATTAATAATCATTGGTGCACAGTGGTGCCAGTAATATATACATTGCTGACCTTTGTCAGCAATGTATATATTAACTGGCTAATTAATAATCATTGGTGCACAGTGGTGCCAGCAATATATACATTGCTGACTTGTGCCAGCAATGTATATAATAACTGGCTAATTAATAAGCATTGGTGCACAGTGGTGCCAGTAATATATACATTGCTGACCTGTGCCAGCAATGTATATATTACTGACTTAACAGTGGTGACCAGCGGTGTGCTCCGTTTTGAGCAGGGCGGGGGCGGGGCCAGTAGCGCTTTGTGTTCTGGCCGGGTGATCAGCGGGGGAGCAGGGGCTGCTGGGCTTTGCAGCAGCAGCAGCCAGCCGGCCCGGAGATGATGAGCGGGGCGGCGCGGTGTGGAGTCGGACCACAGCAGGGTGAGTATATGACACTGGCGAGGGGGCGGGGGGAGGCAGCGGGGCGGGCCGCCAGGCTGAAAGTGGTTAATCTTTCAGCCCGGGGCAGCGTACACACATGGCGATGATGGATGAAAAACCATCCATCATCGCCACATCTGCTGGTAAAACCAGCAGATGAACCACTTAACTAGCGATGATGCGGGAGCGCGCATCATCGCTAGTCGCCAATCTGGGGGGCATACATACTGGGTTACTGCTGTTTTGACCGATTTTCAGCTGAAAATCGTTAAGTGTGTATGGGCCTTAAGTATGGGAGTCTGGGGGAGTGGTAACAGCCTTGAAAATTTGTATTTTTTTACACTAGATACTGTATGGAATACAGTATTAATATTTAACAGTACATATGGTTTATAGTATAGGCTGTTTCAAATTTGAAATAAGATAAGTGGTCAGGAAAAGGTTAAACATAAATACACCAACATAATAGAGCCAGTACTGCACTTTCTAAGCTCACAATCTCCCACTTCATGATAATGCTCCTGTCTCTTCCTCCTGGCAGCTGCTCTCTGGACCATTGTGATTTTTGAGGGCTCAGATCCACATTTACAGTGTATGTGGTAGAACAAGCTGCTCCCACAGAGCATGTGCAGCAGCTCTGCTCTGTCCCTTACACTGCATGATGTGGTGGCAGCTGTATTGATTATATTATATACAAGTGCTATTGTCAGAGTTGAAGGCACTTGCCAAGAGGAGGGGGGTTTCTGGGCAACCAGAAACCTCCCTGTGTTTGCCTATGAGGCAACCCCTGTCCCCCTCCACTGGTGGCCAGAGAAACTGTTCCCCAACAATGCTCTCCAGTCATCCCATGCCTCCACCCCCACTGGTGACCAGAGACATTCAGCCCAACTATGCTCTCCAGTCATTCCATGCCTCCACCCCCCACTAATGACCAGAGACACTCTTCCCCAACAGTGCTCTCCAGGCAACCCCAGCCCCCCTCCACTGGTGACCGGAGACACTGTTCCCCAAGAGTGCTAACCAGTCATCCCATGCCTCCACCCCCACTGGTGACCAGAGACATTCACCAGTCATCCCATGCCTCCAACCCCCACTAATGACCAGAGACACTCTTCCCCAACAGTGCTCTCCAGGCAACCCCAGCCCCCCTCCACTGGTGACCGGAGACACTGTTTCCCAAGAGTGCTATCCAGTCATCCCATGCCTCCACCCCCTACTGGTGACCAAAAACACTCTTCCCCAACAGTGCTCTCCCGTCATCCCATGTCTCCACTAGTGACCAGAGACACTCTTCCCCAACAGTGCTATCCAGTCATCCCATGCCTCCACTGGTGACCTGAGACACTCTTCCCCAACAGCGCTCTCCAGTCATCCCATGCCTCCACTGGTGACCCGAGACACTCTTTCCCAACAGTGCTATCCAGTCATCCCATGCCTCCCCCTTCCACTGGTGACCAGAGACACTGAGTCACAACAGGGCTTTCCAGTCATCCCATGCCTCCACTGGTGACCCGAGACACTCTTCCCCAACAGTGCTATCCAGTCATCCCATGCCTCCACTGGTGACCCGAGACACTCTTCCCCAACAGTGCTATCCAGTCATCCCATGCCTCCCCCTTCCACTGATGACCAGAGACACTCAGTCACAACAGGGCTTTCCAGTCATCCCATACATTCACCCCCTCACTGGTGACCAGAGACACTGTTCCCCAACAATGCTTTCCAGTCATCCCATGCCTCCACCCCCCCATTGGTGAACAGAGACATTCAGCCCCAACTGTGCTGTCCAGTCACCCCATACCCCCACCCCCACTGGTGAACAGAGACAGTCAGCTCCAACTGTGCTCTCCAGTCATCCTCTGCCACGCTGGTGACCAGAGACACTCTGCCCCAACTGTGCTCTCCAGTCATCCTCTGCCTCCACTGGTGACCATGGTAACTCCGCCCCAACTGTGCTCTTTGGTCACCCCCGGTACTTGTGTATTATAACGGCGCCCGATTTAATCCAAATCGCATCCGATATCGCATCCGATTTATCGACCGATTTGCGGCCGATTTTTGGCCGATTTGATCTGCGATGCGATTTTGCATCCGATTTGCGTCCGATTTTCGGCCGATTTTTTGCCGATTTTCGGCCATTTCCTGATGATTTGCATGTTATTCCATCCTTGCACACCCCCAGGTACTATGCGATGTGATTTTCGGGAAAATGCCCCTGATTGTACAATTAAATATCGCATAGCAACGCATGCCAGCAAGTGGCATGCGATGTGATGTGATTTGCAATGTTAAATGCACCCCCATTGTTAACGCCACCCCCACTATCAACGTCAACCCGAAGCGTGGCGAGCGCAGCGAGCCCGCGAGGGGCGGCGGTACGCGTCCTCCGACCTTTTCATACCCCCACTATCCACGTCGGCGTGGAGTTGATTTTAGATAGTGTGGCGAGCGCAGCGAGCCACCGAGCCCGAAGCGTGGTGAGCGCAGCGAGCCCCGCGAGGGGACGCGGATTACTTTACATGTATTCCGCGTCCCCTCGCTGCGCTCGCCACACTATCTAAAATCAACTCCACGCCGACGTGGATAGTGGGGGTATGAAAAGGTCGGAGGACGCGTACCGACGCGTACCGCCGCCTCGCGGGCTCGCTACGCTCGCCACGCTTCGGGTTGGCGTTGATAGTGGGGGTGGCGTTAACAATGGCGGTGCATTTAACATTGTAAGCACCCATCAGGGTGATTGTACAATTACAAATCGAATCGCTTCATATGCATCGCATGGCATGCATCACATGCCACTATATTGCATGCGATGCACTACGATGGAAATCGGGGGTGTGCAAGGTTTGCAATAATGGAACAGCATGCAAATTGGCCGGAAAAAGTGGAAAATCGGTCGAAAATCGGACGGAAATCGGCCGAAAATCGGCCCAAAATCGGCCGCAAAATCGCATCCGATTTTTCCATGCGATTTGCGGCCGATTTCGTGGGCGCCGTTATAATACACAAGTACCTCACCCCCTGCTACCCCCCCTCCCCCCCACTGGTGTATAGACACTATGCCACAAATGTGCTCTTCAGTTATCCTCTGCCCCAACTGAGCTCTCCTGTCCTTCCATGCCCACCCCCTCCCCCCCACTGCTGCCTAGAGACACTTCCCCAACAGTGCTTTCCAGTCATCCCCTGCCCCCCCACCGGTGACCAGATACAATCAGTCCCCTACAGTGACCTCCAGTCATCCCATGCCCCCACCACCCACCGGTGACCAGATACAATCAGCCCCCTACAGTGACCTCCAGTCATCCCATGCCCCCCCCCAACACCCACCGGTGACCAGATACAATCAGCCCCTAGTGACCTCCAGTCATCCCCTGCCCCCCACCAGTGACCAGATACAATCAGCCCCCTACAGTGACCTCCAGTCATCCCATGCCCCCCACCACCCACCGGTGACCAGATACAATCAGTCCCCTACAGTGACCTCCAGTCATCCCATGCCCCCCCAACACCCACCGGTGACCAGATACAATCAGCCCCTAGTGACCTCCAGTCATCCCCTGCCCCCCACCACCCACCAGATACAATCAGCCCCCTACAGTGACCTCCAGTCATCCCATGCCCCCCACCACCCACCGGTGACCAGATACAATCAGCCCCAACAGTGCTCTCCAGTCCTCCCATGCCCCCCCCCCCCCGGTGACCATATACATGACCTCCAGTCCTCCCATGCCACCCACCGGTGACCAGATACAATCAGCCCCAACAGTGCTCTCCAGTCCTCTCATGCCCCCCCCCCCCCCCCACTGGTGACCATATACAAGACCTCCAGTCATCCCATGCCCCCCACCACCCACCGGTGACCAGATACAATCAGCCCCAACAGTGCTCTCCAGTCCTCCCATGCCCCCCCACTGGTGACCATATACATGACCTCCAGTCATCCCATGCCCCCCCCCCCCCTCCCACTGGTGACCATATACATGACCTCCAGTCCTCCCATGCCCCCCACCACCCACCGGTGACCAGATACAATCAGCCCCAACAGTGCTCTCCAGTCCTCCCATGCCCCCCCACTGGTGACCATATACATGACCTCCAGTCATCCCATGCCCCCCACCACCCACCGGTGACCAGATACAATCAGCCCCAACAGTGCTCTCCAGTCCTCCCATGCCCCCCACCAGCCAACGGGGACCAGAGACTGCAGAAAGACCCTCAGACCCACAGTGCTCTGCAATCACTTGCCCCACTACTTAGGACAGCCATTCTTATGCAGACAAACACCTGCTGCAGCCATGATCTCCTTCCAGCTATGGTGACTGTAAGTGCAGAGCCATAGAGGTGACTGTGTGTATGGGTGGGTGCACTGGGTGACGCGCTGCAGAGGGAGCCCCCCGGGCAGTACTGGCCCAGCAGTAGCAGGGTATGAGGACGGCGGTGGTGCAGGCACCCGGCTCTGTGTGATGCAGGAGGCCGGGGGAGGAGACAGGAAGGAGCGGCTGCTGCTGTGAGGAGGAGAAGGAGGAGGAGAGAAGGGAAGAGACTCACGGAGGAAGAAAGGAAAACACAGCAGCAGCAGCGGGATCGGGACACCGACCTGTGGGGGACAGAAGGAGAGATAGCCGGGGAGACGGGACCGGAGCCGCCGCCGCTCAGTGAGGACAGACACGGCACAGGGTGGCGGACGCACGGTGCTTGGTGGCAGCATGGGAGAGAGCTAGAGACCGGGACTGCAGCGCTCAGTGCCCCCTGCCCTCCACCATCAGCTGTCCTCCCATCAGCTCACCCCCCAGTACCCCCTGCCCTCCACCATCAGCTCACCCCCACTACCCTCTGCCTTCCTCCATCAGCTCACCCTCTAGTACCCCCTGCCCTCCACCATCAGCTGTCCTCCATCAGCTCACCCCCTAGTACCCCCTGCCCTCCACCATCAGCTCACCCCCACTACCCTCTGCCTTCCTCCATCAGCTCACCCTCTAGTAACCCCTTCCTTCCACCATCAGCTGTCCTCCATCAGCTCACCCCCAGTAACCTCTGTCCACCATCAGCTATCCTCCATCAGCTCACCCCACAGTACCCCCTGCCCTCCATCAACTCTCCCCATAGTAGCCCCTGTCCTGAATCAGCTCACCCTCTGTACACCCTGACTCCAATCACCTCACCCTCTGTACACCCTGTCACCCATCATCTCATACCCAGTACCCCCTATGTTCCATTAGACCCCTCTCAGAACACTGCCCTTCCACTACAATACTGGCCTTGCCTACAGCATCCACTGTCTATGTAGCCTCTTCTGCCTCCATTCATCCATTCAATCCCCCATTTGATGCACTTCCATCAGATGACCCCACTCCAGTCAGCCTTCTTTACATTCGCTCACCTCCTCAGCACAAACCCATTTTGTTCCCTTTAGTCATCGTTCCATTCATGACATCGGTCCCATTTTGAACCACATCCTCCCATTCACATAGGTTCTGTTCATTTTCTCTTTCTGCCTCAGTATAGGCATTTTGCCGAGCAATCCCCAATATTCTCAGCCACATCCTCCCTAGCAGGTAATTGCTATCTCACGTGAAAGGTCTGTTATTTACAGATCTTTCATCTGCCAATCAGACATGCCAGTAAGCTATCATAATATTCGGCTTCATTCTAAGTGATTCGTGCGCCTGCTACCATGTCTCATACTCGCCTTTATCCGTTACACGTTGCTTCTTGCATACAGCCTGTAGCTTAGAATTCATCATGGACCCATTTAAATAACCATCATTCTCTCTGTGGGCCCTCGTAGCCTCAGGTGTTACCCTGCTGACCTTACAGGCACTATTGTCTGACCTGCGTCTATTCTTTTAGTTTAGTTTTGTTCTTTAACGTTGTATTTGTTGCCGATTTAAGATTTGTTTTGCTTCCGTCCCACGGTAATCTCCCGCCCTTGATGCGTGAGAATACCCACCTTTGCTCCCATATTCTTTGCTGCTCATAGTAGTGCACCCCATTGTATCGCCCTGGCCCTTTCCATCCTATTTTATATCTATCCCCAATATATTACATTGCACCCCCAGGCTGGATATGTGAGGCCCTCTTCAGCCTGGAAGGATGAATTACCAGCAGCAACTGGCCAATTCGGCCGCCATTCGGGCCGAAATCCAGCGCTTCGAATCTGTGCATCCCAATATCTACTCTATATATGAACTCTTGGAGCGACTGGACGAACCTGGGCTGCAGAACCAGATCCGGGAGCATGTCATTGCCATAGAAGGTAAGGCTCACAGTGCTTTGTGTGGTGCACCTGGGATGCTGTCTCTTGATGCATTGGAATACTTGTGTTGTGGGCTCGCCGGTTCGGAACTTGTCTCTTTCTGTACCCCTAACCCTAAATATTTAATGGCTATCAGTGTGCAGAGTTGGGGCTGTCAGTGCGGTTAGCACATTGCATTTTTAACCCTTCATTGCCAATGTGGATGTAATGAAATCTTTTATTGTTTGATCCCACTCACTTTGCCGGATGACCCCCCTACTCCTAAGAGATTTGTAGGGGGACCTATTGGGTGTATATGGCATATTGTGTTGCCTCAGGAGCTAGCACAGATTCTGCAGTAATAAAATCTTTGCTAGCACATGTGGCCTTCCTCCATAGCTCGATGTAGGCTGGCGTCTGTGTACGGGTGCTCGGAAGACACCCCCCCCCCCCAATCTAGGCATTGGTAAAAGAACAATTCCATAAAAAGTCTGAAGTGTGGGAACAATGCTTTGCCGGCTGCAATGGGAACAGAGGAATGCAGATTGCTGTAAATATTTGCTGTAAACTCCCATTATCCTGGGCATGGTCGTGCATATAATAAGAATATTGCTGCTGGGCTGTTCAGCATTCCATGTGCATCTTGCTTCCTTTTGTTTACAGTGAAATGGGTTGAACTTGAAACGTTACCATGTATTTATCCCACCATTTAACGAACACATGTTGGGTGATTATAACTGGGAATAATATCCATATTATGGTGACCCAGTCACTCATTAGTGTATTGAAGAGCTAGGAAGTCATATACCGCAGCTTTTTAATATGATTTGCGTGAACGCGTGACTCTCCCGGTGCCGGTACCGGTACCGGTGAAGCTTTCCGTTATCCTTCGTTTGATGGATTTTGGGAATGCAAAATCTAAATTCCCTGTTTCCTACGGCACTGATTCTGGTTTTCTCCCATGGCTGTGTGTAGGGCAATGCAGGTATTCACAGGTGTAATGTGTACCTATCCCCTACACCAGGGATGGGGAACCTTTGGCCCTTCTAGCTTTTTGTCGAACTACATATCCCAGAATTCCCTGCAACAGTTTTAGCATGGCCAAATAGCAAAACTGATGCAGGGCATGCTGGGATGTGGAGTTCAACAACAGCTGGAGGAGGGCCAATGGTTCCCCATCCTTGGTGTTGGGGATAGGTACACATTACACCTGTAAATACCTGCATTTTTTAAACCAGTGTTGTCAAATTTGAACTAGAAGGTTGCTTTGGCCAAATTATAATGAATGGAGTATAGCATTATTTCTACACACCTACAGGGAGGGTTCTTACAACCTGCCACCAAACTACTGGACCCTTAATCGGAATTCCTGTAAAATCGGTGGTAGATTTCTCTGGTCTGGTCATTTGGCAACTGAACAGATGACAGCATGGCTTAGTCAGGCCTGTGGATGATCCCCAGACACAAGACAAGGGGGACCAGTGACAGGTTTTCTGTCTAGTCCAATTAAATCCTAATTGACTTTTCATCATTTAAAACATTAATTTGGGGCAGGAGGTTCACATGTTACAGTGTTGAGTGCATCCAGATTGGCGCACCCGTAGTACGTATGCAGGTGTGTGCAATTGTTGCTGTATTTGTTTTCACAGTGACCTTTCACAGCTCAGACATCACACGCAATCTAAATGTTTAATAACTATAAAGGTGCGTACACACGGGGGGAGATATATTGCTGAGCAATATATTGCTCAGTGTCTCCTTTTCATCAGCGACCAGAGATGGTCGCTGAGGAAAGGGAACCTCTGCTGGGGGAGCCGCAGAGGTAATTAGCTGGTCGCAGGAGCAAGCTCCTGCGACCAGCGATTACAATGGGGCAGAAAACGGGAGCGCGCACCTGGCGATTTATCGCCGGAGCACACTCCCAATCACTGGCAATATGGTCGCCTGCGACCATATTTCGAGCGATTATAGCCCCTATCGCCCCCGTGTGTATATTTTTACAGTCTGATCTAGGTTAGTCTGGGATGCGGTCATTTGGTCTACAGAATGATGGTCGACAGTCATTAGGTCGACACCATTAGGTTGACATGGGAAAAGGTCGACACGGGTCTAGGTCGACATAGGAAATGGTCGACATGGTTCTAGGTCGAAAGGTCATTAGTTCGACAATGTCTAGGTCGACAGTCAAAATGTCAACATGGGGTTTTTCACTGTTCATTGAGCTAACATGTGCCAACAGGCGGTATTTCATGCCCTAGCATCCACTAGGGCGTGGTGGGAGAATAAAATAGTGTGCCCGACGCATAGCGACATAGACATTGTCCAACTAATGACCTGTCGAACTAACGACCTGTCGAACTAATGACCTTTTGACCTAGAACCATGTTGACCTTTTCCGATGTCGGCCTTTTCACATGTCGACTTAATGACTGTCGACCATCATGCTGTAGACCCCCAATGATCCCAACCCGTTTAGTCCAAGTAAGGATTACCTTTAGTGGTTAACTATACCATGGGTGTGATGATAAAGTGTTTAGGACTAATGCAGGGATTACAGATAATTTGCTATCCAATCAGGGCCTAGCTGTTTGCTTGCTGTCCTTGTATACTGACCAATAACTGCTGGCTTAAGTGTTTGGTACCTGTCATTTTTTTTAATGTATATTTCATTCTGTACATCTCATTGGGAGGATGTATCATTTTTTTTTTTTGGGGGGGGGGGGGGGGGAGGGATGTGGGTGTAGTTTTTACAGGCCAGAAGCTATTCCAGCTACCCAGATGGTTCCTAGGCTATTATAAAGTTGGCGATCTAGCCAAGGTAACCTTGCTTGTACCTCATAGAACAGTGGTCCTCATTTTACAAACCGTCTGTAAAATGACAGAAGCTGATTGGTTCTATAGAGTGTAAGCTTGCGAGCAGGGCCCTCTTACCTCTGACTGTCTGTAAATACCCTGTTTGTTGTATCACTGTCTCCTATTGTAAAGCGCAACGGAATATACTGCGCTATAGAAGAAACTGGGAATAAATAAATAAAATTATTGGTTAGTGCTTTTATATCTATCCGTGTTTTGATAAATACCCCCATGGCTGTTTACAGTGCAATGAGGGCTGTCCTATTGTTAATGCTTAAATTGGAAGCAGGTTACGGCTTCCTCGGGAGTAATCCAAATCCTACTGTACATCTGCTGCTGAATCATTCATGATTGATCAGTGGCACAGCTATGCCTAAAGGGTTGGTGGGGAATGAAATTTGGCAGCGCTGCCTGCTGGGACGTTCTGTGCTGCTCTGCAGTGCTGACCTGGCAGGTAGTTCGCAAATGCAACACTTTTCTCAACTTGTAAATACATTACAGATTGCATGAAGGAACCTGGACTCCAGCTTCCCTGTGCTGTCGATCAGTATCACACAGAAGTAGTGTTATTTGTTTAATCACACACGCTGTGCAAACACCTGACAGGTATTGTGTGTCATTATTGCCTCACGTGACATTTTATTTGGTTTCACATCTAAGTCCTTCGTTGTTGTCACCCAGGCCTCAGTGGGCAAAGAACATCTGTTATCTGCTAGGTGAGACACTATTGTGTGAGGTCATTCACAGTGTGATTTGCACACCTGTGGTGTTACAATCTCTCTACTACAGTTCCAGAGATCTCTGCATATCTGTCGCTGTTTCAGACATTATATTGTTACTGCGATGAGCTGCTGTTTGTGGCTTTATTTTATATTGAATGCTTTTTTTATGTGATTGGTTACCATGAAATACACTTATTTTAAAGTCCGTTTAAAGTGATTATTTTAAAGTTTGTTTAAAGTCTGTTTAAAGTGATGCTCACCATACTTCGGGCACGGTGCCTCGCTATGCTTGGCACACTATTATATTCTCCCTTCATGCCCTAGTGGATGGTAGGGCATGAAATGCCACCTGTCGGTACATGTCGGCTGAAAATAAAAAAGTGAAAACCCCATGTCGACAGTTTTTATCGTCGACCTAATGCTTGTGTCGACCTAATGACCAGACGATTCCACGGCAGCGACTTCGGCGCCCTCAATGATGACGTTGGCAGCTGGGCCCGCCCACTTTGATGTCGGCTGCCGGGCACAGCCCATTTGATGACGTCGGCGGGCACGGTCCGCCGCTTTCATGCTGCCCCAGTACAGCACCATCCTGCCCTGACCAATTCCTAGAAGGAGCACTATATTCGATTACATTTTTAATTTGTAGTAGGTCTGTGCCCCGTCAGTTTCAGCTTATTTACCAATATAATGAATGGTGTTGTCCTAGGTTATGTAATAATGCACTAGTTGCACTTTCTTGTTCCAAAACGTGAGTTAGATGTTATTGTCTTTAAATATTGTCAGAATGCTGACATGGGATTAGGATGCTGTGGGTCGAGTCAGCAGTATTATGAAATGGAATGCTCCTTCCTAGGCCTGAATGGCCCCTGGCTGACGTACAGACTAATTTGTCCTACTTTAGCTTTACATGCCCCTAGAATGTGCTTGTGGCCGGCCTGGAAGTATTTCATCAGCTGTTACGTTGCAGATGCCTGTGACTCCCTCCCGCAGTGTGTGTGTGTGATGCCTGTCGCTGTCTGTCATGGCACCTGCCTGGCAAATATGGCTACTGCACTGCTGCATTTCACTAGCCCCTCCGCGGCCAGTTCCAGAGACTGTATATCTTGTTTATGATGGCATGGAATCATTTGGGAGTGTTACGGAACAGGTATCCAGAGGGAAAATATGTATTAAATATGATAAGTGTATACTCCTACGTCAAAATCCTAATGGTCAAAATACGAACCACCATTGACTGACGGTCAAAACGCCGACACATTCTAA
The DNA here is from genome assembly GCF_055691185.1 of Crinia signifera. Classification (NCBI taxonomy): domain Eukaryota; kingdom Metazoa; phylum Chordata; class Amphibia; order Anura; family Myobatrachidae; genus Crinia; species Crinia signifera. The sequence goes on along the minus strand of NC_139223.1, from coordinate 181,657,376 downwards.
ATGCCACCATTAATTATGCCATTAATTATGCCGACACGTTCAAAATACCAACATTCCTTATGCTGAAATTGTCAAAAAGTCTGTCATGATTTATTTATTTGAAACTGACTTGTCAATACTTTACCTTCGCAGTGGACGAGGAGGGGAACGCGGTAAACTTTTATGGTGAACATGTCGACATAGACACCCAAAAACAGAAAGTGTACTTTTTGCCCTGTCAACATTTGTCAGAATTTGTCTGCATTTTGACCATAGGCCAATGGTGGTCAGTATGTTGGCCGCTGGGATTTGGACTCTAGGTAAATCATACTGAACCCCCGGACAGTACTGTATCTGGTGGAGTCATGCAAACTTTGAGACTCCCAAACGCTCCACCTGCTTTTACATTGGATCCTAAATGGTATCCTCAGGTCGGTGACCTCGCTGCGATTTGCTCAATGTCTTTCACCGTGATCTCCGGAACTGCGCTTCTTTGTGCTTGGGTCTTTGTAATATGCCTTCTAGAACGGTGGTTTCATTGCTGACCTTTGTCATGGGACCGGCCGGACCGGCCAAACTGGCCTACGCTTCAGATCGCATCTTACATAACGCATGCTGGTTTATGTGTGTGAGATCATGGTATGTAGTGTAATGCAATCGCTCTAAGTCTGACAGCAAACACCGGTTCTGCTCCTGTACTTTAAATAAAGCTTTCTTATTCCATATCAGCATGGATAGACCATGTGGCCTGATCCCTGGCAGTCAAGCACCTTCCAGTATGTGTGTCCCTGGGGCACGAGAAGGCAGCCTGCACCTAGCCCCAGTAGAGGTGAAACAGGTTCTGCATAGTAGTGTCTGCAGGAGCGACATTTCACGCACCATTGACCTGTGATATCTGCACTCAAACAAGACCTGCGCCGCACCACTAAGTAAGCAGGACAGGCCTGACAATGGATCCCTGACTCAGCCTTTCCCTGTAAGAATATTAGCACATTTATAAACCTACTCCAAGGCGAGCAGAGCAGATTAATGGGATGATCCCGGATCTGAGGCACATTTGCAGTCTGCACATCAGTGACTTTGTGGGATTTCCGATGTATAGCTGCAGCCATGAAAATCCGCCGTTTACAGGATTATTGCTGATCACTAGAGTGGGGACGTAAAACCACGGCCGATGCATCATTTCAGATCAAGAGAAACCTCCCATTTGTGTAATACAGCGATTACAAGATGTGGACATATGTATGGTGCTGCAAGACGCACTGAGTATGACTGAAAGGCCCCCCCCCCAATGCCCAAATCCCCACTGCCATACACAGACTTTTATTGCTGCCATAGCGTTTAGGATTCTCATAGTTACTAAGTGTCTGGCACGAGGTGTGTATACCGTCAGCCTGGGTATAACAAGGGTGTGTGTATACACTGTAAGGAATATTTTCCTAGGGGTAATACAGGTAGCTCGCTAAGCATCACTGCATTCTGTCACATGACAGGTAGATTAACCCCTTCTGTCCTGAGGCATGTGGAAGTAAAGCACTGGTTTTACAGTAGGCAAAATATTGGCCTTTATTCTTGTTAACTCGCAGCGTTAACCAGAGTGTAACATGTGCAGAGAGAATTAGATTTTGTTTCTGTGCAGGGAAAATACTGACTGCTTCATTTTTACACTGCAAAATAGAACTCACTTTAAAGTAAAACCCCACCCAAATCTAACTCTCTGCACAAGTTACATCTGCCCCACCTGCAGTGCACATGGTTTTGTCCTTTTCAGAAGGAATTTGCCTTTGCGAGTGAACCAGAATAAAAGCCATTGCAACAGGGCCACTTTAAGGTATGTGTGAGCCCCAGATTTGGTAACCTGAGAGGGGTAAAGGCATCAACCTGTGCTGATTGATATGTCTATGTGGACTTATGGGGAGCAACACCGATGTAGCCGAGGGACCCGATGCGGGGGTTCAGCCGTGAGGGGAGCAGGTATTGGAGATTCCTGCTACAGTCCCTCCTACATACATTCGTGGTTACTTACTATTAGCCAAAAATATTACACGTTAAACGTGCGCCCCTGGTCTCCTATGAAAGGCGTGTTTTACAGCTCCGCATGGACATGAGAGATTAAAACTGGAAATTGAATGAGCTCTAGCCCGCTAGCAATTTATGTACTTGTTTGACAATAGCCCTGGGGTCCTTGGATTCACTGATGAGTATATTCCGTTTTGTTGTTTTTATCATTAAAGCAGTGACATTTCCCGCATGTTTGTATGTCATTATTTGCTTTAATTGATGCTACATTAACAGATGAAATGACAAACGTATAAGGTCATATTCTAGATCCACATCGGTGGTTCAGAGCAGTGTGCAAACTTTCACATAAATATGGCAGCATCCGGTGAATTTCTGACGATACTGAATGGATCTAAAACAAAGGGGTAGATTTTTTTTTTCTGCTTGACCATTTTCTATGATGCAACAGATAGGATGTAATTGATTGCTAGGTGACACCTATACTTTTCATTTATAAAAGATTTTGTAAATCTATTTCCTAATCTACCAATTTATTTCTGGAATTTGCCCTACATGAATGCTGTTCTATTGAGGTCTATTGTACTGATGCTTCCATGTATGGAAAGTCATATAGTATAACGTATGGCTGCATGCTTTATGACATAAAAATAAACACACAAGTTGTAATTTGGGGTAACTGTCTTGGTTTGCAGCGGAGCTCACACCGCTGGGCATAGTATGAAGTCTCCACTTGTACTTTGGCGACTCATCTGTATAAATCATTATTGTTTTTGATCATTGCTGAATACATTACTGTGAAGGGTTGGCGCTGACCTCGGGAAGGAAATAAGACATTTGGAGGTATTAAATGAACAGCAGGGATACTGTGGGAAGAGTGAAGTGAGAATGTTTTGGGTCTCTGTATTAAGGAAACTGTTGCCGGGTCATAGAGAGTAAATATGAGGCGTTCTCTGGTTTAATAGTATAGTTGTTGACAAATGACTAATTCTGTTTGTTGCTAGCAGTATACTTTTGTACAGAACGTGGGTTCCGGGTGTCAAACTTGTTTGGTTTGGAGGATAATTTGCTTTAACACTAAGGGCCTAATTCACGTTGGTTTTCAAAAGAAAACTCCTTCTTTAATGGGCAAAACATGCGACGCTGTAGGTGGGGCAGATGTAACATGTGCAGAGAGAGTTACATTTTGGTGGGGTTTGTTCAAACTGATATCTAAATTGCAGCGTAAGAATAAAGCAGCCAGTATTTACCCTGCACAGAAACAAAATCACTCGCCCAAATGTAACTCTCTCTGCGCATGTTACATCTGGCAACCAATCAGCTGCTCTGTATAATTTTATATTATGCAAATTATAGATGTTACGTCAGTGCTGATTGGTTGCCATGGGCCACTCCTCCTCTGGCTCCCTTCTCCTCCCTTATCACTGCTTTATACATCTACCCCTCAGCCACGAACCTTTCACCACCTCCTAGATGTACACATCTGACTGGTGGGGGTAGCTGGCATGTTAGTGCCCACATCTGGAAATGATTGTGGGAGGCGAATGACCCTGCGTCACTTCCAACCACTGCATCCCCCAGCGTGCTGACATCGCTGTCACTCGTGTTCCACACATCACTCAAACTCCATAATGCACCGTTTATAGGACCGCTACATACAATTATTCAGAACAAACGCTAATTATTCAGAACAAACTCTAATACCTTCTGATTACCGACCTGCTTACTGATTCCGCTGTACACACACAGGCTCTTAGCCGGACACAGGCTGCGTTATCTCTGGCGGATGCTGACAGCATGTGTTGTCCTGAAACAGCCCCGATACCTTATAATCCACCTGGAATTGATTGGGATAATTGGACTTATTTGTGAATGCAGATTGGAGAGAACCGCAGATGACCCCCTTGGCACATATGTCACACGTGTCTGCCGCTGGTGTGTGCAAGTGTTTTATTCTTGGATAGTGACAGGAATTAGGTCATGTTAACACTATCAGGGTGTCAATTGGGTCATTGGGTCAACTTTAGGTCGACATGAATTTTTGTTTTTGGTTCCGAATGTTGACATAGTCGACATGGACACCATCGAAGTGTACCGCATGCGTTTGCCATGTTCCACGCACTATTCTATTCTCCCTCCATGTCCTACTGGATGGTAAGGTATGAAATGCCTCCTGTCGGCACATGTCGGCTGAAGCAAAAATGTGAAAAACTCCATTGTCGAACTAATGCTGGTGCCGACGTTCCAACGCATGTCGACCTATAATTTCGACCTTCTATAAGGTCAACCTAATGACCATATTCCAATTGGCTATATGGTATCCGGATGATTGGTCGACCGTGTCTAGTTCAACAGAGTCAATAGGTCAACAACAAACATCAACATGCACTATGTCGACATTGTGAAAAAGCCCATGTGCTTTAATGTTGACATTGACACAATTTTTTTTTTTCGTGCCAACCTAATGAATGTCGGAGCTTTGATCTATACCCGGCTGTATTTAAAGAACCATTGTTCCGTTAAAAAAAACAAAAAACCTTTCTTATGTAAAATAGCTGAAGATATGTAACCGTGAGCGGTTCTTGTGCTGTGCACTACAGACGTGTAGCATGCATGGGAGAATAATGTCACACGTGTAATTAGTGCTGCCGCCCTTAAATCAAGGCACTCAGCTGATAACAATGATCTGTAGCAGTGAATGAAGACTTGGATCTAGTGTGTGTGCGCTCTACAATTACCAGCCTCCATTCATAGTTTGTATCAGTGCTTGTCCCTGCTCTCCCCCGTGCCGTGCCTGGCGTTCCTCACTGATACATGTGTCAGCGCTTCTCACAGTGCCTGACGTTCCTCACCGATACATGTGTCAGCGCTTCTCACAGTGCCTGACGTTCCTCACCGATACATGTGTCAGCGCTTCTCACAGTGCCTGACGTTCCTCACCGATACATGTGTCAGCGCTTCTCACAGTGCCTGACGTTCCTCACCGATACATGTGTCAGCGCTTCTCACAGTGCCTGACGTTCCTCACCGATACATGTGTCAGCGCTTCTCACAGTGCCTGACGTTCCTCACCGATACATGTGTCAGCGCTTCTCACAGTGCCTGACGTTCCTCACCGATACATGTGTCAGCGCTTCTCACAGTGCCTGACGTTCCTCACCGATACATGTGTCAGCGCTTCTCACAGTGCCTGACGTTCCTCACCGATACATGTGTCAGCGCTTCTCACAGTGCCTGACGTTCCTCACCGATACATGTGTCAGCGCTTCTCACAGTGCCTGACGTTCCTCACCGATACATGTGTCAGCGCTTCTCACAGTGCCTGACGTTCCTCACCGATACATGTGTCAGCGCTTCTCACAGTGCCTGACGTTCCTCACCGATACATGTGTCAGCGCTTCTCACAGTGCCTGACGTTCCTCACCGATACATGTGTCAGCGCTTCTCACAGTAACTGTACAAGGAAGTTTTCACATGAGGTTATTACTGAGCTTCAGCAATTACTACTTCTGTTTCCCCAGGTTGCTGAGGTCCTGTATAGCGGCAGATGGATATATATATATATATATATATATATATATATATATATATATATATATATATATATATATATATATATATATATATATATATATGTATGTATGTATATGTATTACTCACCCACACCTTGACAAAGGGGCGTGCCAGCCCCGAAACGTTGGTTTTTGGCTGTTGTACCTATTGCATTGCACGTTTTGAAAAATCCTACGAGTGCCACTGCTTGCTTCATTTCGAAAATATATATATATATACCATGCCGCACATAGAAGTTTAGAATGGTGGGGATGGCCGCAGCCGTCCTTCCAGAGGTGACAGTCGGCCGTGACCGTCCCCTGTGAATATACACAATCATGTCCATTATTAACTTCTGTGTACGGCACGGCTTTTGGGCGTGCAGGGTTTCGCCAGAGCTTGTGAAAGGGGCCTAATGTTTAGCATTACCGCCTCACAGCGCTGAGGTCATGGGTTCCATTCCTACCAGGGCCCTCACTGTGCAGAGTTTGTATATTCTCCCTGTGCTTGCGTGGGTTTCCTCCGGGCACTCCGGTTTCCTCCCACAATCCAAAAATATACTGGTAGGTTATTTGGCTCCTAACACAAATGAACCCTAGAATGTCTGTGTGTGCGTGTACATGTGGTAGGGAATATAGATTGTAAGCTCCACTGGGGCAGGGACTGATGCGAGTGTTCAAATATTCTCTGTAAAACGCCACGGAATATGTGTGCGCTATATAAGAAACTGTTAATAAATAAATAAATAAATTCACCTTTATTTTCTGCAAATGTAGATCTAGCTGACAATAATAAACATATTAGCAACCGTTCTTTAATATAAGGAATAACAGACCCCCCAGTTTATTCTGGCTATTGGAAGCCGCCTCTGAGATGCGTGGCCGGCGGATGCGTGGCCGGCGGATGCATGGCCAGCGGATGCATGGCCAGCGGATGCATGCCTTAATGTGCCAAAAATCCTCTCACTTTATAATTGTTTCAGTAAGTCGCCGTAGTGACGCTTCCGCCCGTTTTCACTTCTGCCAACGTGGCTGCAAGCGGAGACCCAAAGGGGTGACTGTTGGAGTGCACTTTAGTGACCAAGACAGCTCATCCTGGTACTGCGTCAGTTGCAACGGTGTCTAATGTAAGAAACGATGAGTATTTCTGTACGAAGTGCTTCTCTGTTAATGGTGTTGCAATGTTTTCTTCCTGACGGCAGGAGTGTCATCCAGGGTGACGGAGGCTGCAGAGCATTTGTGGTCGCCCAGTAGGAGGGTGACGGAGCCTGCAGAGCATTTGTGGTCGCCCATAGGAGGGTGACGGAGGCTGCAGAGCATTTGTGGTCGCCCATAGGAGGGTGACGGAGCCTGCAGAGCATGTGTGGTCGCCCAGTAGGTTGGTCCGCATCATACCGATGTGGTCCCCGGTTCTGCCCCCGGTTAAGCACTTATAAGATGATGCCCGAGACTGTGATTCTTATCCCCATCATCAGCAGCCAGGCATCAATGGAAAACATAGGAAGACAGAAGAAGCGCCGCAGCTGAGACCTCTCCATCATTTATTTTGGAGTGGTGCTCTACGCTCCTCCCAAGATCTGCGTCTCTCATCCACACTCATTACCCGCTCCCATTCCCGACTGCAGGACTTTCTTCGTGCTGCACCCACTCTGTGGAATGCCCTCCCAAGCACAATAAGACTCTCCTCCAGTCTCCAAACCTATAAGCGTTCCCTGAAGACTCATCTCTTCAGGCAAGCTTATCAAATACCAGAACCAGTCATAGAACCTTGCGTTCTGGTGAAATCGATGCAATAAAGAATACAGTATCTATCCTTATGTATCAATGCCTATTTCCCTATAGATTGTAAGCTTGCGAGCAGGGCCCTCCTACATTTTGACTGTCTGTAAATACACTGTTTTGTTGTATCACTGTCTGCTATTGTAAAGCGCAACGGAATATGCTGCGCTATATAAGAAACTGTTAATAAATAAATAAATAAGGTAAAACAAGGACACACAACTGAGGAACCTAGCAACAGCATTGGCATAAGGGGGGAGGTGTGAAGCTTTGTGGGCACCGGCTGTGCTGCTCATCCTCCATGTTCTCCACTTGTCTCTTACTTGCAGAACACAGAAGGTAGAGCATATTGCTCCGGTGTTCCGCTCAGCAGCACACGTGGGGTTAAACCTGTCAGGTTCCAGTTGGACCACCTCCACAGAGATGCAGCATACAAGTGGAAGCTACATAAAGCAAAAAGAGACCCCCAGATGTGTAATGTATGCCGGAGGAAGGACAGCTCCACCAATCGTCACCAGCGAAGTGTTAGCAATCAACCAATCACAAGCAGCCCTCTGGTGGCCAGTATGGTTCTAATCCACCACTTGACCACCCATTAATAATACGTTTCCTAGGTGTATGCGTGCTCCTGTCCGTGTCTTGCATGTGTGAACGCGCCCTAGCTGCACATGGCCTAAGTTATAATCCAGGTTTAAGCAGGGGTATGCAACAGGATGGACGCAGTACACATGTGGCAAGTGCAGAGCGAAACTACGCAACATATTCTATACACACTTATGTCCTGCTCTGTGTTATACCGTATACGGTTGACGGATCTACACAGTCTAGATTCACAGTCACCTGGTATTACTAATGGTCGAACGTGTCTAGTTTGATGCCTAAACATAGTGAACACGTCTAAGTCGACAGTAACAGAATATCGACGCAAGCTAAAGATCGACGGAAACGTGATTGACAGTCACAAGGTTGACGCAACTTTTTCATGATTTTTTTTTTTGCTGCTTTTACCGACTCGTTCATATTTTCCCATCCCAGTGGGGGAATAAAATAGTGTGCCGTGCGCAGCGATGCACCGAGCCCGCGAGGAGACGCAGTACACTTATACGGTGTCCATGGCAACCTATGTTGACAGACACCAGAAAAACATGAAAAACTCTATTGACCTAGTCACTGTCGACCGCATTCTTGTCAAACCTTACCTTGTGTCAATCTTCTATTACCGTCGATCTAGACGCTGGCGACTACTTTTACTATCGTGTATTCCTTCCCCTAGATGTCTCAGACTGTGTGCATCTGCGTTCTCTCACTGTAGACTTGTTGGTTGCCAGGAGTAACATCTGCTCAGGCTCTGTGATTAGCTGTGGGAACACAGACGTCTTACAGCGATTACCCAGGCTTATAAAACACGCGGGGTTCTTGTTCTATATACCAGAATATTGATTTCGGAAACATTCGTAGAGCCCGGATTTATTTTATTTATTACATTATCTATATGTAGCGTATACTGTATATTATACAGCGATTTACAGAGATGGAGTCATTCACATCAGTCCCCGTCCCAGTAGGGCTTACAATCTACTAATCTCTTTTGCACGGACACACATATACGCTAGGGTTCATTTCTGTGTCGGGGTCCATTAACCCTACCCATATGTTTCTGGGGTGTGGGAGGAAATAAGGGCAAACGCAGAGATAACGTACATTGGGCCAGATTCTCTAAGCTTCAAAAGTGATAAAATGGAGAGTGATAAACAACCAGCCAATCAGCTCCTGTCTGACATTTTTCAAACACAGTCTGTGACATGGCAGGTAGGAGCTGATTGGCTGGCTGTTTATCACTCTCCATTTTATCACTTTTGAGGCTTAGAGAATCTGGCCCACAGTCAGCACAGATAGTACTGTGAGGCAGCAGCGCTAACCACTGCTCCAGCCACGCTGTTCACTGGAGAAAGATTGTATAAAGCGGTGGTTGTACTGTGTCCAGTCAGCCAGTGTGTTAGAAGATTATCTGATTGGGCAGTGTGACTTCATGTGAAGAATTGTGATTGTAGGTATCGGCTCACTACAAACATACATGTCCTCTGGATATTTCCTGCGTACCACTGTCCGTATGATAGCCCGTTGCCTCTGTTTGGTTTGGCGGAGTATCTGTTATAAGGTCTAACCTGAATTCCTTTTGTTTTTGTTTTTTTCAATCAAACGCTTCATATCTAGGCCCTTATTCTGGTTCACTCGCAAAAGCTAATTCCTTATCAATGGACAAAACCATGTGCACTGCAGGGGGGGGGGGGGGGGCAGATGTAACTTGTACAGAGAGTTACATTTGGGTGAGTTATTTTGTTTCAGTGCAGGGAAAATACTGACTATTTCTACACTGCAATATAGATAGTGTTCCCGCTAGGCTGTTTTAGCGGGGTGCTGCGCCCTGCCCGATTTTTAAAGGGCAATATGCGCCTTGCCTCTCTAGCAGCGCCCCGCTAAAACAGCCTGGTGCCTGCCCGACTGCTTTCACGGGGAAGCCCAGCGCCGCCTTAGACGGCGATGCCCGGTGCTTCCCTGGCATCACGGCACCTCCCCCTGTAGTGACAGCATCTTCGGTGGGGCCAGAACCGCCCCCTGTACTGACGGCGGCGGCCGGGCCTGCCCCCTTTAGTGACGTCTGCGGCTCGGCCCACCCACTTTCGTGACGTCGGCGGCCCAGCCCGCCCCCTTTAGTGATGTCTGCAGCCCGGGCATGCCCCTTTTGTGGCGTTGGCAGCCCGGGACCGCCCACAAGTGTGACGTCAGCGGGCCCGGACCACCCCCGGCGCCCTGCCCGACCAAATTCCTAGAGTGAACACTAATAGATCTCACTTTGAAGTAAAACCCCACCCAAATCTAACTCTCTCCGCATGTTACATCTGCCCCACCTGCAGTGCACATGGTTTTGTCCATTTGAAAAGCAATTAGTCTTTGCGAGTGAACCAGAATAAGGGCCCTAGTATGTTGGAACAGGCCTAGGTACTAATAAGTCCCAATGATTACTATTATTATTCCTTTACTAGTTAAAAAACCTTCAAAATTATGGTTTAGGGCGAGATTAGGGTGGACAGTCCTAGAATTTCCAGGATTTGGCCTCAAAATTGCCAGGATTTCAATCCTGGGATTTGATTTTCCAATCCCGGAATTTCGGAACTGGGCTGCACCCGGTCATGAAGGCAAATATGCGGGCGGTCAGGGCTTTTTTTTTAAATTGGGCTTTAAGTTTTAATATGGGAAATGAGAGGGTGCGTGGATTAGTCACTTCGGTCCCTTGTGCTGTACCGGCCACCCATGTACTTGCTATGCAGGCAGAGGATTATGGGCTGTGTACATGGCTCTTATACAGGATGTGTTAGTGTGTGCGGAGGGTGAGCTTATGTTCTGCTCAACTGAAGTCCTTGATGACTTCGGTGGGGTGTCAACATATCATTATGGACAGATCTACATTTCCATAATGACGACATTGTGACCGTCGTCAATCAACATAATAAATCAGTACAACAATGCTTCAAAAGGTATCTTTTATCCTGTTACCACACAGTATATTTTCTTGAATCAACCAGACCAGTCAAAAAGGTAATTGGGCAGTACCTGGGGTTACACTTACCAGCGATGCGTGCCGAGCACTGGCCCTGACCGATTTTCGCCACACGATAGTGACGCGCATCGCTATGGACCCTACACACGGAGCAATGTAGTTTTTTTTATTTTCTAGGCGACCTAGTGAGATCTCTTAGAGCAGGGGTGTCAAACTCAAATTCATCGGGCGCCGCATCAGCAGTCTGGTCACCCTCAAAGGGCCGGTTGTATCTGTAGGTCCCCCTGTATAATTATAATGCCATGACACCACAGGCTGCTCCCCCTGTATAATATAAAATGAATGCCATGACACCACAGGCTGCTCCCCCTGTATAATAATAATGCCATGACACCACAGACTGCTCCCCCTGTATAATATAATAAAAGTAATGCCATGACACATAAATGATTATACAGGAGGAGCAGCCTGTGGTGCCATGGCATTATTATTATTATACACGGGGATACCTCAGGAAACAGCAGATATATATATATTTTTATTGTGAGTGTGATCCTCATCCTCACTTACTGTTTCTCCGTCTGTCCTGCAGCTGCTGCGGCTTCCAGCTTTTCTTCACTGCTTGCTGCGGCCACACTGTCCCCGACTCCCGGTCCAGCTTCCCTGCCTGCTCCTACTTCTCTACAGACGCATGGGCGGGCGGCGTCATCGTCATGACGTCCCCACCCAGTGTCTGTCACTGCCGGGCATCAGAGGGAACAGGTGGCCGGGCCCTCCTCCACATAGCCGTGAAGGCCGGCGGCCATGTTTCTGTATCCGCATACATATGTGCCTACAGGAACATGGCAGCCGACAGTGCAGGAACAGGTAAGGTGGCCGCGGACGTGGACGCGGCCCGCAGCACTCCTGTTTTAGACACACTGCCCCTGCGTGCTATCTCCTTGCGCGGGCCACATGACGAGGTCTGGCGGGCCGGATTTGGCCCGCGGGCCTTGTGTTTGACACCCGTGCCTTAGAGAATCGCGCCCTGTGGAGGCCCCATAACTGTTGCCATTTTTGCTTATTTATTTACGTACTTTGTAAATGGGCGCTGCAAATCCCTTGTGGCGCCATATAAAGAAAGGATAATAATAATATTGCCTTGACGCTATATTTACATTGTAACCAAATCATTCAATATTATATTGATAGAATTAATGGCAAAAAAAAAAAATACATAAAAAAATTATTGTTTTATTTGTATTGTGCAATATTGTGTCAAATTTGTTAGAATATTTTGGAGAAAGTTACAATGCACATTATATTATTATATTGGAACACGTCTGATCACTGCGCTGTGCAGTCTCTAATCATGTTTTATCTGCCACATACAGTAGCTGAGATCCGTCAAATAGGTTTCAGCCTTTTAAAAACTATTAAAGACCAGACGTTTCTGGTATAGTCGCATGGAACCTGCCGATTGCTAATTATGGCATTCATCTCCCTAGAACATCCTGCACTGACCTACACTGATCAGTCCACATCCATTCATAAGTTGGTGATTGTTTGTAAGAATACCCTCGGTATGCTGGAATTAAAGGGGTTTGCAAAAGCAACGGACAAAACCGTACTGTACTGCAGGTGGGGCAGATGTAACATGTGCAGAGAGAGAGTTACATTTGGGTGGGTTATATTGTTTATGTGCAGAGTAAATACTGGCTGCTTTATTCTTACACTGCAATTTCGATTTCATTTTGAACGCACCCCACCCAAATCTAACTCTCTCTGCACATGTAACATCTGCCCCACCTGCAGTTTTTGATTTTGCCCATTAGAGAGAGATTTTGCTAATGTGAGCCAACCCGAATCGGCCCTTAGTTCTGTCCTGGCATTCGTCCGTGTCATTCCCGGGATATTGTCCATAACCCATGCCTAATGGAAAAGCAGGTCAGCAGGTGAATGAATGGAAGCCTAGAGTGTATATAGATTCTGTCCTCGCGGCTGGGAGCTCAGTAGCTAATTTACCGTCCGGCATACGGGCTCCCATTCCGGTAACTGCAGATAATATCAGTGTTTCCACGTTACAGAAGTATGTCCTGCTTTACGCATAGGCGTGTAATTCACATGCCAGGAAAAACTACTTAAACAGTTGAAATTGTGGAAAAATCCGACATAATTCACAAGCGTTGGCCTAGCGCTGCCGTGATGGAGTCTGGAAATGTTTTACAAAGAAAATATTACTACAGAAGATGAAACGGAGTTACTTTATGGACAAATGGTTGGATAAATCAGCGTTCTCTCTGGGGCAGAGAAAACAATTCGGGCTCCTGAAAAAATGAAAAAGTTGTTTCATTTGATATATTGAGCTCTGTCAAAGTTTGGTACATTTTAATGCCGCTGTAATATAATAAAGGGCGGCCTGGTTCCTTGTTAATGTGTTTGTGTTCTAGAGTCTTAATCAATAAATATGAATAGTCAGCACCTGGACACCCCGTTTTCTTGTAGTAATGAATCTTCAGGTTATTGTATTTGCAGAGGATAAATCGGGACAGAATAAGCCCCATCCATGACCCGCGTATAATCCGCACAAACCTTGTCCAGTTCTGATTGGCTGGATTGTTCCAAATGGGATACGCTCACTTGGTCGACCCTATTTAAGTGAACCTGCCTTGGGTCGACCACTGAACGTTGACAGGGCTTGGGTAGACACCTGAAATAGGTCGACAGGCTTGGAAGGTCGATACAAGCATAATGTCGACATGCATGTTTCTCTTTTTTTTTTTTTTTTTTAGCCGACTGGCAGTATTTCATGCCCTACCATCCATTACGGTGCGGTGGGAGAATAATATAATGTGCCTGAAGCATGGCAAGCGCAGCGATACACTTTGATGGTGTCTATGTCAATATTTGGGACTAAAACCGTGGAAGTGCATGTCGACCTTTTGACCGTCAATCTTCCCATTGTCGACCTTCCAACCCTGTCGACTTTAGCCACGTTGACCTATTTCAGGTGTCGGTGTAAGCTATGTCGACCTAAATAGTCACACCAATCCCGTTCCATAACTATAAACGGTTAGAAGTGGTGGGAAGCAGTCGGCTTGCAGAATGCCTGCTGACAAGGATTGTATGCATTACAAACTAGCCGTGTCCACAGGCTTCTCGTATATAGCACTGTTGTGTCTCTGTGCTGTTTGTGGTACTCTTTAGAACTCTCTTTATGTCTTTTAAGTCTTAACCCTTTGCAGTCCAAACTTATATTTGCCATTCAAACAGTCTGGTTTAAAAAGTTTAAATTAAATGTAAAAATGGTCTACATCAAATGTTGAATTGTTCTTATTGTAAAGTGGCTCTCCATTGGATCTGCTACCAGCGCTAGGTAGGGAGGCCATTCCCGGGCCATTTTTTCAATCCCAGGATTCAGGATTGAAAAACTGTCAATTCCGGGATTGGCCTTCTGATATGCCCAGTGTTGTATCTGTTTCCTCTCTGGCCATGTGAGAGGTGGTAGAAAAGGAGCGGGGTGACAGCTGGCAGCGGGCCCTGTACGGCGGTGGAGAAGGGGAGGTGACTCTGGGAGACTCGGTGGGTCGGGGGGGAGGCAGCAGCGTGGAAAACAATGTATGGCTGCGCAGCATGACCTCTAACATAACGCTGTGCAGCCACACAACCTGCTTGCGCTCAACTCAGGCGCTGCCTGGCAACAAGGTTGTGTGGCTGTGCAGCGTGATGTTCGAGGTCATGCTGTGCAGCCACACACTGTATCCCACGCCACCGCGTCTGCCCGGCTCCTAGTTACCCGCCTCCTCCCCAGCCCGCTAAGCACTGCATGTGAGAAGGGGATCAAATGCGCATGTGCATTTTGATCCCGGGATTCAAATCCCAGCCAAATTGCCCTAAATCCCAGGGTCCCGCCGATCCCGATTGGCATCCCTAGCACTAGGGCTGTTGAGCCTGACTAGACGTTGGACCTGAAAGGGTTAAGCCCCATATACGCAAAGTGATTAGGGACACCACCAGTGACGCAGTGCAAGCTATATAGCGCATACACACTGATGTAACCAGTGATGTCACCAGGTCCCTGCAGTGCATGTAGCCGCTGACGATATTGAGCTGCATGCACAGACGATGTTAACGATATTGAGAATACACAATAATCTCATTTTAAACACCATCGTCAGGGACCCAGTATCTTTTAGTGTGTAGTCACTATATCGTTTGAAGGGAAATCATTGACCATATCGCTTGGGGAGCGTATCGCACAGTGTGTACACACCCTAAAATACGTAGCTTCCTATTATTGGGGTTCACATACAAACTGGTCTTTTTTTTTTTTTTAAACCACGGAACTCCAGTGGGATGGGTGTTGGAAGGTCAGTGAGCGGTGGTTTGCATTCTGTTTTTGCTTTCGGATTGCTGAATCTGCTTTTTTTCCAGGGTGTGTGAAGCTGGGAGGGTCTGATCGTCTCCCTCCTGGGGTGTGTTGTATTAGGATAGCTGCACACAGCAGCTGTGAGGGGAGATAACATTACAGCATCGGTACCTAGCTAGCTGTATGGTCAGCATTAGATGTCAGACTGGCTGTAGGAAAGGTAGAACAATGCGACGGCCCAGTCACTGCTTCGGATACCAGCTTATTAGTGTAGCGTATCTATCTTATATCACTAAAGCCCCCAACACCGCATATAATGGCTATCGGGAATTGTTTTTCTTTCCATTGGAAAAGGCCTGCTCACGCCATCAGTATATATCGGAATCGAGTGCTGGAAAGTTTTGGATAAATTGCAGCAGCCTCCCAGAGTGTATGGGAAATGGCGGTATGCAGTGAGTTTAGCAAGAACACTGGAGGTACCGGCGATGTCCCCTGCTTTAGATAATGTAGACCAGTCCTGACCAACGTGTGGGTGTTGTGAAACTACACATCCCAGCATGCTTTGCCACAATTTTAGCATACTCTAATATCAAAACTGAGGCAATCACTGCTGGGACTTGTAGTTTCACAACAAATGGAGAGTCACAGGTTGGCCAGGCCTGATGACGACACAGGAAGGGAACATATATGACACTGGAAACTGATTCTGCATGTGTAAAGGGGCACAGAAGCCTGATAGATAGGCCCCGCATTGAGGTAATGGAATGAGGATCAGGAATTACTGAGGACAGTGAGCGGGTTCTGTGTATGTGGGTGTGAATGACAGGCTAATGTACACGGGATATATAATTCATATCACAGCGGTGAGGAGTTCAAAATGTCTGCTAGCCGTGACCAGTAGAAGCCGGTGTGGGCTACCTGTATGTCCCTTGTTTCTTTGGGATGATAGATAAAGAGGTATTGAAGCTGCACGGTTATACCCTTTACACCGAGGCATAAACCCGGGTTTTTGCCTCGTGGACCCGGGTCAGCATCGGTGTAAAAGAGGTAGCTGAAAAGAAAAAAACATGAGGACCCGGGTGAGGGGCAATGTAAATGGGTATACTGTGTCATTAGTCCCGCCTCCCGTTTACAGGAATAGGGGAGCCCAACCTCCGACCGCAGCATCCGGTGGGCAGTATGGAGGTTGGTTGGCAGGGCGCACACCGCTCCCGCTGCTGTACTGTGCAGACAGCAGCAGATTCAGGGAGGAGGTGAATGAGTGCATGTGTGCGGCACCCATTTACCTCCTGGATAGGAGGGACTAGTGGTGCATGGAGGCTGGCGGCAGCCAAGCAGCTTACCTTGGTACTGAGCTTGCCCCCAGCACGGCGATCGACGGTCCCGGCGTTATAGATGATGTCATTTTGGGTTTATTTACTAAGATGGGAGTTCCAGTGAAGATGTAGATGGGGTGTTGCTATGGGCAACCAATCAGATTCTATCTATTATCTTCTAGAAGGTGCTAAATAAATAAGTAGAATCTGGTCGGTTGCTATGGGCAACATCCAATCTCCAATAGAGCTCTCATCTTAGAAAATAAAGACCAAAGTAATCGTCTGCCCATCCTATAACATGCGGCCAATCAGAAGCACAACTCTGTACACCAACCCCGTCACTGAACCAAAGGATGACCGGTAGCAAACAATTTACTTAATTTTTTTCACACTTTATCAATAAAAAAAAATAAAAAAATCTACAGTTGCCGAGGGTAAGTCGCCGATTGCCCCATATTGGCGGTGATTTTGGCGTATATGTGCACTATAACGGATCCTTGCTAGCCTTCAGTACTGGATAATGTAGGTCACATCTTAGCCCAGAGTCCATGCCTACATCCTAGAGAGAGACGTTTGTCACACTGCATCTCTTCCCCTCAGTACGCATCATCACGGCTGCTTGGGAATATTTGGAGCCTGTGATTCACGTCCCAGTTGTCGTGTTGCTAGAAGGATGCCCAGGTCGGAGGCCTGACGTGTAAGCGGATTACGGGGATACTCCTCTCTCTCCATGACCTTGGCATTATATAACACTGGTGTCGGTGATCTTCAGTCTCTTATCTCACTCTGCAACCCTGATCTCTTATATGGAGCACCTGTCGTCCTTCATAGCATCTGCCCAAATAATCTGATCACTGCAGCCGCGTTCCAGCTCTATTACCGAGGAGATACTAGTTACAGATGTTGTTAATTACAAACAGGTTAATGTTTTGACTTCACATTTCAGGCTAGGATTTACAACCATCTGCTTTGTTTGACCATTTTACATTGACGAACGTTAAACCAGTGCAAGAGCTTACTGGTGTTACTGGGTGAATGAATTCAATTTTAATTCTATCCTATAAATCATTTAGATTCAATTCTAACATACCTCCTGGGAGGTCATATGAAGGTGTTTGCAACCGGTGTAAAACATTTCCATCCCACGCCATTGACGTGTGATACAATTAGCGAAGGTGGTGTACCGCCATCGTGGGGCAGCTGGACATTGAGCAATATTATGGCCCTCCCCCTTAATGCATACTTCATGGGTGCCTTTTTCTGTTCTGTAGGGGACACCAATTTCTCAGGTGTCATTGTCGCCTATATTCTGTGTAGGCAGCCATGTTGGGTGTGGTATGCGGGCCGGGATTAGGACGGTCAGTGTATCGGCATCAGAATCCTGACCACCGTACTCCAACAAGGGGGGGTGGGGTGTGTGTGAGTGCAAACAAGCCTCTTGCGGGCTCACTGCACTCGCCACAAATTCTACTTTCCCTTGGGCCCCCACGAGGGAGAATAGCCCCTGTCAGTCGGGATACTGAACACCAGAATCTGACTGTTGGGACGTCTTCCGGCACCCCCATGTTTGGGGTGGACCGCTGTCTAGCCGCTAACATTCCAGGTTTTAAGAAAATCCGCATGCGACTTAATTAGTACCTCAGTCAAATTAATTTAACCATCTGTGCTGAGCCATGGATAACTTTAAACCATATACCGTTCGGGTTTCTTGAGGACCAAGTTTGGGACCATCTGGACTATCCACAACTCGTAATAAGTTGCCTTCTACTTCAGTGACATCACCAGATGCTAATGACTTCATACACTGTCTAGTTCCCAATGATTCCATAGGCTGCATTCCTGTGAATAGTGTCTCAGGCCACACATTGTCTGCCTCCTCTGTAGGTGGAGGATGCGGCAGTCACACGCAGCAGACAGGAGTGCTGAGCGGGATCGGCATGTGCTGATCATATAGAAGCAGCTGCTGGTCTTTCTCACTTAGGAAAGTGACAGAGACAGGATTTCTGTGAGGTTTGTCTGCAGGGACAGAGAAAGAAGACAACTGTGTTTGAGCTTAATATAGCAGAACATGGTGGGATGCGGGAACAGCCTGTGAGTGCAGCCCTGCGCCTGACTATTTTTAGTTTAGATTAATCAGAAGCCATTCAAGCGGTCACTCCGAGCGGGTTTAATGTGTTTCCACATTGCTGGAGAACGTTTTTATTCTATCTGCATAATACATTGTTTGAGGCCCTAAATTATCGCCCACATGTTGAGACGAAAAATGTAATTGTTCTATTTCTCTCACAGAAGGGAAAATGTACTAAGCTGTGTAGAGAGATAAAGTACTAACCAGTCCGTTCCTGTCAGTTTTTTTAAACTCAGGGGCAGATGTATTAAACCTGGTGAAGAGATAACGCATCAAGCCAATCAAGCCATCAAGAAGGTGATAACGTATCAGCTATGTTTGGAAAATGAAAGTTCGGAGCTGATTGGCTGGTGCATTATCGCTGTCCACTTTATCGCTCTCTAAAGCCCCGTACACAAGGTGAGATATTGGCTATAATGGCCAATTTTCTCTAAGCAATTTTGGCTAGATGCACTGGAGATTTAGACTAAGGGAATGACTGTTTTGGCAATTTTGGCAATTTCGACTTACAAAATTGCGTAGTCAAAATCTCTCTAAAAATGGCTTAGTCAAAATTTGTCCATTAGCCAATATCTCCCCGTGCGTACAAAAACTGGGAGATTTTGGCTAACGTTATACGAGATATTGACTAGCTAGTCAAAATCTCCTTAAAAAAATCTCACCATGTTTACAACCCCTTATGTATGCTAGCAGATACTCCATCACTATGTAATCAGTGGAAAAACTGGGAAATTAGGAGGGGGGGGGGGGGTATACAATCCGAGTCCCAACTGTCGGGACCCTGGCCCATTTTCGGGCCGCTTGCCTGTTTATAGGCAGATGGGATTCAATGTCCCGACTGCCGATCGGCAAAAAGGGGGCGTGTCTGTGAAAACGGCCATGGATTGTTGAGATCCGCCCGTGATCTCGGCAATGCACGACCGTTTTTCGGCAAAATGGGCCCGACTGCTTTAAAGATCGGGGCCGTTCTGTCGAGAACAACAGCATTGAATAGGCGCCCGTCGCTATTTCCCTTATTGAAAGGAAGCTACATTCCTGCCAGTTACATTGTGATATCACATGTTTTGCACTTATTGGTAGGTAGGAAACACTGTCTATATTTATCAAAGCTTCCAAAAAGGAAATGAGGTGTTACACATAGTAACCTATGGGGTACTAGCTTTAATTTACCTTCTACATTCTAGAGACAATAGCTAGGACTCACCAGGAGACTACAGATTTGATATGATACAGTATGTGACACGATCTGGCATCTCCCCATGTGTACGTGTGTAGGCCCCATAAAACTTTGGGGGATATTCAATTACTTTTGCGAGCTGTGACAGCTAGCAGCGCTGACTGCTCACTGTCACAGCTCGCACAGTCAGTATTCAACTGACTCCCTGTACACACAGTTTCCACGTCGCTGGGTTTTTGCCGCGACGTGTAAATGGTGTGTGCGGCCGCTAAAACTGCGAGGCTCGCGGCTACTGCATGGGAATCGGCTGCATTTAGCCGCAAGCCTCACTGTTTGGAGAAATCCTCATCGTCATCTGGCAGCGAGAGTTCCCCCGAAACATTGAATAGGGTGAGTGGCCAGCGCGGTGGTTAAACGGCGAGGGTCGCTTGTTTCCGGCGATCCCCGTTATTTAACCCCCTCGCCGGCCGCATTGAATGCAGACAGCCCTTTATGTAAGCATAGGAAGAGGCCAGGTGGTAAATGCTAGATTTACAATGCGCTCTGTGAAAGTAATATGGTAAAAATCAAATGACATTATACAGTAGCTGGTAAGGGTCATACTTCAAGTATAAACAGGGGCTTCAGATGTAGTAACTAGAACCTGAAATCCATCAAAGCCATGATAAAATGTTCTCTTGTCAAGTTTACTAAATGTGTCTGGCTGGATTTTTGAGACAGTTTCGATCCTGTTCCATCATCCTTCCTGCGCACGATAAAGTCTGCCCTGATAACACAAGGAACGCTGGCTTCATTTCATACAGACTATTTACCCCCAGGGCAGGATATGGAATCTATTATCAGAAAATCCAGAGATTAAGGCTGAAGTTCAGCTAAGCTGAGACGGCTATGTGGCTATGTACTGAGGAGACGGTGCTCCGCGGCAGTGGCTGTGATAGTCATTGGGTCAGACTGAGCTTCGGGCAATGTCCTTGCAAACTCTGCAATTCTGCATTCAGTGCAGTATGGCGGCAGTTGGGTCCCCAGCTGCCATTGGCTGGGCAGGAGCGTGATACTGTAAATGGTATCATCTTAGCGTGCGTTTCCTTCTAATCTGCTGATTAATAAGATTTATGGACGTAATGCAGCGAGGGGTTAATGAGATTGCCTGTCAGCTCAGTAGCCACGGGCCTCTGAAATGCTGCGATTAATGGTTTATGCTGCAGGATGGCATAGATGGGAAGGAAGTGTGAACAGAGGAGTATTACTTGAAATGGGTTATAAATTAATTAATCATTCATTTAGAGTAATTTAATAATGCCAGCACTGATGTGAGTATACTTTGCAGGTAGTATAATGTAATTATATGTCCTTAACGTCAAATTAACTAAATTAAAATGAAGGCAATGCAGCCTTCTGATGGTCTGGTGGACGTGGAAATGATCCGTACTGGTCTATGCAGAATAAGACAAAGGTTCCTGGACTGAAGCACCAATAAATATCTCTGTTTATTTCAGTCGTGTACCAATGATCCCAAATCCACATAGGTTAAGGGAACGGATGGCAAAGAGCAGGCACCTACTGTCCGATGGAGGTGTTCTGTCTGATACTTTGTTGTGTACCCTTTTAGACCTACTACCCAGGAATTACCCGGTATTTGACTGCTGGGTCATTTTACCGGATGCATCCTGCCTCCATTCACATTTACAGCAGCAAATTACCGGGTGGAGCAATTCTAACTGGTAATTTGCTTAAAAAAACCCGGGTTTTTCTTATGTCTAAAGGGTCAACCTGGGTCGTAATTCCTGGGTCCTTAACCCAGGTAAAAAGAAGGGTCGGAGACCTGGGTTTTAACACCCAGGTTGACCCTTTCAGACATACCAATATCCCGGGTTGATGCATGTTCGTGTGCAAAAACCTGGGATTTTGGGGTATTTCTGAATGGGGTATAACTTAGAAGATCACTAGGTCCAGATGGAATGTTCGTGATCGTGGATATCAATGTGTAGTCAGTAGGGGAAATTTACTAAGATGTGAGTTCTGCAACCAAATAGATACTATCTATCATTCTCTAGAAGGCGCTACATAAATCAGTAGATTCTAAATTGTTGCCCATAGCAACATCCCATGTGAAATAAAACTGCTATCTTCCCACAGTGCGCTTAGAGTTCTTATGCGTTTTGTTACACCAGGTAACTTCATCAGATGAATGGAGACCAATAAAAACGAGGGCTGATTCAGGAGTTCTGTTCACTCAACGCGTTTCTCCACTTTGCAATAGTTTATTCAGAAGTAAATGGAATAAAGCCATGTTCTAGCGCGCTGAAGATAAATGTCAGGCTTGGAAATCACTTAGGCCCCTGGTTATTGCCTATGAAGATGCTAAAGATCATGCTGTTAATGTTCCCATACACTAGGGCGATACCACGGCAATTCGGTCACTCTTCATCCGATTCCGACAATGAACCGGATTAATAGTGTACAAATTGCATGAGCTTGACATTGGTTCAGTGCGATGTGTGGTCCCGTGAGCATCGCATCAGTTCCTAAGGATTGCATGGGCTGCACGATAGACAAGACTGTCGGCAGGCTTGGCTGGGATTGCATATGGCATATCGGAAACCGGTTGTGATCTGCAAATCAGCCATTTTTAACGTGTTTCCCCGAATCGCTGATGGTCTGTGCCCGGTTGACTGGGCTCCAATGTACGGGGGGGCCATAGATGCCAATTAAAATAATCTTCTTTCAGTTTGGCCATACATGTGTATGCAAATTGGGCAGATATGGTGTCCACGCTGAACACGTGGAACACACAAGAGCCGATCATTGCAGCAGATGAGAAACCTGGGACACGGCACAAAGCAGTCATCTGTTTACCAGATTATATACAGGAATGCCTGACATTGTTCCCAGCTTTCTCAGTCTCCTTCTGGGCGGGAGGACGTTGGACGGTATTGTCACATGTCACTCAGCCTAGAATAATCTTCCAGGATCTTTATTGAAATCAGATTAACTGAGATGATGCAGGCAGGATTATCAGTACAATATAAAATATATATATATATAAAAGTTTTGATTCCATGGGTGGTATTGAATTGTTATATTGTGCCCCGATCTCCCGTCTAAAGTGACTGGAGATCTTGGGGCGAGGTTCTCAATTGCGGTCCTCAAGGCACCTTAATATTCCAGGTTTTAAGAATATCCATGCTTGCCACAGGTGACTCTAATTAGTACATCAGTCAGTTTGATTTAACCATCTGTGCCAACCCATGGATATACTTAAATCCTGGACCATCGGGTGTTCCATAAGGACCGTGCTTGAAAACCTCTGCTCTGTGCTATTAATGCTAATGTGGCAGTGTAAGGGATAACTCCTGCTGCGTCAGCAGGTAATCTAATTTATATGTCACTGTCAACACAAGCGGCGCGCTTCTCTTCCCCGAATACAAGACCTTATACACTGCAGACACTGCCAGCTTGTCCGCTACTGGTACCAGTGGTTGCTAGTGATTGCTATTTTGTACTCTGCAATTGTTCTAAGGCAATTATAATCAGTTATAATAGGAGAAATAAAATAGTGTGCCTAGCGTTGCGAGGGGCGGCGGTTGACTTCCAACTGTGTCCATGTCGACTGTGTCCACATTCGGGTAAAAAAACAGTAAGAAAAAAAACTGTCGACCTTCTGACCTAATTCTGTGTCGGCCTAGACCCATGTCGACCTAGACCCATGTCGACCTAGACCCATGTCGACTTTAACTCATGCCGACCCAACTGTGTCGACCTAATGACTGTCGACAATACGACCGTATCCCCATGAGATTTGGACACTTTTCATCCAAATTCTCAGCCAGATTCATCGGAATCTGGTGAAAAGTAGCTACATTTTACTAGTGTAACACTTCAGACTTCCACACAGCATCTTACTGGTGCTACCCTGGGGCAAACATACATTTTTGTGACTGTAGTTGTAGTTTCTGCCCTGAAGACCATGTTCTTTGTTTTGCTAACACGTTTTATCTTGTTTTATTTTTCAATGAAAGATTCTATGTAACAGATTTATACCGGGAAACATTGTTTTATTCTTTGTTCCAATAAATATTCACACTACAGGTTGAGTATCATGTATCCAGACATCTCTTATCCGAATTATTCCAAAAACCGTGGTTTTTGGAATCATTCGAATATTTTTTTTTTTAACCCCCCCTAACCCTCTTTTTATATTTACCAAGTCCCCGGGCGTCCACAACAGGCCTCCGGCATCTTCTCCAGGGTTTCCAGCGGTCCCAGGAATGCATTGCGCGAGTGTGCGCGCGCGCCGGTGACGTCACCGGTGCGCACGCACACTCGCGCAATGCATTCCTGGGACCGCTGGAGACCCAGAGAAGATGCCGGAGGCCTGTTGGGGACGCCGAGGGACCACAGGACACCATCAGGGGATAGGTAAGTATGGCTACAAAAATTTATTCCAAAAACCGGAAAATTCCCCTATCCGGAATGCTCGTGGTCCCGAGCATTTCAGATAGGGGATACTCAACCTGTATAGCATTCGGTGTGTTTTTATTTGCAGTGGTACACACAAGGTTTTGTGGCTGAGAAAAGAAAGTTCATCAGATATAAGACTCGCTGATCTGACAATCTCTGTTTTTTTTATTTTTATATTATGGCCGTGTCCAGAATATAGTGGAAAACTTGAATAATGTGTGCGTATAGTGGCATACTTACCCAACTTTAAAAAGTCCCGTCTGGGAGGAGCCTGTAAAGGATAAGAGACCTGAGCACTTCAAGGGGCAGGATATTGCCTCATTAAGCCACGCCCCATCAAACTGACACAATTCTTGGGTCTGTGGTGAAAGGCGGGGCTTAAAGACTCCATTGTTGTCATTCAGGGGCAGATTTATTAAGCTTGGTGAAGTGATAAAGTGTTTTGTTTTCATCACCAGCCAATCGGCTCCTACCTTTCATTTTTCAAACCAAGCCTGTGACTTCACAGTTAGGAGCTAAATAGGGCAGTGCGGACGGTGTAATGGTTAGCATTACTGTATGTTCTCCCCGTGCTTGCGTGGGTTTCCTCCGGGTACTCCGGTTTCCTCCCACAATCCAAAAATATACTGGTAGGTTAATTGGCTCCCAGCATAATTATCTCTAGAATGTCTGTGTGTGTGTGTGTGCGTGTACATGTGGTAGGGAATATATAGTAGATTGTAAGCTCCACTGGGGCAGGGACTGATGTGAATGTTAAAATATTCTCTGTAAAGCGCTGCGAAATATGTGTGCGCCATATAATACTGCTTTCACATTGCACAACCTGCTCTGACCCGGTTTTTTAAACGTTTCTTTAACCGGGTCAGAGCAAGTTTAACCCCTTTCACATTGCCTGTTGTAAACGGTATATCACTGGTTAATTACCGTTTTTGTACCTTTCACATTGCACCTGTTGTGAAAGGTACAAAACTGTAATTAAGCAGTAATATACCCCCCCCCCCTCCCCTGGAACTGGCAAGTGCACACACAGCCCCCCCCCCCCCCTACTTTCCAGCGCACACCGCCAGCATTAGAGCTACAATGCCGGCAGTAGGCAGAGCAGGGGTCAGGGGGTGATCCGGGGGCGGCAGCCCCTACCCTGAAATGTCAGTACCTCCCTCCCCTTCCCCGGGCAGAAGCCCCGCTCACGCGCCTGCAGCAGCATCCCCAGCACCGGCAGCAGCTCACAGTGTAATCACGGCAGGAGCAGCGGCTCGCCGGGTAACCCGGACCACCCGCTCTTGTGTGTCTGCCTGCAGCAGCAGGGTCCGCACACAGCCCGCACCTACCTCCCTCCCCTTCCCCGGGCAGCAGCCCCGCTCACCAGCCTGCAGGAGCAGCGGTTCGCCGGGTCACCAGGAGCACCCGCTCTCGCGTGTCTGCCTGCCGCAGCAGGGTCCGCGCACACAGCCCACACAAGGGACCCGCTGTCTCCCCAGCATTACATGTCGCGCTGCCTCCCAAGCAATGGACGCGCTTGCCAGGTACCTGGGGAGTGTGTGGGAGACAGAGACCCTGCGTCTCTGGGGGAAGGGGGGGGGTGGTGGTGGAGACCCTGCTTGCCTGGTTCCAGGAGATGGGGGACCCCGCTTGGTTCGAGGAGGGGGTGGGGGGGTGGAGGTGGTCGAGATCCCGCTGGCCAGGTACCAGGGGAGGGGGGGGGGGTCCAGTGTAGGGTACAAAATACCGGTTCAGACCCGTTCACACTGCAGAAATAACGGGTCTGAACCGTGTAGGACCCTTCTTTTTAACCGTTTTGAATTACCGGTTCACTTGTTTTTAAAACTGGCACTTTCACACGGCAGCTATAACCGTTTTGAAACGGTTAAAAATCTGCAATTTACCGTGTTATAGCTGCAGTGTGAAAGGGGTATAAGAAACTGTTAATAAATAAATAAATATTCTGCCAAAACCCCAACTCTCTATTTAGAAGGGAGATTCTAGCAATTGACTCCCCATTCTGTCCACTTTACTTGGAAGCAGGCAGAATCCAGGGGTGCGGGGGACCAACTGAAAAATTGGGAGTCTCCCACAACTTCCAAGAGAGTAGGCTCGTTTGCATGGGAGGGGGGTGTGCGGTGGTATTCAATTAGCTGCAGTAATTTATTACCCATATTGTTAACCTAGGTATTGTACTTTTGGCAATTGTTTCGGAATAATCTGGTTTGCTCAGCAGCAGCTGTCTGATCTGTATTAAGGATGTGCCACATACAGTATTTCTACTCTTCCAATGGTCTACGAAGAATCAGTTGTCCTCATGGGTGTTTCTCAATATTTATGTGTCCCTGTGTAATGCGTGCAGAAACTTATTTCATTATTCTAAATATTATTCTGGTCCTATATCGGAGGCAAAGGTCACATCCTTGTATATCCAAAGCTTCTGGTTCCCCAGAATCCATGCAGCAAGCCTGAGATTTGTGCGTTTTCATAGCTCTGTGTGTTTTGTATTTCTGGAAGATAATTTAATTAGCTAGATTCTGCTTTTCCATCATTCATTGTAATTAGGAACATTCCGACCTCCTGCCCTCTCAGTCCCCAAATAAAAGCAGATGATTTGTATGCAAGGTGGGTCAGAGATCAGCAGAGAGACAGCTGCGGTACACCAGGGAGTTATACTGGCGAAATCTGTGCAGTCAGCACTGTGAGGTTCTCACGTCTGTGTGGCTTGCTTGGGAAGGTCGGAGGACGGGGAGTGAATATTTATTTACCACACATTGCCTGTAGCTGACCCTGCATGTGCGTGCAATTGAATGGTAACTCTTTGTTTCTTAAACTCTGCCATTACACTTCAGATTTTAAGGATATCCATGCTTGAGCTCAGATGTTTAAATCAAAATGACTCTGGTATTATGTCAATAGTTCTTAACCCTTTTGAGTACCAACATCACCGAGATGTTCGAAATATCTGTTAAAAATGCCAGCGTTGCTCACATTTGTTAAATAAATTCAAATAATTTTTTTTTGGGGGTAATAAAAGATTATTTTTCCAATATGAGGTAAACCTTACAGGTCATTATGAGGAATACAAATGTTTGCTTGCCAATTTTCACACCTATTTTGACAAATTCACTTGGCACTCAAAGGGTTAAACATGGATATCCTTAGAATCTGGACTGCACAGTTTGGGAAACTGGTCTAAGAGAAAACATGTATTTTCTATTATTGAATATCATCATTGCCTGCTAGCCGTTGGAGCAACCATTTTGTGGAGTCAATGTTCAAGTCAAGGCAGCCTACTGACTAGGATCCAGTAATCACATATTCTTCCTAATCTTCTAGCACCCTGCACTTTTTAAAATATGTGCACGTTCTCTTTTCTGCCTGGGGTGTCCCTCTCCGCTCTGGTGCTTCTTGCACAGTTTGGTCTGTATCTCTCTGCTGAAATACAGACCAACTTGTGCTTGAAGTAACACAGCTGTAAGTGACACCCCTGGAAGGAAGAAGAACCGCACGAGTTTTTATAGGTGCAGGATGCTATGAATGAACACTATATATATATATATATATACTACGAAACGCGTTAGGGCGGGGCCTGTGACGTCTGCTCCAACTGCTGCCCGGCTCCCTCCTCCGTAGCTGTTCCCGTGTGGTTCCCGATACACTGACACCTGTTGACGGTGATCCCCAGTGGTGGTTCGTGGTTTCCAGCGGTGCCCCGGCGTTTGGTGGTAGGAGCTTTGCCTGGCATTCAAAATTTGAATATCTTGTGGTACCCAGCCCACAGCGCTGCATGGTTCGGTACGAGTACAGTGTTGCTTTTCCTGGACCGTGTTTTTATATGTTGTTATTAAATTGTCATTTATGCACTATGGAGCGCCCCTCTTGTCCTTCTTTTTGACATATATATATATATATATATATATATATTTTAACATACACAATCAGTTCAAATTGCAAACAAATGTATTTCTTTTTTTGGCCAGTGTCTCAGTGGTATCCAAGCTTATAATAAGCAGAGCAGTGCTTTGTGACCGCCAGTCCACCCCCAGATCTTCTTACTGGTGTATAGTGTGGAGGTGGGAAGGTGGGAGAAGGAGGTTGTGGCCTGGCCAGTATGCAAATTATCAGAGCAGTGCGGACACTGCGCCAAATGCACTAAGCTTGAAAAGTGCTAAAATGGTGAGTGATAAAATGGAGAGTGATAAACCACCAGCCAATCAGCTGCTGAATGTTATGCTGCAGGCTGTGTTTGAAAAATGTCTGGTGGAAGCTGATTGGCTGGTGATTTATCACTCTCAATTTTCAAGGCTGAGTACATCTTGCCCACTGACAGAGATATTAAGCTTTTTTTTGTATGGTATTTTCCACAATGCAGTTAGTATTGCACAACTACCTGCTCCTGACCAAAAGAGCAACATGGGACGTATAACTTTTTTGCGCCCAGAATTACGTTTACTGTTATGAGGTGAAACACGTTAGTCACTGTCATTTAGCTGTGTGCCATAACTGCCAGGTTAGTTATGTGATGGCTTTGCCAAATGTTTGAGGATCACAGGAGATGGTAATTGTGGTGCTCCTATGTGATGCCAGGGGTTGTGTGAAGCGTATTCCTTTCTATAATAGTGCGGCTGCTTGGGAAGTGGGCCAACTTCTAGATAAAGTCTCATTATTCAGTGAAGGTTGCTCAATTAGTCGAGTGCTAATATTTTTGTGCCGGTTACTTCCTGCTGGTCGTCATTGTGGCCTATTAAGTGAAGCTGTTCCTAGTCCGCTGCTTCTGTTGTACCTTCCTGTGCACAGCAGTACTCCGGTGGCTTTCATCTGCTTCTGTGGGGCGAGACGTGTTGGTAATACAACCTGTCCTAGTCAGCCAAATGTGCCTCAGGGAATACTGCGTGGACCATACCATTCCTACATGCCTGTGGTTGAATTGTAATACTGCGTGGACCATACCATTCCTACATGTCTGTGGTTTAATACTGCATGGACCATACCATTCCTACATGCCTGTGGTCTAATACTGTGTGGACCATACCATACCTACATGCCTGTGGTCTAATTGTAATACTGCATGGACCGTACCATTCCTACATGCCTGTGGTCTAATTGTCCCAGGTTGGGGAGAAAAGTGGCACGTGACCACATAAATAAATAAAAAAACATAGCGATGCTGTAAGGGAGTGGTTCCAAACCTGGGGTACGTGTAACCTTGTGAGTATGCTTCAGGCCGGTTGGGGGTACTTGAAATAATATTGGTAATGGCCGAAAAAGAGGAAGTCTTCCATTGCCGTGGAGATGAACCACGTCGCATCACTTTCCGGTTCCGTCTGCATTGTCATCAGCGTCTCCTTGTGCTTTTGCCCGACCAGCAATACACTGGGAGCTACCCGCGCTGCCCTCAGACATCAGCGATCATCTGCCCCGCACGGACATGGGTAGAGGAGGCAGCGACATACATTCTACCGGACGTTAGCAGCAACTCCGGAAATGGTACATAGCCGGCGGACAGGCACAGAGGGACCCGATTCCTGACTGCACACTACTCCTCCTTTATATAAGGACACGCATACCACTCACTTCCACTCCACTCGTATGTACTGTGGATATTTGAAGTTGAAAGGAGAGGGTACTGATAAATTAAATGCCTAATCAAGGGGAACAGGAGAGAAAAAACTTTGGGAACCGCTGTTGTAAGGTAACATTACCTCCTAATTGCTAGTTAGGAATTACTTGTCTACACCAGGGATAATTGGATTCCATTAATTTTGTAAACAACATTTTTAAGGCCCCTGTTTTATATTGGCTACAGTGGAAGGGCCAATCAGAAGCTGCCAAATCTATTATTGTGCCCTCCTATTGGTCCTCCTGCTCACACCCCACCCTCTGCAGCATCCCATGGAATAAACATGGCGGCAACATAGGGAAAGGGAAGGCGCAAGTAGCTGCTGTCCGTCCGCGACCTCCTCTTTCTGGTGCAGCAGCGATTGTAGCACGCGTGACCTATTACAGTACTGCATTGTAGTCTTACTCGCAGTCCGGATGCTAGTGTTCCCGCGTGCTCTGTCCTAACCCCTGCTTTACATCACAACGCTCAGCATTTCATATTGGTCCTTCTTTTCCCAGAGATAATGCAGTGCCTTTAGGAGGGGGGTCAAAACAGAACAATGGCTTTTGGAATCCTCGGAAGCGTCCGATTAATAGGGAAACCCCGGTGGTGTAGATATAAACATAGAAAACATCATCGTTCCCCTATAACTGAAATGATAAATGCATTCTGACTAATGTTTTTAGGCACCCCTCATACCCTCCACCACCTTATTCATGCTATTTTCTCTTTTTTGTTGTGTTACTCCCCCTCGTCATAACGACTTCTCACATCTCTTATCCCAATTATGTATATTTTTTCTTCTTTCTAATTTCTTAGCTATATATTACATACAATAATCCATAAGCATTACCCCAGTATTATAATGCATCCCAGGCAGCATGGACGGGGCAGTGGTTAGCATTACTGCCTTACAGCACTGAGGGCTCGATCACCACCATGACCCTAAAGGTCCCCTTAGATTAGGAAGTCTGACCTAATTTCCCCTGAGCTCCCCCTGGCAGGAGGCCCAGGCTGTAGGTGCAGCGTCGGGCAGTCCGCAGTGTTGGAAGCGCTGTGCAGACATCAGCGGAAGAACGTGAAAAAAGAAATTGGCCTGGATGAGTGTGCTCTCTCTCAGCCAATCAGCGGTGAGACAGCAAAACTGCTGATTGGCTGAGAGAAAGCACTCTCAGCCAATCAGCGGCAGGCTTATCTTTTTTAATTTTTTTTTGAACGTTCTGTCGCCACTGTCAGACCAACACATTGGGCGGTATTCAATGAGCCTGATTCGCCATGTTTTTATGGCGAATTTGTGCTGTTTGGCGAATTATTGACTAAAACGGTGAATCACCCTATTCAATGACCAGATGGCGAATACATTTGAAGGGTTTTTTTCGCCATGATTCACCGAGTAGCAATCGCTATCTTTTTATGGAGAAGTGGAATGTGAACTTTTAAGTGTTTTGTTTTTTACATTTGGTGTCAAAAAATCAGGAATTGTATTCTGAGGAGGGGCATGCTATTTTTATTCATGTGCTGTAAGCACATGAATATATATTTAATTTTAAAAAAATATATATATTTTTTTTTTTTTACACAGCAGCCAGCAGGGGTCGCCGGAGCTGAGCCGCTCATTAGATATTCATATATTCACTGCACCCGATCGTTACATATGCACTATCGGGTGTAGTGAATATACCCGGTCCCCTTTCTCGCCCCCCCGGGGGGCAGCTTGTGCTGCCTGGCACCCGGGGAGCCCACCTCCCCCCCACATACGCTCTGGGGCAGGCAGGGAGACTTCCATCTCCGTGCCTGCCACCGTCCTCAGGCTCCCTGCGGCGTTCGCGGCAGGAGCTCATATTCGCCGGTCAGGGGCAGCGAGCCCCTGACTCGTTGAATACCGGAGCCGGCGAGGCTCCGGAACATGGCGAATGTGCAGCGAATCCTAAACAGGATTCGCTGCACCTCGCCGGTATTCACATTGAATACCGCCCATTGTGGGTGCTAAAAAAGCACCCACGATGTGCCTCTGAGGGGGGGACCCGATCCAACAGATTGAACCTGCAGCAG
Organism: Crinia signifera; assembly: GCF_055691185.1. Lineage (NCBI taxonomy): Eukaryota > Metazoa > Chordata > Amphibia > Anura > Myobatrachidae > Crinia > Crinia signifera. The sequence continues at coordinate 181,625,423 of NC_139223.1, read as the reverse complement.
GTTCAATCCGTAGGGTCCGACCTGATGCGCACAGGACCGCACATCGGATGTCAATCCCATCTGATTTGGGCTGATCAGTCCAAATCAGGGCCAGCATGGAAATGTCACTTGATTTTTGAGTGGCTGGTATCACCCCGCAGTAAATGACGCTCAAACATACATACATGTCCATGCAATGTAACACAACCAATGAGTTAATGAGTTTGGCCATACAATTATTCTCTACTACAGTCTTTTTAACCCTTTGTGTGTCAACATCCTCTGTGAGAGACGTTCAAAATATCCACTAGAAATGGCAGCGTCGCTCACATTTGTTATATAAATTCAAATACAAAATGTATAAAAAAAAAGATTATATTTCCTATATAAGGTCACGCTACAGGCCATTATGATAAATGAAAATGTTTGCTTGGCAATTTTACACCTATTTTGACAAATTCACTTGGCACTCAAAGGGTTAACTGCTTGGCCAGCCAGTGGTCTCCTCCTTTTTGTATAATAAATATTTCTATACAATTAAGGCCTAATATGACATAGGGCCTTATTTTGGTTCATTCTTTCTGACAAAATCCTTCTTAGATGGACAAAACCATGTGCACTGCAGGGGGGCAGATGTAACATGTGCAGAGAGAATTAGATTTGGGTGAGTAATTTTGTTTCTGTGCAGGGAAAATACTGACTGCTTTATTTTTACACTGCCATATAGATCTCACTTTGAAGTAAAACCCCACCCAAATCTAATTCTCTCTGCACAAGTAACATCTGCCCCACCCGCAGTGCACATGGTTTTGCCCATCTAAGAAGGATTTTGTCAGAAAGAATGAACCAAAATAAGGCCCATAGTTACAGAAAGTGCATTATTCATGTACGGCGTGTCCACGGTCCCAGACTGACGTCTCTTGTTCTTCATCCATCATAATCACAGGACATAGAGGAACGCTTTAGCGCACATACTACAGTATAATACTTCTGCAGATCGAGTCCCATCCCGGGGCGCTGCCGGCCTCGGAGTTCACCGCGGTATCAGGATGTGAGAGAACAGCAGAGAGCGTTCTCCGCATTTTTCATGCAAATAAACCCTGGAAGTCACAACAGTTTAATTGTTTCCTTGTGCTCACAATAAAATTCCACAGCTCGCTTGGCCATGTGAATTAGAGATTGTCGCAAATGCAGAGCACTCATCCCGGGAACGAGCTTCAGCATTATTACTATTTTGAGCATATATTTTAATTAAAGCAATATTTTTATCCTTCCTTTCTTTACTTACTCTGATATGAGTGTATTGCCTGCAGGATAAATGCTGGGTGCAATGGGGTCTACACACATAGACATTTTGCTGAGCAATGCTAGGTCGCTCAGCAAGATCGCTCAGCACACAGTGCTGCACAGTGATGTGTCAGCGCTGTTTGCTGAGTGATCTGGCAGGGCCAGTGTTCTTCAGTGTGAACACCGGCCCTGACCGGTGATATAACTAGATTTATCCAGCAAGCCGGATCTTAATCACTGGGCGATAGCGGCTTGTGGATCCTCACATCACTATTGCTATGGTCCCTACACACAGAGTGATGTAGGGGCATTTTCTAAAGCTATCTAGGCAAATTGTAGTCCCCATAAGAGACTGTTACCCCTTCACAGAGCTTGCTGTAACATCTACCAAGTGATGGAGCCCAGGAGAGTTGTTAAACTGAAATCTGATATCTGAAAGATCGCCAATATCCAGTGCCGTACACACTGCTGTACATCTGAAAGATAGCCAATATCCAGTGCTGTACACAATGCTGTACATCTGAAAGATAGCCAATATCCAGTGCTGTACACACTGCTGTACATCTGAAAGATCGCCAATATCCAGTGCTGTACACAATGCTGTACATCTGAAAGATAGCCAATATCCAGTGCCGTACACACTGCTGTACATCTGAAAGATATCCAATATCCAGTGCCGTACACACTGCTGTACATCTGAAAGATAGCCAATATCCAGTGCCGTACACACTGCTGTACATCTGAAAGATATCCAATATCCAGTGCCGTACACACTGCTGTACATCTGAAAGATATCCAATATCCAGTGCCGTACACACTGCTGTACATCTAAAAGATGGCCAATATCCAGTGCCGTACACACTGCTGTACATCTGAAAGCTATCCAATATTCAGTGCCGTACACACTGCTGTACATCTGAGAGATATCCAATATCCAGTGCTGTACACACTGCTGTACATCTGAAAGATCGCCAATATCCAGTGCCGTACACACTGCTGTACATCTGAAAGATAGCCAATATCCAGTGCCGTACACACTGCTGTACATCTGAAAGATATCCAATGACCAATGACCTGAATGTGAACACTGAACGATATAGTTCAGTGCTGTCACCGGGACCCCCATCCCCTGCAGAACATGCAGTCACTGACGATATCGTTCGGTGCCATCACCGGGACCCCCATCCCCTGCAGAGCACGCAGTTGCTGACGATATTGTCAGATCGGACTGCATGTTCTAATGATGGTGCGTATTGTTAACGATCCGTGGGAGCGTGCACCGTTAACGATATACTGGGTACACACGGAATGATATGTGCGACGACATTTATCGTGCATATCGTCCACAAGGATCCTACAGTGCCTGTGCATGGCTTTGAAGTAACATTTTATCAAGTGCATTGTATACAAATAGATGTAGCTGTTTATTGGTTGCCATGGGCAACTTCCCTTCTGGCACTCACTACTTTAATGAATAGACCCCTATGGACTTTACCTTTTGCAAAGATGCAGCAAAGTACAGTAGGACGCTCTGCACAAGTGTGAGCTACGCGTCTGTGTTTGTAGACAAGAGAATAGTTACTACTTACCCGGTTAGGACACAGGGCGGGATTTACCGGTGTGAATAGGGTAGTTCTCTGCGATGGCAGCATCTGAGGCTTGTTATCCAGCGGACCCTGTGATAATGTCACAGCGACAGCCGTGCGGCTTGTGTTGATTATGCAGAGCAAACCGTGTGTAAATGAATTGTGTGTTCCTAGAGCCTGTGTATGTATTACAGCAGCTGCCTCCGCACTACGTTGTAGCGTCTCCGCTTTGCTGCTCTGCCATCCATATAATGATCAAATCAACAGGGCCCGCTGCCTGGCTGGTGGGAACGTCCACAAATGAAACGCATGCCCATGTGATCTGCACTTCTGGTATTCCGAGAACACTGGTTTTCATTTCTGGATTTTTGAATTTTTTCTTTTTTTACTGTATAGGTGACTCCAGCAATCCAGTAATGCAGGCCGGTATTGTATGCAGAGCTGCAGGATGCAAGAGGCCTCTAGATTTATCGGAACCTTCTGTATGGTTCTGCATTTCAACAGCATAACTTGGATAAATAGTGCTCCAGCCAATCAGCTCAAAAGGTGCACACTGGGTGTTTTTCGCCCGTTTTAGCGATTTTCCCAGATGTGGCCGGCGTTCCGTAGCGGTACGTTATGGAAAGCCATCCACCCCCGTCGCTCATCTGCTGGTAGTACCAGCAGATGATCGGCCGTGCCAGCGATGATGCGAGTGTGCTCATTGCTGGACCGTGCACACTGGTCGGCTTTCGAGCTGAAAGCAGCTCAAACCAGTAAGCTGAGCTGTTTTCAGCTCAAAGTCGCCCAGTGTGTATGGGCCTTTACTGTCATGTGTTTGAAAAGTGGCAGTTAGGAGCTGATTGGCTGGAGCATTATTTATCATTTGTAAGACTGTCACTCCTTGTTAAATCCGCCCCATTGTCCATTATCGTTACCAGTGTCTAGCATCCACTAATGATGGGATTTTGTAAAACATTTCCTTCCACCTCTGCCCCGCCCATGTTTTTTTTTTAAATTTGATTTAAACTTCCCAAATATTTATTTATTTACCCATGTAGTATATTTATTTTATTGTTAGACATGAGACTTATTTCATCTTTGTAGCCCCATCTCTTGTTTACAAGCAGTGATATTCTTTTGAATGCAGCCTCATGGCCCATTGTGATTAATACGCGGCGCTCTCATACGTACTGATTAATACCATAAAATGGTTTTCTGCACCTTGCATTTTTACGCCCATAAGCCAGGGATTCATGTCCCCTCAGTCCTGTTTCAGTAGTGCTTATTAAACGAAAAACTAAATACATATTTTTTAAAATCATGTTTAGAAAGTTTTATTTGCGTGCTTGGTATTTATTAACGGTGCAGTTTTATATGTGGTGGGGACCGGTGCGAGGGGGGAAATAAATCTGGCTTTGTGTCTGCCAGGAGGAATTGATGCTGTCTGAGGCTGTGTGAAATCTCACTCAAGCTTCTCATTTAGTAGAAAACTGTATCAGCCTGTGGCAGTTTGGCCATAGATCTGTGCTTGAAATGAGTCCAAGAAGACCCTTCGTGAAGGCTCCACTGTGTGCGATATGACTTAAGAGAAAGCAGATTTCCTAGCACCGAACAGCTCTGAAACGGACGACTGTTTCATCTTCAAAAAGCATTGTTCGTCTTTGGGACATGGGGGAGCTCTGGTAGGATGCCCAACATAAAACACCGGGAGGTGGGCGAGTACGGAATATTTGGCTATATCCTTATTTTAGACTCAAGGCTTTAGATTAGACTGGCTTCTTTATCATGTTCTTGCTGCTTATTTTCTTCCCTTGATAAATGAACAGCTAAAACTTCCATACGTGTCCTCAGTCTTTCTCATATTGACTACTGCAACCTCTTGGTGTCTTTTGGGTTCTTGACTTTTTCTTCGTTTGGAGTTCCTTGCTACATTTGGTAAATGACACCCTGGGCCTGATTCATAGATGCATGGAACTGTACAGCTGCAGGGAAGCTGCTTCGCAATACCCTAAGGAAATATTCTAATGTGGTAGGTGGGGTCTGGTGTAAGGCGACGCCTCCTGGTGGCTTCTATGATCCGCTGCTGTGTTCGATGGTGCAGCATTGGTACACTCTGCCGGATCTTTGGTAATCTGAGTGACCTTCAGGTTACTCAAGATGGCCGCCTCCGATCTACTAGCCATGGCACTCCAATAAAATGGAGGTGATAGGCTTTCATTTTTGTGGATCAGACCCGGTCACTACCCTCTTCCTGTCCTCAGACACCCTGGTATTCTGTTTGGGGCTTAGGGGGCATTGTATGCGAGAACACGGGAGCAATTCTGCACATGTGCATTTCTCACACCATCGGACTTGTACAGCCCACTAGTTAAAAGCCTGTCAAAATGATGGCTTCTGCAATGTACTTCTATTTTGAGCTGAGACAGTTTTTACTTTCCCTTTTAAGCTGTGACAGTTTATATATATATATGTATATATATATATATATGCAAAGAAGAGAAGAAATGAAGCGCACAAATCAGCAATAAATTTAAAAATATTTACTTCTATATATGCTGACATACATTGGGTTAAAATCTGAAAGCTTGCCGTAAAAGCATGGCCAAACAGCCGGACCAGGCGCCGATGTAACAGCCGCAGGCAGTGATCAATTGCAGGCGGAGCGCATCAAAGTCGGGCAGTCAGCTGGGAGCTTCCAGGATACAACACGGACCAGACCAGGACGTCACCACGTCGGGAACAGGTAACCACGCCCAACGCGTTTTGTCACAGCTACGGACTTCGTCAGGGGGTGTGACTATCCCCTGACATCCACACACTTTTATATGGTTTACACAGGTGCAAGCGATAGATCCACTCAATAGCGGGTGTGAAATCACAGTGATTTTGCTGCTGTTTAGTGATTGGACGGTGTCCTGCAGCTTTATTGAGCTGAAGCCTGTCAGGATTCTACTGCCGCTGTCTTCTGTATTCTGTATAGAAGTAAATATTTATAAATTTATTGCTGATTTGTGCGCTTCATTTCTTCTCTTCTTTGCAAGCATACCCCTATTTGGATTCGTGGTTGGATCCTGCTAGTGAAGCTGCACACATTATATGGGACATTGGACCTACCCTATAACGAGACTGTGGACTTTTTTGTGCTGGGTATTTTCTTTCATATATATATATATATATATATATATATATATATATATATATATATATATATATATATATATATATATATATATATATATATATATATACACACTCTTGCACCCTGCACATAATCAGTGAGGGCATATTTTAATAGGCAACATTTTACACACGAGATGTATCGCTACAGCTATAGTACAGGTATTGTGGCTATAGCGATACATTACATATGAAATCTTGCCATTCAGTAATATGCCCACCTCACTGAATAGGCGCAGGATCCCAAAGTGATCACTAAATTCAATGGCTGTTATTAAAGAATTTGGAACCTCAATATGTTCTTTGTTTTGTGTAAATTCTGATTGTAATCTATTTCTAACAGAAGAGAGGGAACTTGGGGAGCCAATCAGAGTTGGTTTTCTTTTTGCAAACGGCTATCAAAACCACAGCTGGAATCTGATTGCACTGAAACACTTCTGTTGCCCCTATAATCCAATGAGACCATACCCTCCAACATATAAAGGGAAGAAATCGGTACACATCCAGTGTCGGCAGGGCTCCGTTATCAAACAGAGAGGTGTCAGGACAGGGCTCTCCCCCAGAACGGAGACAAGGTGTAAGGGTTTTGGGGAGGATGGCTGGCCTGCTGAGTCCCCCTGCAGGGCACCTAGGGAAATGTAGTTCTGGCAGGCCACTAAAGCGGTACAATCAGTACAATTGGATTTAGCCGGTACAGACCATTAAAAACCGGTACTGTATCGGCTAAATCGGTACTGTTGGAGGGTATGTGAGACTATACAGCAAGCTGTCATGCACTTTATGAAGTGAAAGCAGACATGTGAGACCAACCGTTACATTAACACCCCTCTGTAAGGATATATAATGTGTGTTTCCCATATGTGGTTGGTTAGTATATGAGGAGGAATGAACAGACCCTGAAAGTCACACACCAAGATTTGTCCCTCTATAGCTGACAAGGAATCCATGTGAACCTAAGCACATTCTATCAATAGATTTTAATTTAACAGAATACATGAATATACAACACATTTTCTCAAATCTGGACCCTGGAGACCTTAAACATGTCTATGAGGTCTCCTGTTATTCTGTACTTCAGGGGTGGCCAAACCTGTCCACTAGATCTAGCAACAGTTCCTGTTTCCCAGATCACCTAGCTGGTGCACAGCTGTAGTCATTACTAACTGTCACATTTCCCAGATCACCTAGCTGGTGCACAGCTTTAGTCATTACTAACTGTCACATTTCCCAGATCACCTAGCTGGTGCACAGCTGTAGTCATTACTAACTGTCACATTCCCCAGACCACCTAGCTGGTGCACAGCTGTAGTCATTACTAACTGTCACATTCCCCAGACCACCTAGCTGGTGCACAGCTGTAGTCATTACTAACTGCCACATTCCCCAGACCACCTAGCTGGTGCACAGCTGTAGTCATTACTAACTGTCACATTCCCCAGACCACCTAGCTGGTGCACAGCTGTAGTCATTACTAACTGTCACATTTCCCAGATCACCTAGCTGGTGCACAGCTGTAGTCATTACTAACTGTCACATTCCCCAGACCTCCTAGCTGGTGCACAGCTGTAGTCATTACTAACTGTCACATTTCCCAGATCCCCTAGCTGGTGCACAGCTGTAGTCATTACTAACTGTCACATTTCCCAGATCACCTAGCTGGTGCACAGCTGTAGTCATTACTAAGTGTCACATTTCCCAGATCACCTAGCTGGTGCACAGCTGTAGTCATTACGAACTGTCACATTCCCCAGACCACCTAGCTGGTGCACAGCTGTAGTCATTACTAACTGTCACATTTCCCAGATCACCTAGCTGGTGCACAGCTGTAGTCATTACTAACTGTCACATTTCCCAGATCACCTAGCTGGTGCACAGCTGTAGTCATTACTAACTGTCACACTTCCCAGATCACCTAGCTGGTGCACAGCTGTAGTCATTACTAACTGTCACATTTCCCAGATCACCTAGCTGGTGCACAGCTTTAGTCATTACTAACTGTCACATTGCCCAGATCACCTAGCTGGTGCACAGCTGTAGTCATTACTAACTGTCACATTTCCCAGATCACCTAGCTGGTGTACAGCTGTAGTCATTACTGTCACATTTCCCAGACTCCTTAGCTGGTGCACAGCTGTAGTCAGTACTAACTGTCACATTCCCCAGACTCCCTAAATAAATAAACAAACAAACAAACCAAACATATCTCCTGGATGCCTTGAAGTGCAGGTATGGCTGTGCTCCTAAGGGGCAACAATTATATTCCCCAGAAAAACAGAAATAAGGGATAAAAACACTCAGCACCCCGCACTCACTGAGGCTGGCTTTATATAAAGTACTCGACCAGCCAACCAAGCAGAAATATCTCCGAGCATTTTCCATACACATTACTGGATGTCTGGCTCTGTTATTTGGAAGGCTGCGAAAGCTCCGGTACAATTGCATATTCACTTACTTTGGGAAATTTGGCTCCTGTATGCAGGGTGTCATTTTTCTCAGCATGTGTTCTGTCTGTATGGAGAAAGTCACATCAGTGTTCTGCAAGTCATTTCCTTTCTGAAATCTAAATAACATAGAACCCTACACAGAAGAGTGTATTGCTGTCATATTGTCCCTGGTGTAAATGGCAGGTTATAGCAATCTCCTTTAGCTCCAGCTCCTCTGTAAACAGCCAGGGGGTCTTTATCTAATGGTCTGATTTAGTGGAGTGATATACCCTGTGTGTGCTCCCAATATGACCCATTCCAGGAGGGACACAATGCTCTGCTCCTGGACATCCCTCTATCGCCTGTAGTGAAACACCTTTCCTATCAAGTAACCTGTTCAACCATACTTGCCTACTTTTGAAAACTAGTTTCAGGGAGATTATAGTTGGTAGTAGAATTTTGCACAGCCCCCCTTTGAGGGGGTGTGTCATGCTCCTTCCAAAGGGTGTGTAGTTCCATATATAAAGAGATTGTGAACGTGGCACCTAGAAGCGTGGGTGTGCACTGCTACATCTGAGAGGAATCTTTTAAAATTACATATCCAAATGTAGATGAGCCCCAGAGCAGTTAGTAAGAGATACTATACTTGGTAAAGTGCTGGAAAATGGTGCAGATGATTCAATGTAAATGTATCTATTTCTCATCCCCCCCCCCCCATCCCCAAAATGTAACAGTGTAATGTGGGCTAGGTGACATGAGGGAGATTGCTAGACTAATGAGGGAGAAAGGGAGATTGCTGCTATGTCAGGGAGTCTCCTGCAGAATGCAGGAGGGGAGGTAACTATGATGTAACAGTGTAATGTGAGCTAGGTGACATGAGGGAGATTGCTAGACTAATGAGGGAGAGAGGGAGAATGCTGCTATGTCAGGGAGTCTCCTGCAGAATGCAGGAGGGGAGGTAACTATGATGTAACAGTGTAATGTGAGCTAGGTGACATGAGGGAGATTGCTAGACTAATGAGGGAGAGAGGGAGATTGCTGCTATGTCAGGGAGTCTCCTGCAGAATGCAGGAGGAGGAGGAGGAGGAGGTAACTATGATGTAACAGTGTAATGTGGGCTAGGTGACATGAGGGAGATTGCTAGACTATTGAGGGAGGGAGATTGCTGCTATGTCAGGAAGTCTCCTGCACAATGCAGAAGGAGAGGTAACTATGATTCAACACAGGTGTTAGCAATCAAATGAAGAGCGAAGTCCAGGAGCAGAGCATTGTGTCCCTCCTGGAATGGGTCATGTTGGGCGGTATGATGATGGGATAACACAGGAGGAAAACCTTGCTTGTTTTACTTCTATGGGTCTACTTGTCTGGATAACTGGCGTGGTATTCGCTCTCTGGGTTCTGACAGAACCCTGCGTCTTATAGACTAATGATGCCCACACATCTGGGATTTATGGGCCTGGGTTGAGGAATCTGGGAAATGATTGGGATCAGTGAGTCAGGGAAATCTAGCATGCAGAATTTCCCCAGTTCTCTCCTGTCGCAATGGCTGTCTGCCGATGCTGATTGGGGACTAGCAGCGCAGGTGTATTGTGCACATCAGCCATCACACACCCTTAGAAATGATATACGTATAGAAATCTTTCTCACTATGGAGTGTAGGACACATGTGGCCTTTTATTACTTGCAAGCATCTTGTTTTACAGGGTGTTCTGGAGCCCTCCATTGAAGTCTGTTTCTACAAGTATGTCTGACTAAATTCCATGTTACAGTATAAAACATACACTATAAATCCTGAATCCTGGCCATTGCTTGTGCACAATTATACATATGCCCGTTATTTGCATTCCCCTATTTCATGCTGTCCTGTTGATTACACACAGTTCATGTATATAAGTGTTTGTGGATGTCTTCATTTGCTCCTGTTTTTACACTTTAATAAATGTATTTTAGTGACTATTATTTATTTCATTGGACAGTTATCCGGGTATTTGGTCCTCATATATTGACGTTCCCAATGCACCACTAGTCTGACTCGGTTTTACCATACTGTCCCTTTAAACTGGGACACGAATGAATTACGCAGGTTCTGTGACTGGCTGACTTCAAGTATGCATCTCACCTGGTTTTAATCAGCCACCAAACCTGTGTAATTCATGAGCGTCCCAATTTAAAGGAAAAGTGTAGTGAACCTGGGGGGGGGGGGGGGGGAATGTTGACAGAGGTTTAAACAAAAGCAAATATAAAACGGGCTATCTAGTTAAATCTCTTTTTTTTTTCCAGGAGAAATTACCTGTTTTTTTTTTTTTTTTGTGTGCGATAACACATGGCTCCAACACTCCCTCATTAGGGATGTCGACGGCCGGAGCACACCCCCATTTGTGGTGCCATTTTTGAGTGATCGCATGTGTCTAATTTGATACTGCCTCAAGTTTGTCAATAAACAAATTATATAATTCAGTTGATTTCTTATAATTATTTGGTGGGATCTGGAAGTCATATTTTTGTTACTCCTTTTTCACCATCACAATACGCGTGGGAATCGGTAGCCTGCAGCTACAGTGCTTGTACAGCGGCCCCTCGCTTGCTCGGCTGTGTTGCAGTGAGATATGCAGATGTTAGTTTTACAGGGTCTCTGCATAGATTGCTCAAGTTCAGACAAAACACAGATGAAATAGAACAGGTTTCTCTGCCCCAACCCAACAGGTCTTGTTTTGTGGATGTCTTTAACCATGACCTGAAGATTTTTTTTGTCCAATCTGGTTGGTTGGAACAAAAATCTGGTAATGTATAGGAGCCAATGACAATTCAGTTTTAAGATTTTTGGGAGCAAATTGTCATTTGCACACATATATTACCAGATCTTGCCCAAACTCTGTTCCACCCAGAAGCGCCAACTTTTGATTCAAACTTCTCCAGTCTCGGAGGGAGCTAAAGAGGGTTGTGCTATGTATGTCAGGACAATTGGGAGGTATATGGGGTGTAATTCAATACTTTTAGCACAATTGATTGTGCTGGGGGGTGCGAGTAACCAGGCACCCAATACTTTTCGATTAGACCGTGTTTAGATGCGTCTAATGCCAATCTCAAGACGTAGTTCTGCAAAAATCAGGAATTTCCGCACATTTCTACTTGCCGCCTCAGCAGCGTACCAGCAGGGTGCCCCAAAATAATTGAATCCCCCCCCCACCCCCATGGTGAGTATGTGTTTGTACATCAATTACAAAGTCTAGTTAGAATATTCAGATTTATGTCCATGCAACACGTTATGTATTTAGCGTTTTATTCCCCTACGTGCCGGCGGGGTACACAGACACACGTTTGCGTGTTTAGGTCGTTAGTCTACGTCTGTGTCCTGTACAGACATCACATCATACTCAGGGCTGATGCTAGCCCCAATCTCTGGCTCACATTTACATTTCAATGCTGCACCTTCTTGGCAAGCTGCATGCTTGGAGCAGCTGTATGTTATAAGAGGGAAAGCGGGACGCTGTGTGACTGTATCTGGCAGGGGGAGCAGGGCAACAGCGTTAACACTTTGTGTCACTTCCTGTTTAGAGTTTCCATGGAAGGCGATTTATAGAATGTACATCCTGGTATTTTTTTTTTTTATGGAGAAAATTTTTACAGTGCAAATTATATTGCTAACAGATGTTTCGTTTGCGTTTTATTTAAACTAAACAGTCACAATTCTTCCTTTAGTCCTGTATACAGCTCAGTGTAGGTTGGCGTTCTCACCTCTTGTGGATTCTTCTGTTATTACTGAACTACGTAACCTCTGGACGAGGGATTCACGTTCTTTAATTGGGCCTGTTCATGCCGATGGGTAGAGGCGCAGGCGGATAGCGGTCATCTTCCAACTGCGTTTACTAAAGTTCCAGGGGGTGGTGGTGTGCCCTACTAAGCATTGGGTGCCTGATGTAGCAATTCAATCATTGCTTTGATTGGGTGCAAGTGTATCATTTTTGCTTGTAGCTTTTGCGAAAAGTTTGGCTTTTGGTACGTAAACAGCATTTTCCTTGTTGCAGCCAGTTTTTAGATGGGTTTAGTCATTTTACACAACTAAACCCAGTGCATTGGGTGTGACTAGTGCGGTACGTAGTAGATGCCTCAAAACAATTAAATTGCTCATTCAGATGCCCATTACTTTGCGGCTTGCAAAAAAATATGAATTGCTCCTTAGAAATTGATAGGTAGAAGCTGATTGGTTGCTTCATAAATTACTACTACCAATAGAAAATCCTAAAGGCATGTTCCATTACAGCATGGACCTTATTCAGGTCCGTTTGCAGTTTGCCTGCGTTCGCACGGCGACCGATGTTTTGTTAGTACACATTTCGGCGCATGTGCATACACAGGGGGGGGGGGGGGGGGCGAGAGGGGCGTGGGGTGCAGGGCAGAACATTAGCATATCAGAACGCCTAGATGAGAACGCTGGGTATTTTCATGCTTATGGTCGCGGCTGTCGAGCTGGCCCGACAGCAGTGACCCTGTCCCGTTCTCGGTCTGCTCGACCGAGAAATCGCAGGCGGGATTCAATGTCCCGACCTGCAGCGGGACGAGAAGGGGGCGTGGCCGGCACATTCGGCGAGATGCAGCCGGAAGCTCGGCAATTCCCGGCCGTTCTCGGCAAAACGAGCCTGACTGCTTGTGATTTCGGGCTTGTTCTGCGGGATCCCCTGTTCAACGGTGTCGAGGAAGACAGCATTGACTAGGGCGCCGCAGCCATCTCCACCGTCGGGAGATGGCTGCGGGAGATTGAATATACCCCTAATGCAGGCATGACGGACAGACAGGGGCAAATTTGCAGCCTTGCGAATCAACCTGAATAAGTACCCATGTTCTTTATGTGTTATGTGGAGGAAGATTTTAGCACTATAGGCCACTTTCATACGACTGCTGCTCCCTTTTTGTGACACATCCAGGGTCAGGACGAAGAAGATATCTAGAAGAAACAGGAACAAAAGGGGCGCTTCATAGTGCAGATCACTTTGATTTAAGGAGACCAAACACATAAGCTCCAGATAAAAGTAATTCGCTCGTACCATATAAAAAAAGCGCTGTGGGCTGGTTACCACAAGATAAAACAATACCCGGGGCACACTGGGTGACTAGAACCGCTGACGCTGGATTGCGCCGCCGGATCTGTAGCTCCGTGGGATGTGGAAGGACGGCTCGGGAGAGACACGCCGGGGCACAAGCTGCGGGGGTCACGAGCCACGCCCTTGGCCCATAAATCTATATTAAATATATATTTTTACATTAGAAAGTTGTTATATTAAAAAGGTAGTATAAGAATAATTACGCTAAGGAGTTGGCTAGACCTCTTTGTGCTTTGTGAATATTTAAGTGGGTCTCGTTCCTTACACCCAGTGGGTGAGAGATCGGGGCCCTGAGCGTCCAGCATAATGCAGCATTGTGCAGGCCTGTATTTGGTTTGCATGAATTCTTGGCTCAGTGTAGGGGAAGGTCATCGAGTATTGGTTCCCTCCATCTCATAACACATTCCTCCGACAGCCTCCGCTCTGTGTATACAGTACACATTGCCCAGTGATGTGTTTAGCCTTTAGAAGACATAATAAAATGGAAAGTATTCAGGACTTTCACATGGCAACTTTGCAAACATCTACAGATTCAGTTTCATAGAATGAGATGTTCCAGAGGAATTGCTCGTGTTCTAAGTCTTAATAAAACATTTCTGTGCAGAGGGAATGGATTCCCCAGGCGGCCTCTGAATAAGCTGTGCATGCCATCAGCTTTAAGTACGAAGTTTGCCTGGTCTCCTGCAAAGTTCTCCGCACCTGATTCTAGGGAGAAGAAGTCATCGTTCACCTTGCGGCGCACCTGTTCTTGTCCGCACTGATTCCTGGGGAACTCATAGGGGGGGATTTAATTGTTTCCAGGCGCCTGCAGCTCCCGTCTAAAGCTGTTGAATTGTTTGAGATCTTGGCCCTTATTCTGGTTGGTGCGGATATATCCGCGTGCGTACGGCCCGCCGATGTTTTGTGTCTGCGCATGTGCAGAGGCGTCTCTGCGCATGTGCGAGCGGGGCGTACGGCCAAATCCCGCATGATATGTGAACACTCCGAACAGGGGGTGGAGAGGGGCGTGAAGGGCTATTTGGGCTCATTACCATATGCATACGCCCCGCGTTTCATGGGCGTTCCCATGCAAACGCTGGGCGTATGTATGGTAATGCGGCCGTGACGCACGTGTAGTGGGCGGACATATGACATCGCCGGATGTCAGCTGCCCGCCCAGATCCCTGCTTTTGCACGGAAAAATGTCCGTGTGGTCTGAGGTTGCGGGAGCTGGTGGAGCACTCGGTCCTGCATTCGATGGTCTGCGACCATCGAATGATGGGGGAGGTTCCCTTAGATGGAGGAGGCGTATTCCGTGAAAAATACACGTGCGGTCCGTTCGGCCAGCTTCTTACCACGTACGGACGGAGTTGGCGATCCGTATGGAAGGCGGGGTTTCGCACGCACGGTCCTGGCCGCATATTCGGATCCGGCCGCACCGATCAGAATAAGGGCCCTTGTCTTATTCTCTGAGTGACAGACTATTATTATTATTATTATTTTTATGATGGACTCCTGGACCTTATACTGTGATCTGTACACGACCTAATAAACTTGTCTAGCACACACTACTTACTTTCCCTATTATGCACCATGCTATTTGGCTATATAGCTTTATGACTGACTCGTTCTAAGCATTGGTTTTACAGCACAATACGCTTCTTATCGTATGTTGTGCCCCATCATATCACCGTGTTGTGCAATCCCCTTGCATGATATCACCGGTTTCCCATGACATAGCACTTTCATTTCAAAATAATTTGCTACAGCGATGAACTGTTCTTGTTGTGGTTCGGGAACCCTAGTGGACAGTTATATACGACCACACTGGCCCACTTGTGTGATGTCATTGGACAAGTGACATCACTCGGGTCCTGGTCTGAGCAGCAGAATTGACACTTGTGGTGCCACCTTACCTAGTTCTAAGAGAATGATCGGAGGTGTCTCTTGCAGGAGAGGTTACTATTGGAATAAAGCCACAAAGAACAATAATGTAAGGGTTCTAGTGTCTGTAATTATGACTGCGTGTAGCACGTCTGGTAGTATATTATATAATATTAGCACTGGGCCTCTCTGTTGTACAGGGCTATGGTTATGAGCCGTATCATCCTGAGAAGTTAGTAATGCCTCCTATCACTCTCTATCCACTAACGTGCCCAGTGTAACACCTGCCCCGGATACCCGCCACGTCTGTGCCACTTCTCCGACCACCACTCGCTATTTCTGTGCTGTTTCCTCTCTTTCTTCTTTTTATGTTTTGCACTGATTTTTATTTCCTCTCTGTGCTAATCCTTTCCTCCCTCCCCCTCTTCCTTCTGATATATCTGTCTGCCGGGGATAAAGATGTCAGGGATTACATGCACACGCCGTGTATTATATGTGCAGCCATATCGGAGAGGGGCTCAGTAGCTTGCTTTGATATTAGACATTGTAGAGACGTGTGGGTACATTCAATCCATTTCAGATTAAACTAAATATAAGTTGTGTTTCCAGGGCTAAAACTTCCATTTACTAACATTTAAGAATGTAGCACAAACAAAATCATCTGTCAGTGTTCCAGATCTGTATTCTAGCGGTTGCCAACCGTTTTTCTCTCCTGTACCCCTTGCTTAGGCTTTTCATTTATAAGCACCCCCTCCGCTCAATTTGTAATATCCACAGTACTTGTGAGTGGAGTAAAAGTGAGTGGTATGCGTGTCCTTATGGAGTAGCGGAGGAGTTGTGTGCGGTCAGGAATCAGGCCCCTCTGTGTCTGGCCGCGTACTGTCTCCGGTAGCAGAGGAGTAGTGTGCGGTCAGGAATCGGGTCCCTCTGTGTCTGGCCACTGGTTGTGTACTGTCTCCGGTAGCGGAGGAGTAGTGTGCGGTCAGGAATCAGGTCCCTCTGTGTCTGGCCGCTGGCTGTGTACTGTCTCTGGTAGCGGAGGGGTAGTGTGCGGTCAGGAATCGGGTCCCTCTGTGTCTGCCCGCTGGCTGTGTACTGTCTCCGGTAGCGGAGGAGTGGTGTGCGGTCAGGAATCTGGTCCCTCTGTGTCTGGCCGCTGGCTGT
This sequence comes from Crinia signifera, assembly GCF_055691185.1. Lineage (NCBI taxonomy): Eukaryota > Metazoa > Chordata > Amphibia > Anura > Myobatrachidae > Crinia > Crinia signifera. The sequence goes on along the minus strand of NC_139223.1, from coordinate 181,608,863 downwards.
GCACTGTCTCCGGTAGTGGAGGAGTAGTGTGTGGTCAGGAATTGGGCCCCTTTGTGTCTGGCCGCTGGCTGTGTACTGTCTCCGGTAGCGGAGGGGTAGTGTGCGGTCAGGAATCTGGTCCCTCTGTGTCTGGCCGCTGGCTGTGTACTGTCTCCGGTAGCGGAGGGGTAGTGTGCGGTCAGGAATCGGGCCCCTCTGTGTCTGGCCGCTGGCTGTGTACTGTCTCCGGTAGCGGAGGAGTGGTGTGCGGTCAGGAATCGGGTCCCTCTGTGTCTGGCCGCTGGCTGTGTACTGTCTCCGGTAGCGGAGGGGTAGTGTGCGGTCAGGAATCGGGTCCCTCTGTGTCTGCCCGCTGGCTGTGTACTTTCTGTGGTAGCGGAGGAGTAGTGTGCGGTCAGGAATCGGGTCCCTCTGTGTCTGCCCGCTGGCTGTGTACTGTCTCCGGTAGTGGAGGAGTGGTGTGCGGTCAGGAATCGGGTCCCTCTGTGTCTGGCCGCTGGCTGTGTACTGTCTCCGGTAGCGGAGGGGTAGTGTGCGGTCAGGAATCGGGTCCCTCTGTGTCTGCCCGCTGGCTGTGTACTGTCTCCGGTAGTGGAGGAGTGGTGTGCGGTCAGGAATCGGGTCCCTCTGTGTCTGCCCGCTGGCTGTGTACTGTCTCCGGTAGTGGAGGAGTGGTGTGCGGTCAGGAATCGGGTCCCTCTGTGTCTGGCCGCTGGCTGTGTACTGTCTCCGGTAGCGGAGGGGTAGTGTGCGGTCAGGAATCGGGTCCCTCTGTGTCTGCCCGCTGGCTGTGTACTGTCTCTGGTAGCGGAGGAGTAGTGTGCGGTCAGGAATCGGGTCCCTCTGTGTCTGCCCGCTGGCTGTGTACTGTCTCTGGTAGCGGAGGAGTAGTGTGCGGTCAAGAATCGGGTCCCTCTGTGTCTGGCCGCTGGCTTTGTACTGTCTCCGGTAGCGGAGGAATAGTGTGCGATCAGGAAAAAGGACATATTTAAAATGTAAGGGATATTAAAATACTATCTTGCATTCAGGAGAATATATTTGCATTGTGGTGTATATTAAGTATGCACTGTACTCCACTGTGTGTGTGTGTGTGTGTGTGTGTGTGTGTGTGTGCACACGTGCATGCGTGCAACACAAGTAAAAAGCATTAAGGTCCATGGAGTGATTTATACTGACCTACACAAGTACAAGAACTCGCCAAACCCGGTCATGTTGTCCAGCAGCCCTGAATACCTGGCCTAACGTTTCACAGGTGAGCGGTGAGGACTGTTTCATGTTTAGAACAGGGGTAAAAAAAACTAATTAGGCAAATGTTCCCAGTTGTAAAGTTCAGCTGAATATGCCAGTGCAATACAATTAACATGAACCTATTGTGGATGAAAATATCTATCTATATGGGATATCACATCCTGCTGTGATGTTTCTAGCACAGTTTGGTCTGTATCTCAGCACTGACATACAGACCAGACCTGTGCCGGAAACACCACAGCAGAGAGCCACACCACAGGCAGGGAAAAAGATTAACTGTCACAGATATTTTAGCAGCTGCGGATGGGGTGTGTGTAGTTTATGTTGCTCTTGATTGGACAGGCTAATGGCTCCTGTCCAATCAGATTCTGCACTCACTACACACCTTCAGGGCTGCCATGAATCTCCTGCCCCGATGTGCTGATGGCGCCCCATCGCCCAGTGGCGATGGGTCTGACATACTTCATCACAGGGTCCTACAGTGAGATTTCTATTTAATGGTCAGGCTCCTAGCCGTCAGATTTCCCCATTCCTCCTAGGCAGCATCCCCTAGGTGCTTCCATGAACTAGAGGCGTCTTTTCATCCCTGATCTGCTCTACACTACCTTCAAACTTCTACTGATTGACTGGAAACTAATGCGTGATTGTAATAACTTTGTTTCATGTCTTGGTGAAAGGCTCTCTCTATACTCCAAGCCATCCTTCAACCTGCTAGTTGTACGGTGCACTTGTAAGTTTTGCCTGTGACAATTGTCTTTTGTAGCCCGTGTCTAGCTGCTGAGAAGAGGAACTGTGCGCCATTGAAACGTAAGCCAGGTTCCCTCAGTTTGATCCTCGTCCTTTTTTCGCTCCTCTCTTCCTTCCTTCCTTGTTCTCCGCCGATAGAGAGCGGGTAACATCGGGGCAGAAATGTTTGAAATGAACAATGGAATCTGTGTTTGAATAACACTTAGTTATTAACTTTGATGTGCTCCGATATAGAGTATTGTGCGGGAGGATAATCCACGTGGAGAGGCCGATTTAGACACTGGTAACAAAGTGCTCCGTATTAATAAAACATGCACCCTAGTGGTACGATGTGGAGATAATTGTACCACTTTGGTAAATAGGCGCCGTTTTATACGCATTCATTGGGTGGGCATTGTTCTGCGCACAATCAGCCTGTTGGGAAAGAGAATGCGCTATTTATATTTGTGCTCTTGCTGGTATCGGGATTCGTCTGGGATTTTAGTTAGATTTTGGGTTCCTGGTGTTCTTCAGTCAGATAAAATTGATGTAATGTTTGTTTGATAGGCTGGTGTTATCTGTCCAATGAGCTGAAATGACGGATGAGATCATATTATTTTTCAAAATCTAGTTATGGGGAAATGGGGACGTGGGTGACCTTGGCGTCCATTTTTTCAGTGATTTTTTGCAGCCGTGCAGGCCGTCAGAGAGGTGAGTATAATTAAATTGTCACAGGATGTGGCCCTTCCTGGACCCAGGGGCCTATGTGCAGCTCACCCGTTATAGAAAGCCCAGTGATACAGAGTAGTGCACTTTTATTTCACCTGTCATGTGTCTAGTTGCTATTAGTTACAGCATGTTGCGGTTATGCTACTGTAGTAAATTAGGCCCTGGAATTCATCTGTATTCATGTTGCACTCGGCAAGTGCTCTGCCAAAACTCAGGGATTTATTTTATAATCTGTGTTTGCATTTTGTTATTCAAGACAGCGGACTCTTTCTTTCTTTTTCCTTTTTAAATTCTTTCCTTTTCTCCCTTCCAGTAAGTATACGCTGCTGCTTTTGCGGTGGCAGGGCATAATATCCAGCCAATGTCAATTATAACGACTGCTCGCGTAACAGATTGCATTTAGGGTATCCATGACTTCTGTCCTCGGCAGCGGTCTTTGTCAGTGGAAATAGAGTCCATTAAAGCAAAAATGTTCCCCTGTGTTCCAGATGCTTCTAATGCTTCAGGATATTAATAACGAGTAGGAAATCGGTATAATGCTGAACCGCAGCCGGTTGTGGCTTCACATTATATAGCGTAATAGGCGAAGGTCCTGGCAGAGCAGGTGCCTATAATGAATGTTCCCATTTTCAGACTCCAGAATGTCCAGATCAATAAGGATGGAAAGGCCGGCTATATTTGCAGATAAGAAGTGGACTGAATGTGGCCTTTATTAACCGCAATAAAGAGCGTTTGTCAGGCAGAAGCATGGAAAGTTCTCATCTTGTTTGTCTCTGTGGTACATTAGGACAGTTGTGATGGTAATTATAGCAAAGCGGCAACAACATCCCCCCCTGTCTCTCTGCCAAGCGTCTGGGTCAGTGTCACAAAAATGTTATAGAACTGAGATATTGGTGGTAAATACAAACTCGGAGGGCCCCACGGACAACTGCGGCCCCTCAACGATAGTCTTTTCTGGAGCGACTCTGGTCAAGAGATCGATGAACCGATTTTACATGATGTGGTCTGATCATGACGGACAGTTACATTATGTTACACCTAATTGGCTACCGGTTGTCATCTACATCTACATCTGATTGGCCGGGCCACAGGCACTCTATGATTGAGCTGCTGAATTACTGATACTTTGCACCATAAAATGTAGGGACTTGTTTGGAAATACGGTCCCGGGATCATGCAGACACATTCCCTGGCCCCTCACACTGGCCTGGTCCCTATATTTTCTGGTGTGAGGAGAGAGGGGAGAGACAGATCCCCCCCCCCCCCCCCCTCGCCTGCTCCATGTCACCCCAGCACTGCCACCAGCCAGACACCCTCATATCTCAGGTTGCGGTGGGAGAGGTGACACACAGCAGCTCCGTCCCCAGTAGTTAACCGGCGGCTTCCCCCAGCGGCAGGCTGCAGTGGGAGTGGGGGGCACACAGCATCTCCGTCCCCAGCACTGTCTCCAGCCACCAGCCAGACCCCTCATGTCTCAGGCATCGGCGGCCTGCGGTGGGAGAGGGGACACACAGCAGCTCCATCCCCAATAGTTACCCGGTGGCTTCCCCCAGCGGCAGGCTGCAACGAGAGTGGGGGGCACACAGCATCTCCGTCCCCACCAGTCACCCGGCAGCTCCCCCCAACGCCGGGCTGCAGCTGGAGTGGGCCGCACACAGCACCTCCGTCCCCAGCAGTCACTTGGCAGCTTCCCCCAGCAGAGGATACCGTGCGGCGCTCTCTTCCAGCACTGCGTCCAAGTACAGACAAGCTGTGAATCCAAGTGAGTACCTTTCACACTGGCCTGTATCCTGGGAAGATCCCGGGAGCAATCCTGGTAAATATCCGAAACCCTAGAAATGCCGGGGCATGGCTCCTGTGATTTTGGAGCCATCACACCAGCACTACACTCGGGTTGTTCTCGGAGCCAGTGTAAATGGGGTATGAAATGTATTATCCCGTAAACCACAGCAAGAGCTGTCTAATGCTTTTATTTTACCTATAGCGATGTATGAAGACCTGTAACTTCTATAATGTGTTCACTATCTTTATGCCACGAATCTCTAGTTCTGTCTTTTTGAGCAGATGAGTCTTTAACTTTTTTTAGAAGCGCATCCCGCTGTGCGTCCCGGAAGTTTGCATCTAGGCTGGCAGAGAGCGTGCCCTTATTCTGTCACCATCCACCTCTAATCCGCCGCCTCTTGTCACTTTGGGTAGCGCTGACTTCCCAAACTTGGGCTCGATTAGCCATCCCCTCAAACCTGCTTAGACGACATAATTACATTTTGTTCCTCTCCAAAGCTATTAATCTGGGCCGCTTGCACGGCAGGTGCAGCTGCGAGCAGGCAAGCTCATAACTTAATCACTGCTCCATCAGCCTAATTCCCCATCTGTGGTCCTCCCTGCACAAAGTGTCCACGTCTGCTCCTCAGCGATGGGCACTCTCGAGGAGAAGGGATCTCACCCACCCACGTGTTGTGCATGGGTAAACTCCAGTTACTGCTCGATGATGTCATAAGCACATTACCCAGAAGCCAGAAAGTAAACAACAACCGTCTGATCTCCAAGTCTGGTCTGGCTGCTACTTGTATGTAACTGGAATCCCAGAAAGGGGAAAGTTCAGGGCTAGATGGCAGATACACACTAGAATGACACAGAAGCCTTGAGGCACAGTCTTTGAAGTGGTGGATAGCAGGGTAATTTAACCTTGGAGAAGTCACAGCTCCATGTGAAAGATACTGATGTCATAGTGGCTCAGGGAATACCTGGAAGGTATATACATGCAAATTTAACAGCGTGAAGATGAATTATATACTGCCTGTCTGGTCTTTGTGACCGTGAATTAGGGGCGAAGCTCTGGGAGACCTCCCTGGACGGTTCCGTTACAGACCTGTAATTCCGTTAATGTCAAATTTATGTTTATTTGTTCTGAGAAACTTAATTGAGTATCCCATAAATCTGCGGATTGACATTAATTTCAGGGAAGTATCAATCTTCTCATTGGCATTTATTTCAATAATCCAATATATTGGGAAGAATACTATTATCAGAGTATCTGTTTCCTTTAACAAAGTCTCTGCAGGGGGACGGGAAGAAGCATTGCTCTCAGGCATGACATACGAGGCCTACAGGCCAGCTAGTAATTGACATTAATGATCCATCGGAGTGAGATTTAGTCATACGCCTAATTATTGTTTTTGTTTTATCCTTCCATACGCAGCGGTGTTGTTTTGTCAGTTGATATTTGAACCTGTAAGGCTTGTTTTGCTACAGTGCTTATGGTGAAACGCTCGTTGGGAGAACCATTACCGCTTCGCAGTATTACAATGCGGAGCAAGGTTTTCACTGGCTGTGAACGTAACTTTGGGGAGTGCGCCTCATATCGCCAATGAAGCGCACACTGTGTTGTTATAGGGTTACTACAAAGAGAAGGGACAATACGCACAAACCTGGATCTTATATTGCAGATGTTATCATGAATAAAGTTTGATCTTCGTAACTCGGGTGGGTCAGGATGAGCTCTGCTGGCTTCCATACACCGCTTCATTTACACAAGTCACGCTCGGTGCTGATGTACAAATAAAGCTTGAAAAAAAGGGATTTATAAAAAAAAAAAAAAAAAAAAGGTTCTTGATTTATTATTAATATAGCGCACCTATTTTCAATATATTTCATATAACAAAAATAAGCATACACAAAGGTTGGTGGGTTTCTGACAAAACTGTAACCCATCTGTATGGTGTTTTTTTTTTTGTACTGTGTGAGGAAATTACAAAAACACAGGGAGAACACACAAACTCTACACCAACGGGGTTATTCTAGTTGATTTGCAAGGCTGCAAATTCACAGCCTTGCGAGTCCTCCAAACCCCGCCCAGCGAACAACCGCCCCCCCCCCCCCCCCCCCCCCTCAAAGTGCGACTTCGCCCGAACAGCTGCGAATGGATGTCTTGCATAAACATCCATTCGCTTTGCTGGGGTGTCCGCCCACATTATTCGATGGTCACCGACCATCGAATGATGTTTAGCGTGCACGCATATATAAGTGACTTTTCAGTTACTTACATTTGCGTGTCAGCTACCCGCCACCTACACCCGCGTCACTGCCTCATTACCATGAGAACGCCCATGGAACGCTGGGCGTTCCCATATGGTAATGGGGCAGCCCGGTGACCCCCGCCCATCTCGTCCCCCCCCCACGCCGCCATGGGTGCGCGTGCACCCGGTGAACCGAAAGGTCGCCGTGGGTGCACGCACCATATGCCTGCAGATACCCGCCTGCGCATGCACAGACGCGCAACATCGGTGAGATCTGAATCAGGCCCCTAGTCTTGGTGGGAATCAAACTCAAAACCTCAGTATTGTGGGGCAGAAAATGTGCTACTTGTATCCCCCTTCTGCTGTATCTCTATCTAATACTTATATTGTAGCTGTGTAGTGTTCATTCTAGCACCCGCCATCTTTGAAAACCCATGCAGTTCCTCTTCCCTGCCTGGGGTGTCGCTGTCTGCTGTGGTGTTTCTAGCACAGGTCTGGTTTGCATATCAATGCTGATATACAGACCATAGTGTTCATTCTAGCACCCGCTATCTTTGAAAACCCATGCAGTTCCTGTTCCCTGCCTGGGGTGTCGCTGTCTGCTGTAGTGCATCTATCACAGTGTGGTCTGTATATCAGCACTGATATGCAAACCAAACCTGTGCTAGAAACACTACAGCAGACAGCGACACACCAGGCAGGGAACAGGAACTGCATGGGTTTTCAAAGATAGCGGGTGCTAGAATGAACACTAGCTGCGTATAGTATGAAATGACAACATGTTCAATGTCCATATTTTCATTGTGGTAGTCACAATATCGACACTGACTTAATATTGACATTGTGAATATCAGCACTGCTGTTGTAGGCAAATTCCAGTTGTCACCATTATGTTGAAATTGTGAATGTTGACTTTTGTTTATGTCGTCATCCAGAACATGTTGATGTATATGTATATGTCAGCATCTCCCCACATGAGATTCATGTGGAGGATCAAGACCAGGGTTTAGAGCAGTAGCCAGAAGCAAGGTGTGTAATCGGCATCACCTGTGATCTCCTGAAACAAGTGTTTCCAGGGCAAAGGGTAAATGCTCTTGATGGTGGATTAGCTGCCCAAGTGATAGGCCGGGGTGTGGGCTATGGTAGAGACCACTGGAGAATTTGCAAGAGACTGTTCCTTGTTGTGATTACCTGTATGCTGCTGCCTGTAACTACGCTTGCCTGTGGAATTGATCTGGTATGCTCGGACCTGCTTTACTAAATAAAGATCAAAGACTTCATTTAAATCCCTGTGTATGTGATCCTTTTCACACATTTATATATACATATATATATATATCACAGGAGAGGTACCTCAACCGCGCCCAACAATAAAGTATATTAAAAGCAGCAACTCTAATGGACCCCTGTTAGACAGGTCCAGGAAAGCAAATAGAGATACAAAAGGTGGTTTAGAGTACGCTAAAGAAAACTCAACAATTAAAATTTAGACATTTAATAAATAGTCTTCACAAAGACTTCAAGCTTTAAAAGTACAGTATATCTGTTATTGGTACAGGTGATGTAATAGGCCCAACGCGTTTCGTCAACGAATTGACTTCATCAGGGGCTTGACGGACAGTTAGTCGGCCAGACGTATAAACACTGTAAATAATACAAACAGCATAGTTCATTCATATGAACATTAAAAACAGATCTCAGATGACAAACAGGATATGGAGTGGAGGACAACGGAGGAGAATACAGAAGCAGGCTTTGTTGAACTACTAAGGTGATGGATAGCTAGTAAGTGCAGTATCATCTCGTGTAGATCACATACATACTTTAAATCTTTTAAAGATCCGAAATGGAAAACACCAGGGGGGAGGAGGAACACCCATCGTGCATAACCACTTAATAAACATTAGAGATAGGTTAATACCTTTTTACTGGAAATAGAATATCATACAGTATCCAATACTTAAGGGACAAATCTCAATTTGGGGCCCGGACTGGCAGAAGTAGTATCTATAGAATGAAATGTGGATATTCAAATAAATATCCCAAGGTTGTACCTTGACCAGTACCAGTACAAACCTGGTGTTTTCCATTTCGGATCTTTAAAAGATTTAAAGTATGTATGTGATCTACACGAGATGATACTGCACTTACTAGCTATCCATCACCTTAGTAGTTCAACAAAGCCTGCTTCTGTATTCTCCTCCGTTGTCCTCCACTCCATATCCTGTTTGTCATCTGAGATCTGTTTTTAATGTTCATATGAATGAACTATGCTGTTTGTATTATTTACAGTGTTTATACGTCTGGCCGACTAACTGTCCGTCAAGCCCCTGATGAAGTCAATTCGTTGACGAAACGCGTTGGGCCTATTACATCACCTGTACCAATAACAGATATACTGTACTTTTAAAGCTTGAAGTCTTTGTGAAGACTATTTATTAAATGTCTAATTTTAATTGTAGAGTTTTCTTTAGCGTACTCTAAACCACCTTTTATATATATATATATATATATATATATATATATATATATATATATATATATATATATATATATATATATATATATATATTAGTGTGCAACCAGAGTAGGATTGAAGGGTATAATTTCCTGTTAAGTGCTTTCCTTTGACTTGCGCCGTGTACGTACACTTGGCCTTTGTGCTAGGGGTGTCTGCTAGACTCCAGTTCACACAATGAAACGATTGGAAATTCACCACTGAGGCCTCCGCTGACGACAGGCGGCTGAATACTTGGAACTGGCTGGATTGTTTCTAAATTTGCGTACAATAATTAGCAGTATTTCTGCTCTCTGTTCTGCCTGCGATGCCAGTGGGCTGCTTGGGAATGTGTACCAGAATCCATTTGATGTTGTGCAGCCGGAAAAATGTGACAGCTCAGTGTGATCTGTCCAGCCGCCCCCTTTATCTGGAGAAATATGTCATTTTCCTCTCGCATTAATTGGTCTATGTGGGTGACAGACTGCGTAAGGAATAATGGAAGGGGGGACAGCGTGGTGCGTTCACCGATGGACAAGTGGGAGCGACGTCACTGCAACTGTGGATGCTCTGCGTCAAATAGGGGATGTCTGTTTGGGGCGCCAAGGTGTAATAATGGAGGGATGTCTTCGCCAGCCGATATATCCCCCTGGACATTGTGATTAGTGGTCATCAGAACATGGCTGTAATTTAGCTGTACATAGCATTTATGTAAGGCGGGCATGGCCAAACTGTGGCCCTCCAGCTGGTGTGAAACTACACATCCCAGCAAGCCTTACCATAGTTTTAGCATTCCTCAATAGCAAAACTGTGGAAAGGCATGATGGGACTTGTAGTTTCACAACTACTGGAGGGCCATAGTTTGGCCATGCCCGATATAAGGTCTATATGTAGTATATCGGAATGGGATCATTCGTCAGACTGCATTTAGGTCTACACCATTAGGTCGACTTGCATTTTGGTCGACAGGGTCATTAGGTCGACATGGGTTAGGTCAACAGGGTAATTAGGTCGACAGCGAAAAAGTCGACATGTTTGTTGTTTTTTTTTCCCATTTTTTCAAGCGTCGACAGAGTCAACATAGCACCGCGTCCCCTCGCATGGCTCGCTGCGCTCGTCATGCTTTGGGCACGGTGCCTCGCTACGCTCTGCACACTATTTTATTCTCCCACCACGCCCTAGTGGATGGTAGGGCATGAAATACCGCCTGTCGGCACATGTCGACTCATAAAACAGTCAAATTACCCCATGTCTACCTTTTGCCTGTCGACCTAAATGCAGGTCGACCTAAATGCAGGTCGACCTAGTGGTGTAGACCTAAATGCTGTAGACAATATGACCGTATGCCAGTATATCAGTGTTCTGTTATTGCAGTGTTCTGTGACCAGCACTGCACAGCCCTGCGTCCTTGCCATGCTGGCTTTGTATGCATTATCTACAGCTCTGAGACTTGGTGCTCTCTTATAAAACTGTTCCCCACTCCCGGTCTCCCCGGGCGGCAGCTGTAAAAGGCTTTTTGTTCATCTGGGCTATAAATGATTTCCCAGCCATTGTCAAATAGCCATTCTTTATACGCTGAGGTGATGTTGCTCTGAGATTAGCGCAGGAAGACAAATGAGCTGACACGAAGCATGCTTTCTTATAGTGTCGGCATGCCGGTACTACAGCAGTACTGCAGACACTTGTGCTAAATCCAGGGAATAAATCTGAAGCCGTTCCTCAGTGACAGCTTGCATGTAAGGCCACAGTTTGTGTACGGAGGCGCTGGCCACTGTCCGAGCTTGCTGCCGCGTGCATCCAGCACGTGGCGTGCTGTCGGGGTATTGCCATTGTTTTGTACTGTCTGGGTACAGAGCAGCTGATGCAGAAGTGACATCTGCTCACACTGTCAGTTTGGGTTTGTCAGTGTTCCATGGTGGCTTCTGCAGTGCTCCGTGCTACTGGGAGGTCAGTCATTGCTGTGTGTTCCCAATTAAGGGTTGTCAGTATCTTGATCAGAACAGAGGGATTGTCCCATTGTTTAACCAGTTCTTTGGCCTAGCAAGTCGTTCTTGTGGGATGTGATCAGTATCCTGGTCATTAATTACTTCCAAAATATGTTTACTCTGCAGCAAATGGCGCTCATCGCTTCTGCCTGGAGCTGGGCATTTCGACTCATCATAGCACATCTCACTGCATGCCCTCACTCTGTACAGCACCTTTTTATCACTGCATTACATGGCACCTCCTCCCCGCATGCATTACAGCACCTTCTCTCTGCAGCACACTGCACCCCCTTCTCCCTGCAGCACATTACACCTTTTTCTCCCTGCAGCACATGGTACACCCTTCTCCCTGCAGCACACTGCACCCCCTTATCCCTGCAGCATGCTGCTTCCCCTTCTCCCTGCAGCACACTGCACCCCCTTCTCTCTGCAGCACACTGCACCCCCTTCTCCCTGCAGCACGCTGCACCCTCCTCTCACTGCATTTTCTCACTTATTGCATTGAAAGTTATTCTTCTCACTGCAGCACTGCAGCTCGGTCTACCTGCATTGTCTCATTACATTACATTACTTTCTCACTAGCACTGCACCCCCATCTCCCTGCATGTTCTCACTCATTACATTACATTACAGAACTTTGTCCTCCCTGCAGCACACTGCTTGCTGTAACTAATTTACTTCTCACTGCAGCACACTATGGGCCAGATGTATCAAGTTTTACAAAGTGCTAAAATAGAAAGTGATAAACAGCCAGCCAATCAGCTCATAACTGCCATGTTACAGACTGGGTTTGAAAAATGACAGGTGGGAGCTGTTTTTTTTACAACTGGCCCTGTATGCCATCACCATTACAAACACCTTATGATTGCATCTCCTTCTTCCTGCATGTTTCCACTTACTGCATGACTGGACTTTCTCCCTGTAGCACTGCATCTCCTTCTGCATATTCCCACTCATTACATTGCTTCTCACTATCGCAGTGCACATCTTTTTCACTGTAGCAGTGCACATCCTTCTCACTGCCTGTCCTCACTTATTATAGTGCACTTTTGCAAAAATTGCACCTCCTCACTGCAGCACACTGCCTTTCTTCACGCATTACAGTACTGCTCACTGTACCTACTTACCGCAGTAAGTAGGTACAGTGAGCAGTACTGTAATGCGTGAAGAAAGGCAGTGTGCGGCACACTGCCTGTCTTCACTTATTACAGTTCTGCTTGCTGCACCTCCTTACTGCAGCACACCGCCTGTCCTCACTCATTACAGTAGTGCTCGCTGCACCTCCTTACTGCAGCACATTGCCTGTCCTCAGTCTTTACAGTACTGCTCGCTGTACCTCCTTACTGCATCACATTGCCTGTCCTCGGTCTTTACAGTACTGCTCGCTGCACCTCCTTACTGCAGCACACCGCCTGTCCTCACTTATTACAGTACTGCTCGCTGCACCTCCTTACTGCAGCACATTGCCTGTCCTCAGTCATTACATTACTTCTCACTGCACCTCCTTACTGCAGAACACCGCCTGTCCTCACTTATTACAGTACTGCTCGCTGCACATCCTTACTGCAGCACATTGCCTGTCCTCGGTCTTTACAGTACTTCTCGCTGCACCTCCTTTCTGCAGCACACGGCCTGTCCTCACTTATTACAGTACTGCTCGCTGCACATCCTTACTGCAGCACATTGCCTGTCCTCACTCATTACAGTACTTCTCGCTGCACCTCCTTTCTGCAGCACACGGCCTGTCCTCACTTATTATAGTACTGCTCGCTGCACCTCCTTACTGCAGCACACCGCCTGTCCTCACTTATTACAGTACTGCTCGCTGCACCTCCTTACTGCAGCACACCGCCTGTCCTCACTTATTACAGTACTGCTCGCTGCACATCCTTACTGCAGCACATTGCCTGTCCTCACTCATTACAGTACTTCTCGCTGCACCTCCTTTCTGCAGCACACGGCCTGTCCACACTTATTACAGTACTGCTCGCTGCACCTCCTTACTGCAGCACACGGCCTGTCCTCACTTATTACATTGCACCTCATTGCCGTATTGCACCTCCTCACTGCAGCAGACCGCGTGTCTTACTCATTATAGTACCTCTCACTACAGTAGTACACTTCTTTTTCACTGCTGCACACATAATAAAATGGCTGCTACCATTGTGTGTGATAGGTGCTCTGCCTCTCATGTCCCTTCCTCATGGGTACTTTTATCATTCTTTCCTGTGCACTTGTGGGCTCACCAATTGTGAGCTTTGTTAATCCCATTGGTAAATAGGTTCTGTACATATGGGCAATCTGCTGCATTTAGCCTGGAAAGTGCCTGTGTGTACAAGGCCTGTAGCTGTCAGATAGTGTGAGCAAGGAGTGGGCCAGCTGGGAATTATGTGTGATGTTCCAGCAGCTGCAGTGTCATCGGTTCCTGTTCCTGGTTAAAGCTCTAGAACTAGGTACATTTGTCCTTACGTGATTAACCAGTTCAGGTTATTTGCCTGTTAGTGCTCCGTAAAACAATTGTGAGCTTGTGCTGCTTGCTTGGTTTCATCTACATTCTATAACGATTTACATTTGTCGTTGTGAGGTCAGCGTTGCTGGCTCTGCTGAGGTAAAACCAACTGGACTGGTATTATCCTATTGAGTGTGAGATTGCTACCTAGACACCCCTTCCTCAATGCTCTGGTTTTTATGCCACCTGCCAAGTCCTTATTTATCTTATTACTTACGCCTCAGCGCCCCAAAAGTCAGTTATAATATCCGCAATCGGGGGCTCATCGTCTACGAAGGCCGTTGGTGTGAAAGAGTTTGTTTCGCACCATTTGAATTCAATCGGTTTATATTTCAGGAGACAATTTGCTGTGCACTGTAATATCACTGGCCTGCCATTATAGACGTACCTTACCTTCTTTTGAGACTTTTACAGATCAGAGGGGGATCCCTGCACTGCATTACATCTGCGTTATTCGGTAGGTCCATCCTCCGACATCCATACAGACAGCGCTGACGCATTACCACTCAATTCCCAGGTGTGAATCTGCAGCGTGTCCTACCTTTTTGTCGACTGTTTTATTTCTACATACTTATTGAATCTGTAGAAGAAATGATGACAAATGTTAACTATTTGTGCAGAAGGGGAAATAGAAGATGAAGTACAATGCATACAGACAAGTCGTCCCCGTCCTCACATTACACTATTATATGTGTTGTAGCATGAAGGGAGCAGCTACACTGCATTTACAGTACGACACACACAGCGATGGCACCGTCTCTTGCGTCTCGGGACAGAAGCATACAAGTGGTGATTGGCCGTCTTGTCATTTCGGGGTAAAAACAGTGATTGTCAGATCTCTAATACCCCTTTCACACCGCACTTGCTAAACGGTATATTGCAGTTTTTTTCCCACATTTCAAAACGTTTAAGGCTGCAGTGGGAAAGTGCCAGAGTTGATTTACCGGTTAAAAATAACCGGTATTTCAAAATGTTTAAAAAACAGAGTCCTACACGTTTCAGAACCATTTTTTAATAGCTCTAAAACGGTATTTAGTAAAAACAACAGATTACAGACCTGTCCCCTGCATTCTGCCTTGAAACGTGTTCAGGGGATTAAACGGGTTGACTGATGCGAATGGTACTTAAACGGTATTTAAAACGGTAATCTGCTGCAATGTGACGGCTCAGACCCGTTTTAAATACCGTTCAAAAATACATTTTTTTGAAACGTTTTGGCAGTGTGAAAGCGGTATAAATATGAACAAACGACCTTTATGTTTCTACTGATAATTACCTTCTGTCTGCTGAAGCCACATGTGCAGCTAGCCATTGCTATGGCGATGTAGTGCATCGTGTTGCCTGTACCTGTAATAGACTTGTTCCTCGTGCTGTCATTGGTCCCCAATGTTTTTTTTTACACCTGTAGCTATGGTGACAGACATGTTTACTGCATGAAAAAGCTGTTTCTATCGTATCTCCGCATCTGTATTAGTGATGATTCCACTCCATGGTATGTGCTGTCTATGCACTACCCACAATGCAACAAAGCAGCAAATGAGGGCCGTATGTACTAACTAGGTTAAGTAAGAACAGTGTTATTACTGTAGCCCTAAGTGAGCCAATAAGAAAACAGCTGTCATTTTCTAGTATAGGTTAGATAGAACATGAGCCAGAAACTTCTTTTTATACTGTAGGTTCCCCAGATGCTGGTTTCTGAATATTGTTCTATAAATCCCATTGTATCAATTACTGGTAATACAAACAGTAAAAGTATGTCAGAATATTGCATGGTGGCTGGTATTGTAGTGTTCATTCTAGCACCCGCTATCTTTGAAAACCCATGCAGTTCCTCTTCCCTTCCTGAGGTGTCGCTGTCTTCAGTGGTGTTTCTAGCACAGGTCTGGTTTGCATATCAGTGCTGATATACAGACCACACTGTGCTAGAAGCACAGCAGCAGACAGCGACACCCCAGGAAGGGAAGAGGAACTGAATGGGTTTTCAAAGATAGCGGGTGCTAGAATGAACACTATATTGCTGCAGTGATGTGTTCTTGGGTTTCATATCCATTCTGTGCTTTCTGTGTGGAGTTTCTATGTTTTATAGAGATAATTCTTGGGTTCCTGTTGAGAGGGGATCATTTCACATTCTCAGTAGGCTGTAAATTATACTGGGGGGGGGGGGGGGGTGTATGTGCTGAATGCAGACACTCTCTGTACAGAGCTTTAGTAGTTACTGTGCACCCATTGGCCACTATTAGGTACACCTACTCATCAATGCAAACATGTAATCCCCCAATCAGGTGGCACCAGCTCCGTGCAGAAATAGCATTGACATCATTAGGCGCCGTTGCAATGCAGGGAAGCCATTTTATCACTTGGTCTGTGGATGATGTCATTGGCTCCTAGTGAGCTGATTGGCTGCATTCTCCTGACTATTGGGTTCTGGAATACGCTTGTACTGCATGCAGGGGATTGGGGTGCTTTATGCCAATACTGCCTGCATTACATTGTTTGCTTATACACAAACCTGGAGTGACAGGATCATGTTTGAAATCGATAACCTGACGGTAATGTTCTGCCCTGGATTGTGTCTCTTGTTTTACAATCAATTTAATTTTTCCCCAAACCAAACTTTACAGACAGAACCACGTCTATCATGCCGGGAGGCTGCAATAAATACAGCAAATGTATGACTTAATTATGGTTCATGCAGTTATGGCACCAATTACGGATGGAATAAATGTACAGGATATTTTATGGGGCATAATTGACATTACGGGAATAGGTTTTATTATTTGTGCCGTATAAAGTCCAACTATTATATGCATGAATTTATAGTTATTTATAATATATATATATTTTTAGGTGCTCTTGTTGGATTGTCGACATTTTAGATGACAACATTTGTGAGGATGTCGACAGTTTGAACCACGTCGAGCTTTTGGTGTCGGCCTGGTTACTGCCAACCATGTGGCTGGATACTGACAATGGGCAGGAAAGTGGTTTCCTGAGGCCACAGATTTATGTAAACTGATAAAGGCGCGGGTGGGTCAGCAGGACGAGTCTTTGCCACTCTGTCCCAGCAATTACTGTCTGCATACAGCTAATGATTAACTCCCAAGTACATAAATCCAGTGACAATTGCTGCCGTAGCCCTGTGAATGTGAGGGTCATACTCTGCAGTGCACCAGTCCTCATGCTGACCATCGTTCTCACCAAAATTGTTCCAGTCAGCTATGTCTCATAATGAGATGTCCAATACTGGATGCTACCTTTAGTTTTAATAAAGGAACCAATACACAGTGATTTCAGCCAATGTCACTGTGAGCCGTAGAATGTGCATCTTGCTCACGGGCCATATATAAAATAAAATACAAGTCATATGGAAAACATTTCTTTTGGAAGCTAAAAATATACAGTATGTGTGTGTGTGTATATGTATATATATGTGTGTGTGTGTGTGTGTGTGTGTGTATATATATATATATATATATGTGTGTGTGTGTGTGTGTGTGTGTGTATATATATATATATATATATATATATATATATATATATATATATATATATATATATATATATATATATATATATATATATGTGTGTGTGTGTGTGTGTATACTTTAAATGATTATTTCAAATTGATGGTATAGGAGGCAGCGCTTTGTGAAGCCTGTGGATAGTGCTGATTCTGTGACAGGAGAGAACCTTTTCCCCTCACTGCTCTCAGTGGCTGATTCTGTGACGGTAGAGAACCTTTTCCCCTCACTGCTCTCAGTGGCTGATTCTGTGACAGGAGAGAACCCTTTCCCCTCAGCTCTCAGTGACTGATTCTGTGACAGGAGAGAACCCTTTACCTTCACACCTCTCAGTGGCTGATTCTGTGACAGGAGAGAACCCTATCCCCTCACTGCTCTCAGTGACTGATTCTGTGACAGGAGAGAACCCTTTCCCTTCACTGCTCTCAGTGACTGATTCTGTGACAGGAGAGAACCCATTCCCTTCACAGCTCTCAGTGGCTGTTATGGTAAATTAACCCTAAAAAATGTTTGTGTGTGCGTGTACATGTGGTAGGGAATATAGATTGTAAACACTGGGGCAATAGCGCTGTGGAAATTAACCCTAAAAAATGTTTGTGTGTGCGTGTACATGTGGTAGGGAATATAGATTGTAAACACTGGGGCAATAGCGCTGTGGAATATGTGTGTGCTATATAAGAAACTGTTAATAAATAAATAAATAAGCTAGCCACTGGTTCTGCCCTCTCCACACTGCCAATGTAATGGTGACAGCACATACCCAGCACCATATCTAGCCTGCAGCTGACACCGAGGACGGGGAGGACACCCTGTGGGATCTCCCAGCTGCTTTGCGCAGAGTAGAAGGACGTGAATCAGCAGCCTGATGCTTCCTCCTGCTGCAAACAACAATGATACGAATTCCCAGGGAAGGGGATCCATTTACATCCCTCCAGGGCTGGCAGCTCCCAGCATGTACAGGCCACTCACGCACACACAAGGGCCACGGTACATGGTGGCGCTACTGTATATACATGCTAATCAATAACTTATACCTGTGTGGTCGGTGCATACAGGTGTCCTGCGTATACTAACTGCTGGTGCAGCTGATGTAGCTGACGTGGTTCTATTACACCACAGGTGCTCGCCGTGGACCTGTGTGAGTGACCAGCTGTGGACAGCATGTACCCAGGAAAGTCCTGCCATGTACAGATCACTGTGGAATCGCTGGGCGGCTGACAAATATCCTAGCAATGCTGAAAGGCTGTGGGTGATGCAGGACTCGGCACGCTGCTGTGAGAACATTCTTCTGCTATATCCGCTTTCATTATAGCTGGGGAAGAAGCATGGACATCTGATCAGGGGGGGGATGTACCAAAGCTTGGAGAGAGAAAGTACCAGACAATCCGTTTCTCACAGTTCTTTTAGAGGCTGTGTTTGAAATAAATGACAGTTAGGAGCAAATTGGCATGATTCTTTATCTCTCTCCAATTAGGAGCAAATGTATTAAGCCTTGATAAGGGAGGCGAAGTGAGCCAGAGGAGAAGTGGCCCATAGCAACCAATCAGCACTGAAGTAACAACACAATTTGCATAATATAAAATTATACAGAGCAGCTGATTGGTTGCCATGGGCCACTTCTCCTCTGGCTCACGTCTCCTCACTTATCATTCATCTACCCCAAAGTACCAGCCAATCAGCTCCTGTAAATTTTTTTAAACACAGCCCCTAAAATAACAGCAAGCAGCTGATTGGTTGGTATTTTATCCTTCTCCACTGTATCTCCCTCCTCTTTGATACATCTACCCCATATATGTTCTTTTGCAATGTTTGTCAGCCCATTACAGACAAGTGTCAGTTACTGATGGTCTTTGCTAGGTGTCAGTGTCCGCTCTGTCAGTAAGACACCCGGCATCTCTCTGGCACTATCCTGCACATTGGCAGCCATGGTGCCTGGGCAGAATTCTAAATATTCAAGGGTCTGTCTGCAGTGTTCCCTCTAAGCTGTGCGCGTGTACGCGCGCACACAACTCGCCGTGCATGCGCACAGACATTACAACAGAGCGCGCAAAGCAGCAGTGGTCCCTTTTTGTAGTTGTGGACTAAATTAATGTATGTTTCACCCATTAACTACATCATGTGCTGTGTTTTGAATGTTTAAATGTTTTGAATGTTTAATATAATTTTGAAGAAAAGTTAACACAAATGCTGAATGTCATTTTCCAGTTATATAGAAGTGACGCACAAAAATAAAAAATTCCTTCCAAAATCTTTTGCCGCACACAGTCTTCATAAAATTAGAGGGAACATTGCACTGTCTGTCTCCCCTTCCTACTAGATTGTCAGCTCCTCCGAGCAGCGCCCTCTTCCCTCCTGTTGTCAAAGCCCTCTTCTCTTCACATGTCACTCACAGCTCTCCTATAATCAAACACTCAGTGACCATCTTCGTCCGCATACTCATCTCCATCATTGGCCTCAAGCCTCTAGTTGTATGTTGATTGGGTCCTCACTACTTACATTTAAGCTGTAATGTGGGTACTTGTGAGTTATCCGGGCGCCCGATTTTTGATCGTATACGCATCGCGTCGCATCGCATGGCATCGTATGTTAACCAAATGGCATACGATGCGACGCGACGAGATGACCACCCGAACCCGATTTTACATCGGGTACCATGTAAAGTGATCACGTCGCATCGCATGTTAACCACATGGCATGCGATGCGATGCGATACCACCCGATTTTTGCAGTGTAAAACCCCCAAGAAAGTGTCCCAAAAAGTGACACAATGTCAGTCCCATCCCCATTGTTAACGCCACTCCACTATCAACGTGAACCCGAAGCGTGGCGAGCGCAGCGAGCCCGCGAGGGGCGGCGGTACGCGTCCTCCGACCTTTTCATGCCCTACTATCCACTAGGGCGTGGAGTGAGAATATAATAGTGTGGCGAGCGCACCGAGCCCGAAGCGTGGCGAGGGGACACGGATACCTTCACAGGTAAGCGCGTCCCTTCGCGGGCTTCACAGGTGTCCATGGCGACGTGGACACCTGTGAAGCCCGCGAAGGGACGTGCTTACCTGTGAAGGTATCCGTGTCCCCTCGCGGGGCTCGCTGCGCTCGCCACGCTTCGGGCTCGGTGGCTCGCTGCGCTCGCCACACTATTATATTCTCACTCCACGCCCTAGTGGATAGTAGGGCATGAAAAGGTCGGAGGACGCGTACCGCCGCCCCTCGCGGGCTCGCTGCGCTCGCCACGCTTCGGGTTCACGTTGATAGTGGAGTGGCTGTGAGCATCCAATATCATTCATCAATATCATGCATATCTGACACATTAAGGACAACTGAATTAAAGGTAATAACTGTGTAATTAACATAAGAATGAAATAAATTACAATAACAAATAATCATAAAGCACACAATAATCAATTAACATCATGATTTATCAACTAATGTGAGCGCATGCAGAATACGCTCAAAGGCGTTGTCTCTCGCCAGGCATTTTCTCCACACGAACTCCTGCATGTAGGAATCTAGATGATGGCGGGCTGTGCCCCGCTGGCGTTTGTTGCGCCATTTTGCACACCCCCATAGTCTCTCAATGTTCTGTGTGTGCGCACCAGTCTCTGGGTCGACGAAATTAAAGCGGTGATTTACCCGCAAGTGGCTGTAACCAGCCCGCTCCAGTTCACTGGTTTGGTAGGCGCGCCAGCAATCACTGACGATGGTGCTGCCAGGTGCCACGTGCTCCACAATTGCACCAAGGAGAGTGGGTGCATCTCGTTTGGGAACTGCAACCATAAAACAGTCCCCTGTCTCCCGGCACACTCCTCCGAACACCCACTGCTGTGGGAGTACTCTGCCAACATTGGCCTTGCGCTTTACAAACAGGGTTTCATCAACCTCCACCATTTGTCCTGGGCCTCCAATCTGCCGTTGAGGCTGTGCCATTAAGTCACATTGGCATGCCTCCCGCATCAAGGAATTATAAAAAATGGTGCTTTTATTGCATAGTTTTAAATTCTTTGCACAGAACTCAATTGATGTAAGTTCATCACACCAGCACCAGATAAAGCGCAGGATCGTCATGAATGAGAGCCTGCACCCAGGATAGAACAGGGAGGCCCGCAGACTCTGTTTTTTGCTGCAGCTTTTAATATAGCAGCGCCATTTGCGCTCTTTCAGGGACAGGCGCATAGGGTGCCCATTTGGGCATGTGGCAGTCAACGGGAGCAGCCCTTTCTCCTGCAGGAATGCGACTGTCTCTTCCTCAGTTTTTGGGAGGCTGAAGATGCCATCAACCGAAGCCATTTTGGCAATAATGGTGTAAGGGGTGAAATGGGGCAAGTGTAAGGGGCCAAATGGGGCAATATTGGGGTAAATGTCCAAAAATTCACCTCACAAATATGGAACAACGCTGTAAATCAATATCTCTCTCAGTAAAACACTTGCTCTCTCCTCTGGAAACTACCTCACACTGATTT
Organism: Crinia signifera; assembly: GCF_055691185.1. Classification (NCBI taxonomy): domain Eukaryota; kingdom Metazoa; phylum Chordata; class Amphibia; order Anura; family Myobatrachidae; genus Crinia; species Crinia signifera. The sequence goes on along the minus strand of NC_139223.1, from coordinate 181,587,173 downwards.
TCTGCCAGATGTTGCAGAGGGCGGGTTTAAAAATGGGCGGGAACTGTAAACATCGCGTCGCGTCGCATCGCATCCCATTGTATACCATACAATAAGCATACGATGCGACGAGATAAGACGCGATGGAAAATCGCGTCGCATCGCGTCGCATCGTATGCTTATTATAATGGCATGCGATGACCACATCGGGCGCCCGGATAACTCACAAGTACCGTAATGTGTATTGATCTGTGGCGCTCTTTATTTGTACTGTATTTTTGTTATTTATTCAATGTAATACTGTTTTGTCTCCCTGTACTGTTCCTTTGTACGGCGCTGCGAAACACTTGTGGCGCCTTTATAAATAAAATTATAATAATAATAAAATAATAAAGGGTCTATTGTGATATATGGAGGTGGGACCAGTGCTGTGTGGGTGTGGCCTGTGCTGTGTGGGTATGGCCAGTGGTATGTGGGTGTGTGCAGCTCCTACACTACCAGCACCCAATGTCCCCTAATCATGTAAAAATATACACGTTGTATTATGTTTGTAAGGAAAATAGTAGTACTTTTATTTATGGTCCACCTTGGACCTCTGACTTAAGTCCAATGCGCACGGGACCATGCCTCGGACCCGATGACATGTCCGATACATAGTCGATTTCTCTGTCCGATCCATAGGAAACGGTGGATAAATAAACCCAAATCACTGTGTATGGAGGCCTTTAATGTTCATTTCTAGCACCCTGCATCTCGTGTAGTCCCTCTTTCCTGCTTGGGGTGTCACTCTCTGCTGTGGTGCTACTAGCACAGTCTGTATTTCAGCAGATAGATACAGACCAAACTGTGCTAGAATCACTTCAGCAGTGAGTGACACCCCAGATAGGAAAGAGGAACTGTACAGATTTTGATAGGTGCAGGGTGCTACAATTAACTCTAGTACAGTCATACTTGCCTACTGTGCTGTGTGGCAGGCGCATAGAGGGGCGTGACTGAGGTGGGCTGTGCAGGGGCATGGCTTCCTGATCATTTCATCATGGCTCCGCCCCCTCACTATACAGTGCTGATGAAGCGGGCGGTGGACGGGGCTACAATAATGCAATTCATTGCTATTGCGTCATTACAGCCCCCTCGGACCGCCCGCTTATTCCCTGTCGTGGGCAGCCGAGGGGCTGATAAGGAGAGTGGGATAATTTGCAATCTATTGGTCTGTATATAAATACAGCTTTTGTGACATTATTATTTTGCTGTAGTAAGTGGCAAAGTGACGGGCGCTTGGTAGATTATAGTTCTGGAAAGTCAGTTGAGCTGATCAAACAGTGTAATACAAGCTGCCTGGCTAAACAAAAGGTCTGCGAGGTTTGTCACACATTGTACATATTTTATGTGTGCTCACAATGTCAGGCCGGCGACCAGATCTGCTTTCTAAATAGATTACGGCCTTTGATTTTCCTGCTGGAGGAGGAGGGGGATGAAAAAGGCCACATGCTATAATTTCCTGGCGCTATAACGAGCAGCGTAGATGAAAGCTCAATTCAGGTTATAATCTGTGTCTTCCCCAAAATGGCTGCCATACTGAATGGAATGGACCTGAAATCTGGTGACAACAATAGAGGTACTCTGGGGTAGATATATGAAGCAGTGGTAAGGGAGGAGGAGTGGCGCATGGCAACCAATCAGCTGCTCTGTATAATGTTATATTATGCAAATGATAGATGTTACTTCAGTGCTGATTGGTTGCCATGGGCCACTTCTCCTCCCTTATCACTGCTTCATACATCTACTCCTGTATCCCTTAGCAACCACTGATAACTGCACCATGTACCTATGCACAGTTTTTCTTGCCCGATCACGTAGTAAGTCATATAAATAAATAAGCTTTGCATTGCTTGGTGATTTGTCAGGTTCCCCTCAGCCTGTCTTCTTGGAATGATTACATGAATACATATCCCAACAAACAGGAAGCTGGGGTGACTTGGGCAGGAAGCCTCTCATTGAAGCAGCTGTAGGCCGACCGCTTATGAAAAATCTGCTGTGGGAACCTGACTCCTTGTTTGGGGCCTGGCCGGGAGCCAGGCCTTGTACTATAACTAACATACCAAGATGGGATATTATGCTGAGAGCGCAGCTATAATACTGTGTGCTCTGCCTCTGGCGGTCTCTCCAGCGGGTGCTCGGAATCTGGATTCCGGGATGAGCGCTTAGACCTGGTAGTGGCAGAAACATTCTTATAATCGAGGCATATATACGAGGCGTTTCGCTGCAGTCTTAAGGCTTATTTTATGCTAAATGTTCCTCCCCAGAATTTTTATATTTCTTTTAATTATTTCAATTTGATTACAAGGAATGTTATCAATCCCTTGCACTTCTTCAGGTATTAGCGGTTTATATGATGAGAGTGCAGCGGTCATACACAGGTGGTGTCGTCGGCCATTTTGTGCAGTGAACCAGGATTCCATAATGTAGTAGTATTGGAACACTAGGAACTGGGGAGGTTGTGGAGGTATTTACTTCTAATATACGTTTTAAGGCCTTAAATCATGAGAATGAGGCTCAATCTTTGTTACATGTGTCACTTTTGTGTGTATGATGTACAATTGAATCTGTGCATCTATACTGTGCGCCTACCTCAGATGTGTCTGGATGGGTTGGGATCATTTGGTCTACAGCATGATGGTCGACAGTCATTAGGTCGACATGGATAAAGGTCAACATGGGTCTAGGTCGAAAGGTCGTTAGTGCGACAGGTCGTTAGTGCGACAGGTCATTAGTTCGACAATGTCTAGGTCGACAGTCAAAAGGTCGACATGGGGTTTTTTACTGTTTTTTAACCTGAATGTCAACACAGTCGACATGGACACAGTTGAAAGTGCACCGCATCCCCTCACAGCGCTCGCTGCGCTCGCGATGTGTCGGGCACGGTGCCTCGCTTCGCTCGGGAACACTATTTTATTCTCCCACTACACCCTAGTGCAGGCATGTCCAACGTTGGTCCTCCAGATGTTTTGAAACTACACATCCCAGCATGCTTTGCAATAGTTTTAGCATTCTCTAATAGCAAAACTGTGGCAAAGCATGCTGGGATGTGTAGTTTCACAACATCTGGAGGGCCAACGTTGGACATGCCTGCCCTAGTGGATGGTAGGGCATGAAATACCGCCTGTTGGCACATGTTGGCTCAAAAAACAGTGTAAAACTCCATGTCGACCTTTTGACTGTCGACCTAGACAATATCGAACTAACGACCTGTCGAACTAATGACCTTTCGACCTAGAACCATGTTGACCGTTTCCCATGTCTACATAGACTCATGTCGACCTTTTCCTATGTCGACCTAATGGTGTAGACCAAATTACCGCATCCCGTCTGGATGGTGTAAAACATTGTATAGAGATGTTTCACGGCACTGGTGATAATCCCCTATAAAGTATTAATCCTGTTTTGTGTCACGAATTCCCATCACACACACACAACACACACCACACTGACCCGTTTTAAACTTTCCTGGATATGGAGAGAGGGAGCTGTGAATGCAGAGATTGGAGGTAGGAGCAGATAGGGACTAGGGGTGGGGTGGAGAGTTTGTGGGGAGTAAAAACTGTCACAGCTCAAAGTGAAAGTACATTGTACAGATAATAAAACGGATACAGCATATCAGTCAGTAATAGTGACGACACCGTAAATGTATTAAAAACAGCGGCTGGCCTTAAACTGCTCGCTAAGCTGGGAATATACGCAGGCTAGCGATCCGTTCTGAATCAGGCCTAACGTTTCTTAGAGGTTGTTAGTCAGCAGATTCCGATAGCCAAGTCCGTGTGTAATAGACATGTCATTAATAACACACCAGGTTGCGTGTGCCATGGACCGCATGGGATACATCTTACGTGATCCCATTCCCCACCCCGCGTCTGATAATCCTCGCTGCAGCACTGACAGTGTCCAGGCACGGATCACAATCATAAGGAAATGACTGTTGTGCCGAAATCGTGTAGAAAAGGGACAAATCATACTAGTGCAGGCATGTCCAAACTCTGGCCCTCCAGTCCCATCATGCCTTGCCACAGTTTTGCTATCAGGGAATGCTAAAACTATGGCAAGGCATGCTGGGATGTGTAGTTTCACCACAGCTGGAGGGCCACAGTTTGGACATGCCTGTACTAGTGTATGGGGGCCTTTAGTCTGCCATCCAGTGATGGTGACACAGCTACACAGCGTGTTATGTGATTGAGCTTTGGCTACATGAGACCCCCATGCTCTTACTGATGATGGATATAACTGAGGGGATTTCTATTGGTCTTTGTGCTCAGGGAATGTGTTCCCTCCAGCAAGTGGTGATTGTTCTCTGCTGCTGTGTGCTGCTCACTAGGTCAGGTAAGGTGACTGCATAGCACTGACTGGGACTATGTGTTCTGTACCACACAGGAGACTATTACTATGTATTAATGCACTGACCAGTTACTGCTCAGCCCACTGCTTTGTACTGCCTGAGGCCTGAGAGCAGTGCATTGCATTGTATTGGCAGTGGGGATAGCAGCTGGCTAGTGAAATAATAGTCTGCTTTATTGAGAGTATTGCCACAAAAAATAATCTGCGCACTGCTGCTGTGTGTAGGCAACTGGTTAGTTTTAAAGTGAAAATTTTCTCACATTTGGTTTATGTGACCAGTACGTTTTGTGTTGGTAAATCATTCTAATTAATAAAGTCAGAACAAATAAATGACTCTTTAGTGCCTCCTGCTGGTGGGATAAGGAATTGCATGTTTTCACTTGTAATTTCATTCTCCAGGGTCTTACCATTTCCCAGGTATTTTCCCACAACATGGTTAATGGTTAAGTATACGCACTACTTCATTGTGTCCTGTGCTCTGTTTTAGTTTTTTTAGTTACTGTTATGTCTACTTGTGTGTACCCTGTATTGTTCTAATGTGTGATAAATGTACGGCGCTGCCAACCACTTTGGTGCTTTAGAAATAAATATATTAATCAAAGTAATAATATGCCCCAAAAGCCCTAAATATTGTCCAGTTGCTAGTCAGCGTCGGAAGCCCCGTATACTGTATCCCATAATCCTTTTATGCAATCACACACTGCAGAACAATCCACCCAGGTCATGCAGCTGTGTGTAAAACATTTCCTGTAGGATTCTTAAACCTTTTCTGCCCCTTGTCCTAGGGAGTGAGGGGCAAATGTATGCTATGCCGCCATGCTTCGGGCACACTATTTTATTCTCCCACCATGCCCTAGTGGATGGTAGGGCATGAAATACCACCTGCCGGCACATGTCAGCTCAAAAAATATGTAGAAAAACCCAATGTCGACCTTTTGACTGTCGACCTAATGACCCTGTCTACCTTGCCACTCCAGCTGTTGTTGAACTACACATCCCAGCATGCTCTGCATCAGATTTAGCATGGTAAAATAGCAAAACTGAAGCAGGGCATGCTGGGATGTGTAGTTAAACAACAGCTGGAGTGTCAAGGTTAGCCATCAAGGATCTAGTGTCATGTCGACCTTCCTGCATGTCGACCTAGACTCATGTCAATCTAAATGCATGTCGACCAATATGCTGGTGACCCAATGACCGTATACCACTATGTCCCCTATACACACAGCGATGTAGGGGCATTTCTAAGCGACCTAGTTAAATTAAGTAACATCACTCAGTCTACGGCCTATAATCATTACGTGTGTAGGCCCCATAAGACTAAAGGTCCATACACACTGGGCCTATGGACAGAGATGATGTCAATCATCGCTGCGGGGAAAGCCGCTCAGTGCATACACACTGAGCGGCTTTCCCCCTGCCCGGCGCCAACAGAGGGGGGGAGGACGGCGTTGCATATTGGAGCGCTATGCAAAGCCGTCCTGAAAGCCGCTCATCTGGTATAACCAGCAGATGAACGGCTTTTCCGGCGATGTTGCGGGAGCACGCAGCATCGCTCACCGCTGGGCCGTACACACTGGGCGGCTTTGAGCTGAAAGCCGCTCAAACCTGCTGTTTTGAGTGACATTCAGCTCAAAGTCGCCCAGTGTGTATGGGCCTTAAAACTTTATTGAAAATCCTTGCATACATGATGACGTTATCTGAACCCACTTTTACGATGATCCTGAGGTGAAATGGGACTTTTCAGATAAGTATGTATGTATGTACATCTACTCCTGAGTCCTATCTACATATAAATATATATATATTTTATTTTTTAAAAGCCGTTAAAATAAAATGTATTTTTTAAACTTTCAATTATTTATAGTAACATTCAGGTTCACGGAGGCAAGTAAAATGTTGAAATTCCCAATGACAGCAACTAGGTTATACTTGCTAGTGGGTAGAATCTGCTTAGCGCGCTGAATTGCGGTGTTGTATTTGGTGCTCTTAGATTGCTCTCTAGTGGACAGACTTAGAACTGCATTTTTCTTGTTCAGGAGAATTTATAATTGTAACATGATGCATTTTTATCTATTTACATTTACTTATATAGCGCAGCAGATTCCGTTATGCTTTACAATTGTAGACAGTGACAGAACAAACTGGGTAACAACAGACAACAGGAGAGCCCTGCTGCAAGCTTACTTGGGCAGCACGGATGGTGTGATGGTTAGCATTACTGCCTCACAGCGCTGAGGTCATGGGTTCTATCCCCACCATGGCTCTAACTGTGTGGAGTTTGTATATTCTCCCCATACTTGCGTGGGTTTCCTCCGGGTACTCCGATTTCCTCCCACAATCCAAAAATATACGTATAGGTTAATTGGCTCCCAGCAAAATTAACCCTAGAATGTCTGTGTGTGCATGTAAAAGTGGTAGGGAAGATAGATTGTAAGCTCCACTGGGGCAGGCACTGATGTGAATGATCAACTATACTCTGTAAAGCGCTGCGGAATATGTATGCGCTATATAAGAAACTGGTAATAAATAAAAAGGGACATAGGAGGGAAACACAAAGACAGGCACCAGTAATAGCATAGCTTGTAGGTCCAGAAGGGAAGCTATATAATACATAAGTGCCTCAGAGGGTTATGCGTATGGTATGATCGGCTTGCCTGAAGAGGTGGGTTTTCAGGGAACGCTTATAAGTACATTGTATGTAGTGATAAAGTTCTGTTTGGCTAAATAATGTGTTTAAACATGTTGCATGTTGCTCTTTTATTTGCCTTGAATGTCCAGTAGTTGTCTCGTAATGGTTCTGTCTTCAGAACGTTATATGACAGGCATGTCCAACCTGCGGCCCTCCAGCTGTTGTGAAACTACACATCCCAGCATGCCTTGCCATAGTTTTAGCATTCCCTAGTATCAAAACTATGGCAAGGCCTTCTGGGATGTGTAGTTTCACAACATCTGGAGGGCCGCAGGTTGGACATGCCTGTTATATGAGGAATAAAGACACTAAAACAAGCCACTCATATACAACTAGTGAGCCTGCTCGAAACAGAGCCTGCAGTGATGCAGGTTATCTCTTGCAGATTGATGTATTACATATGCTGGGATATTATTACATTCCGGTCACTTCTCCCTTTTTATAAATCTGTTGGCAGAAACTGTTCCACAGTCTCATATTACAGACATTGCATTATATCTGGATAGTAATACCCCTTTTACACCGCCGCAAAACCCCCATTTACACGGGACTTCTACCCAGGTCCTGACCAGGGTGGAACACGGGAAGGACCTGGGTAGTGGGCAGTGTAAACAGGTACATCTCCAAGCTTTGTTCTTCTAACCCATGTTAAAGTTTTGTGCTCGCAGTCCCTAAAAGGAGGGGATGGCTGTGTCCTCTCCAACAATGGCTGGTGTACAGTAAAGCAGAGAGCAGCATGTCACTGTCACTGTCACCTTATGACAAAGGGATCCGCTCTACCTGAGAATCCCGAGTGAATGCAGAGATCAATCACACAGTACATGAAAGAATCAGTTATTTATTACACTACTGGGAACAATCTTCAGAATTCCGCTGTTTTCTCACACCTGAAGTGACGGCGATATTCCATTATGTGCCCATTACTTATTGTGCATGACACATACAAATGTATCAGGACTATCTGTGGAACGCTACTTGGCACCCTGACCACAATGGGCACACACCCGTTGGTTGGATTCCTGGTATGGATTCAATATGTGTAAGGTGCGTTTAAACCTCACTGCTGTGTATAGAATTTTTTTGTCTTATTTTTGATTGCATTTTTGACGACCTAAAATGATCCCCTTATCACTTGCATGTGGGAACCTTGCTCCCTGCAGTGTTCATGTGCCTCAAATGCACTATAATGACAGGTAACTACCTGATGAGACAGAGGCACTGCAGCTAGCGCACATTGAGCCTAATTCAGACCTGATCGCAGGCCAAAACCATGTGCACTGCAGGTGGGGCAGATGTAACACGTGCAGAGAGTTAGATTAGTCTGTTACATCTGCCCCACCTGCAGTGCACCATGTTTTTACCCATTTTGATAACAAATTTGACCTGCGATCCTGTTTAGGCCCTTTGTACCATGGTTTGTACAGAAATTAATTATATAGTATCTGCCATACAAAAAAAAATTACTGAATAAAAAACCGCATCTGGAAGGTAGATTTGCAGAATCAACCAAAAAAATAAACCAACGTTTACTTTAGACTTTATGGATTTGTGCTGACAAAGGCATCAGACAAAATGTGATGTCACATTATAAGTAGGTTCCAGTGGACAGGTACAGGCCCACAGCGTTTATCATTATATGTTGTGTATCAGGTTCCCAGACACTGGAAGATCGCTCACTTGTGGTACACCGGCTGTACTTTCTGCGTCAGACCAGCGCAACCCGGAATTGGTAAAGTCTGCAGGATATAAAGCTGGCCATACATCTACAGATTTATTGTCAGATCTGGCTGGTTGGAACAAAAACCTGGTAATGGATTAGGGCAAATGAAAGTTAACCATTAGCTTTGAAATGCTGGAAAACTGACCAACTGTTACTCAGAGCAACCCAATATATTGGGTATTAGCATAAATAAGTACAGGCGAGTATCCCGTATCCGAAATGCTCGGGACCGCGATTTATCAATTGATCTGCAGATATATCTCTCGTTGGATCGGGCAGCCACATTGCCCGATCCGTCCTGCCTGATGTCACAACTGGGCGGGCACACTTACATGCGCCTGACCAGTTGAGCTGTCTGTCAGCGGCAGCTTCTGTGCGGGTGTACGGGCGGACGTCGAATTGCCCGCACACACAGCATGATGTGCCGATATATCCATAGATGTATTGGGCATCGGCTGTGTTGCACAGCCGACGCAATATATCTGTGAACGACACCATGCACAGATATATCGCTGGTACACACTGGCCGATGGTCCATCGATATATATCGGCCCTTCAAGCCAATGGCCGGTATATCGAAAAGTGTACGCACCTTTAAGTGTATCAGACGTGGAAAAAGTTTTGCACATATAAGTAACTGAGCAATAAACAACCTTTTGTTGTTTTTAGACCATCTTCTGTCTTTGCCCTTCCAGAAGATTATCTTGCGTGTTTTGTTGGATACCAATTCACCATAGTCCACAATTCAAAATCATTCTGATTAGCCTTGCCCTTGTAGGCCAGTAGGTGGCAGCAGTGAGCTACCCATCATCCTGTAATAAGAACTGCCTGAGGACTATAGAAACAGGGAAGACGGCGGCCAGTCAGCATCTGGAATTCTGGCTTCTCGTCTCCGTGCGATCTGATTGGCTGCCGCTTCACTCTCATCTGGCTCATTAAACTCAGCTTGATCTTCAGTGAGATTTCTTTTATTGTTCTCCTTATATTCTAGTTTTTGCTTTTTTTTTGTTTGTTTCAGATGTACCTGGTTTCTTCATTCATTGACATTGGTGCTTGCGTGATTTTACACATTTTCTACTTTAGTATATTTAGACAAAATATCTGTCCCTGTAGGCCTTGGTCAGCGACTAATAATATAAGAGAGACTGGTCGCTGGTGTCACGGCTGTGTTACGCTGTGTCCCCTACACCTTTCACATGACAGAACAATGGACATTGTACTGCAGACAATCCCCTAATTATTTCAGTAAGGGACCGTCCTCCTTTTACCCTCATTGTTTAGGAGTAATTAGTTGCAATGTGTTTGTGATCGGGGAGGAGTGACAGCAGCTGCTGCACATTGCAGAACGCACGCTCCTGCTCTGATTTTACAAACAAACAAAGGCTTGTGGGTAATCCTCCCCTCCCATTCCACTCTCCGGTTTGGTGACATGTGCAGCGACAGTGGGTTGCGGAGCGTTTGTGGGTTTTGTTTTTATGCTTTCCAAAAAGAAAACACAATGAGGGACAACATTATCCCTTAATGTGTTCTCTGGGGATGCTCTGATGTAACTGGGAAATAAATTGCAGAGCGGTTTCTGTCTGGTTCTAGCGTTTGTGTGTATGCGCAGCGTTCCGTCATCTTTATTAACATTCACCTGTCACCTGCAACAAGTGACATCACTGTGGTCTCATGTGCCAGCGATGTCACAAGTTCCTGGTCAATAGAATGCATGTGGTGAATGCAAAATGGCTGCTGCCTCACGGTGCATTATGGGTAAAATATCAGCAGGGAGAATAGTGCCTTTTTATGGATCGCGCATACACTGGTTTCTTTTGCCGTCCTCTCATGCCATTGCCATAGTAGGCGACACATACAGAATGTGAATAAGCGTGCCAGGCCTGGAGTCTCTGTCAGCGGACACAGCTGGAACGGTCCTGTGCTGCTGATAGGAAGTAGAGTTCCGGCTGTATGGATCTGAGCCAGCTGATCTTTGTGTGCAGTGTAACGCTGGTGACAGAGACCTCTCTTATACGGAGCGGGAAAGCACACAGGACCCATTGCTTTACATTAAAATGGTTTCGTTACATCCTCTACTTCAGCCTGTGTCCATGATAATCTATGTATCTGCGTTTCCGTCAGGAAGATGCACCCACAGAGCACCTGGTGATTAGGATGCTTGCAGCACACATACAGGGCCATTGTGCATTTTGGCAACTGAGGAAGCGCTCGTCCGGCCTGCGAGCCTGCTTATACCGGTTCTGATCAACACTGGAAATGGTAGAAAGTGTAATCTGATGATGGCAAGAATGTTGGGGGTAATTCAAATGGTTTTCGTTTTGGGCGGCAAAATAAATGGACGCCCGTCAGAGAAATTCAATTACTTCTCTGATTGGGCGATCATTACTTTTTAAACACCCAAAAGCACTAGCATAGCGGCTAAACCTGACTAAAATATTGCCCACAATTCAAAAAAGGCTCATTAGGGCAGCAAAAACAGCACATTTTGGTGCCAAAAGATAAAATTGACATTTCGGCATCAACGTGTTAAATGTTGACATTTTGAGTGTGTTGACATTTAGCCACGTCGACCAAAATGCCTGTTTACATATTGTTGACCTAATGACCGTGTCAACATTCAGAACCGGTCGACATTCTGTTGTCAACCTTCTGTATGTCGACAATTTAACTGGATACCAAAATCTAAATATAGTGCTCACTTTAGGTGCAGGGTGCTGAGCATAGTTAAAATTCAGGGGACAAAATATTAGACAGGATTAATCGATAGCGGCTACTGTAGCTATTAGCGATTCATCGTGTCTAAAATTCCGCCCCCTCACTGATCAGCACCTGCACCTAGGACACTATCATTGCGTTATCAATGGTCCAGACCCTCTGTCTAGTCACTGACCACCAATCGTATCACTCCCTACTGCTGACAAATCTGCGCATTGTGCGTGTGCTGTGCGATGTAGCTGCAGTTTCTTCTATTTCCCGTGTTTTCTGTGCTTTGCTGCAGACTCCTGAGACACCTTGGCGTACGTTCAGCAAATAGTGTTATTTTAGCTTGTGCAAGATGATATAATACCCGGCCGAGCTGTGTTATTCTCCGGAGTTGTTTCATCAAAGTATCTGAAATAACTCACTGCTGGAAACACTGTGATGTGAGATGCTGACGAGACTCTTCTGTAGCAATCGCCGCACTGTACATCAAGTGCTGCTTATGACTCAGCTCCAATAACCATAATATACACTGACAGATGACAGCTTATGGGTTGTTGGGGCGCACGCCTACCTTCCCACACTTATTGAGTGCGCGGGGGACATTATTTAGTTGCCTGGTCACCGTGCGGCGTTATATTGGAGGGTATCTGGTAACAGTACTGTAGTGGAAGTGAGATCTGTATACAGCTGACCGATATCAGAGCTGAGGTGCTCTGTCACATACAGGTGATTCTACTGTAACCTATAGAAACTGATTTGGCTTCAATTTGGTGCAAGTTAAATGTAAGCATTTCACCCGTCGGCTTTCTTTAACTGTTGCAAGTTGACATTTTAGCACCGTCGACATTGTTATTGTTGACCTTTTGACTACATCCCGAATCCTAATGTTACATCCACATTATTACTGTGTCGGTCATCCTGTGCCTTCAAGTAGGTTCTGTACAGTCATTGTGACCTATAGAAGAATACAGTATAACAGGAGCGCCCTCCTATTGGGACTAGAACACCAGACCGGGGCACTGTACGGGGAAGTGCCGGGCTTGCCAGCAGGCCTTCTAACTTAGTATGCTCACAGGTACTTCATACAATAAATAGCAATTATTATTGGTTAATGCAGGGGTTCTCAAACTTTTTTGAATCACGGCGCCCTAGAGCATCAAAATATTTTCAAGGCACCCCTAGGCCAAATGCTTCTTATCGATAAATTCAGAAAAAAATATTAAATGAAGTGCATTGTGTTTATGTCACAGTTATCTGGTGAGGGACAGGATTTGCTCCTGTTTGTCCACATATATTATGATTGGCAGCCACCAGCACTGGTTTTGCCTGGTACACCTTTCTGTACACTGTCCTGCTTGCATGATATATAGCTGTGGTTCTCAAACCGTGGGTCCGGACCCCAATGTGGGTCCCAATCATCTCAACATGGGGCCGTGACTCCATGTTGCTGACCAACCGGCTAATAATTCCTCTGATCACTTAGTCAGTGATTCAAGGTGTCTGAAAAATCTGTTCAATTGGCTGTTACCTCCGATGCTCACATCATTTCGCGCCTCCTCAATGCTGCCATGCATGTGCGGTTTAAGACCACATGTTTCGTGACCATTCAGCCGTAACTAAAATCTGGGGTCCTGTAATCATTTTTATTATCTGATGGGGTCCTGGAGCAAAATAGTTTTGAGGACCCCTGATATTTAGTAAGCCCGCTCGAAGCAAATGCTTCGAAAGGTAGTCTGCTACCTTGTGATTGCCTCTGTGTTTGTGCATGTTTGAGAGAGAAAGAGAAGTAGTTTCAGTTGCTGCCAACAGATGGCAGTGTTTCGGAGACACAGACACTAGACACACACGTATGTGTGTAGAATCTGAATAGGTACTCGTGTAGTATCCAGGCGCCTGATGCGATTGATTGTATGCCTTAACTTAAGGCATACAATCAGATGCGATCGACGCGATTTTCCATAGGATTCAATGTTAAAGTGGTCCTGATCATTTCCCCACTATCCAAGTGGGCATAGAGTTGATTTTATATAGCGTAGCGAGCCACCGAGCCCGAAGCGTGGCGAGGGGATGCAGATTGTATTTCGCGTCCCCTCGCTGCGCTCGCCACGCTATATAAAATCAACTCTATGCCCACTTGAGTAGTGGGGAAATGAACAGGACCATTTTAACATTGAATCCTATGGAAAATCGCGTCCATCGCTTCGCATGCGATTTGGTCGCGATGCAATGCGATCGACGCAATTTTTCCGACCCGATCAAAAATCGGGCGCCCAGATATTACACAAGTACCTCTGAATAATATACCATTGTTTGTCTACCTACGGTGAGCGTACATGAAACCTTTTGTTTTTATCCATAGTATTTACACTTTGGGTGTTGATGTGTATTTTACTATAGTGCATTATGTGAAAAATGTGCACCGTTTATATGATTTCCGTCTTCCCGCCCCTCACCCCCCATTCTCATTTGCTCACTCCAATGTCATCTTGATGTCCTCTGAAGGTCAAAAGGTATTCTGTTTGCTAATAATGTCCATCTATTGTGCTGTTTCTATTAAAGAGATTGAAATGATGGAGCGATATGTGTTCTGTGTCCGCTGTCTAAATACCCCCCTCCGCAGGCACGTCTCCTCTCCTCTCCGAGGTGCCTGTTTTACAGTCCACTGTATTTCCATGTCTGTGACACATTGCCCTCCAGCTGTGCCTGTACGGAGGACAATGCCAGCGGTCTGACACACGCTCCTCAGTGATGAAAGGGTCTATTTGTGTGGCTGTCAGAGGCGCAGCCGGCTAGAATGGGAAGGTTTAATTGTCACCGGTCAGGTAACATCTAAAATACTGTATCGCACTAATCATTGTAAAGTTAATTAAGACAGATATGAGGGTGAAGGCACGAACACTAATCATGGTGCTGGAGGTGTAGGAGAACTTTGGACAGAGGCTGCAGAGTGTGTGACCTGCTACGTTACAAAAAGTTTGGGTAAAGAAGTTACAGCTTGGACTTTACTTCTGGACATATAGGCCCTTATTCTGATTGACTCGGATGGCTCCGAATACGGACGGACGGACGGCCGATGTTTGGTGTTTGCGCATGTGCAGAGGCGTATCTGCGCATGTGCAAACGCATCACATGTCCGAACACGGCGTGAGATCCGTGCAGAAAACGATCGTACGCAACCATCCGAGCAGGGGGTGGAGAGGGGTGTAAAGGGCTGATTTTGCTCATTACCATATGCGTACTCCTATGAAAACGCTGGGCGTACGTATGGTAATGCGGCCGTGACGCACGTGTGGGGGGCAGACATACGACATAGCCAGATGCCAGCTGCCCGCCCATATCCCTGCTTTTGCACAGAGAAATGCCCGAGTGGTCTGGAGCACTCGGTGCTGCTTGACCATTCGGTCCATCATTCCATGGTCGGCGACCATCGAATGATGGGGGAGGTTCCCACAGATGGAGGAGGTGTTCACATGAAACATCCACTCGCGGTCCGTTCGGTTGGCGTTTTACTGCATTCGGACGGCGTGAGCGATCGTACGGTAGGCGGGGCTAAGAACACTCGGTGGCCGTCTGAAAATATGCATCTGTCCGATTCAACTAGAATAAGGGCCATAATGACAACGTCAATGCTCTTTTGGCTGTGGTATAAAGGGTCAAGTATAGTGATTTTTGACAATGTCAACACCTGACTACGTGGACCCTCAGTTACTGTATGACGCTGCAGACTACATGTGGAACTTATAAAGGTTGTTGATTAATACTGTAGGTAGGCAGTGTCTAGGTCGACAAATGGAAAAGGTTGACACGGACTAAGTCGACATTGACAAAATGTTGACACAAGAAAAAAAGTTTGACATGGCAATGGTGGACATATAAAAGGGTAGACATGAGTTTTTTTTACTTTTTTTTGTGTCTATGGCGACATATGTCAACATGGACATTGTATTGCATGGCTATTATATTCTCCCTCTATGCCCACTGGGATCCAAGAACAAGTTGGTTTAAAAAAAAAAAAATCTTGTGTCGACCATTGAGATGTCCACATTTTGACCTTTTTCATTTGTCGACTTATTGACTGGCAAACTAGACACTTGACCTATCAGCCGGTTCCCCGTATAAATGACGTTTAACAATCATTACTGTAGCATGTCCGTGATCACTGATCTGATAAATTTATTGCTATAGTGATTCCATCCCATTATATATATGTGCATCCTCATCCTGCTTTCCTACAGCCTCCATGATACCGCTCTGTCCTGGTTTTTCCGTAATTGTCTCCTATGATCTGTGCCAGAGGGCTCAGCCTTTATCTTGGCATGAAAACCCCTATAGGACGTTTGTTACATCTATACATAGGAGAGGAGGGGAGATCACTCTCCCTGTCGTCGCTGTGTAGACTTTCAGGAATTATTCGTTGGGTCCTAAACAAACGTTTATATTACACTATTTTTCGCAGAAGTCATAATTATCTAAAGGCCCATACACTTGTCCTAAGGACGAGTCAGACCCAATTTCCCCTGAGCGCCCCCTCCCCCCGGCATCCCACCGGAGAGGCTCCCGTACGATCTGGCACTTATTGTGCCATTTTTACATGCGATAAAGCGCGTGCTGTTCGATCGCATATAATATATTTATACCACTGGTCTCCCCAAAACCAACAGATAGATTTAAATGGCACAAACATCATGGGAGAATCGGGGGGATTGTGAACATTTAAATCAGGATTGGCAAGTCCCAGTTTTATAAACGTGATGTCTGTCTGTGATTGATCGCCGATTATCGATGTCCGTCTAGAGATTTATGCTTTTATTTCACTTGCAATTTGAATTTTTCCTGCTCAGGTTTAAACTGTATCCGATGTAGATGTAGCTGCGCTCACCGTTGCTGCGCCAATCACCATGTGCCACATAGAAATTCATTGAGCGGCGATGGTGCAGTGTAGCGCTTCCACGCCACATGTGTGAATTTGGTGCAACAAACGGGTAAAAGCTGCCGTATTGTAGCAACGATGAGAGCGGTTGTGTCTGTGGAACAGGAATCTGTGACCTCACAGATAGCCTCTTGTGAACACAGAGTACATGGGTTCAGGCCACAAAACGTCTCTCTCCGTCCTGTGCAATCGGCAGAGACACTTCTCATTAAAGTAAAAGCAATATTTACTTTCTAGAAATTGGTTGTGTTTGCCAATCGATCAATGGCCGTCTGTGGTTAGATGTTCTGGTTGTTGGCAGTAATTTAGATGAACATGCTCCTGGTCACTCACTGCTTGTATGTAGCAGGAGAGAGGCTCAGCTGTGTCTCCTGTTCCATGTTGATAATGACAGGCCTGGGGAGGCTGTGAATAATTCATAGCATCTGGGTTACTCAGCTCCAGTAATGAGGTCTCACGGGGCAGGTGGAGCGAGGGAACCCGGTCCCTCTCTTCAGAAGTCGTCTGTCCCCTCCGCTCTCCACGTTCTAAGTGAAGCATGTTTAGTTAAAGGCGAAAGCGGTTTATAAGGGAAAAGATTAGTCGCAAATCTGCAATTCGGTCACCAAGGACACTATCTCCAGAGTTCTGGCCACCTTTTATGTGGTCATTGTTGTATCGTTCCTGTCAACCTTATTATTTCATGTTTGCATTCTGTACAGTTAATCATTTAAATGGGTAAAATCTTCATTACATGTAGGGTTACCACCTAGTCCCTTTAATTCCGGACACATGTTAATTACACAGGTTCTGTGGCAGTTTAAAATCAGGTGAAGTGGAGTCTTGAAGTCAGCCAGCCACAGAACCTGTGTAATTAATATGTGTCCGGAATTAAAGGGACTAGGTGGTAACCCTAATTACATGGGTACCTAAAGTGTTGTGTTCCCCAGGCGTTAAGCCGCTTGCTAAGCTCAGCGAGTGACCGCTTCTTAGCAGGCGCTACTGAATCAGGCCCTAAGCGTTGAATAAGGAGGCATTAATAATAGAAGTAGATGTTAGTGGTGCCAGTCACAGCCACGGCCATGTACGATGTTAGCAAGGCATTGAAGTTTTGCAGAGCACTCTCAGATACTAATGTGCAATCATCTATGTTATATGGGGCAGGCAAATGCAGGCTGAAGTTCAGCCGCCTTTAGATAAGCCTTGCACTAAATGGGGGGAATTCAATTGTTTATGAGCTGTACAGTTG
The DNA here is from genome assembly GCF_055691185.1 of Crinia signifera. Classification (NCBI taxonomy): domain Eukaryota; kingdom Metazoa; phylum Chordata; class Amphibia; order Anura; family Myobatrachidae; genus Crinia; species Crinia signifera. Next base: position 181,569,538 of record NC_139223.1, on the reverse strand, counting down.
CTTGGGGCACCCATTATTTCTGCAATCGCCCTCTTGAGGTTGGGCCTTTGGTCGCCAAAACGGTTATCTCAGCAGTGAGCCTAATACTTTGCACGGATTCAGTCGCATTATGCATTTAAACCTGGAACATTTCGGCGCCCATCTGCAGAACAATTGAATATTGGCCAGCGGGCGGCCATTACTTACACGCACCCACAAACAATTGAATTCCACCCACTGGGTCCCTGATGGCCTACCTCATTCGCCTCATGACGCACATAAGAGAGACCACAATCTGACAGAACATGCCAGCAGCCATTTTGATTCATGAGGATTAATGATTTCATGTAGGATTAATGAGCGCAGCAAGCCATAACGGGCACATCCGACAAATCAGTGGACGGGCGAATATATTCCACCAGCTTTAGAAAGTTCAGCAAGACTGGAACAGACCCGAGGCAATTCCTCAGACAGGTTTCCGTCCGTCAACCTGTTGCTCTTGTTGATTTAACGCGCCCCAAGATGGAAAACGCCTGTTCGTGTGTGAATTGAACGGAAAATAGACTGACAAAAAATTTCCTTAACTCGCTCGCTCGCAGGTATCTCAGTCAGATACCGTCCTATATTGTGGCCCATGTAACATCGTTATTACAGCCCTTAGTAACTAAGTGCAGGGGCTGTGACTGAAGGCTTGATGGAGCATAAAGTAGCAAGAATCTGAGGTAAATCGGTAAAGACTTGAGGGGCCACAGACAGACATCGGACCACCTTTCTCCATCGCTGCTTTAGGCTCTATTATGAGTGATTTTTAAAAGATTGTCCACTTTTATATAGCGCCCCCCCATCCCTACATGTTATAATCCACGTTTTCGCAAGGTTAAAAAATACATTTTATTTGGTATTGTACCGTGTCAATTATTTTTATTGCATTTGGATAAAATGACAGAATCGTACATGTCAGAATAATGTCGGTATGATTAATATGCATGTATACAATGGTGACAGGGAAATATCATTTACTTGTACTGATCTTCTTGGTAGAGATTATTTACATATTTGACTATTACATATATGACTATTGTAAATCACCATACAGACGTGTCCTCATACGTTTAGCCTCAATACGCCATGCACCGCGAGATGCCAGCAGTTCCCCGTCAACTTTAACAAAAATGTGTCTCGTTCACATTGCTATGCATATAAGACGCACAAGCAGGCCTTGCTGATTAAAGTGATGAGTGGCCTGCCCATCTTCTGTGTGTGACTGTGGTTGTATTTGCATATGTAATTCTACGTTTGTGTTTTCTGTGTTTCGGATCTGGTTGGCTTGTACTATGGGGGTGATGTATGCAGCAGTGACAAGAGAGAAGAGTCAAATTAGGGGAGAAGTTTCCACTGGCAACCAATCAGCTGCTACTTTTAATTTTAGAGAATGCACTTGGTAAATGTTACCTCAGTGCTGATAGGCAACTTCTCCGCTGACTCACTCCTTTACTCTCGTCCCTGCTTCATACATCTCTCCATTTATCTCCATCCATTTTATTGCTCTTCATGGTTTAGTACATAGACCACTTATGCCCTTACAATTTATAAGTATCTTATGGCCAAGACAATTCCCATGAGGGCTGATTAATGAGCTGCTGCTTGTAATAGGTCATTATATTCCTGTGTGAGGGATTTGGGGTTCCCATACCCTGGTCATGCCCTCCCTGACATCACTGTTTCCTGGTACCTGAGGCATGTGGCATCTGTACGGGATACTATGCCTGGGAGTGGGGCAAGGTGTTTAACTCTTTAAATGCCAACGTTTCTGCGCAGAATATTTGTTAAAAATGCCAGGGCCGTAGTCGAGGAATGTGAATCACTTTAGTTATTGCCGGCAAATGATCTGAAGTCAATTCATTGACGTTTAGTTAAATAACAGTCGCTGTGAGCTATGGTGGCATTTTTATCGGTACTTGTGTATTATCACAGCGCCGGTGTGCGCAACGTAGTTGGCGTAGTCAGCGTCAGCCAGCGTACTCGTAGTGTAAAGTAACGAGTAAAACTCTGTGGACGCCCTGTGGTACATAATACTTGTATCACGGCTCTGGCACAATGCGACAAATAATTGAAGGAACTTGAGTATTATCACGGCAACGGTGCCCGCAACGTAGTTGGCGTAGTCAGAGCTACAACTGCTGCTGCCACCGTGCTGAAGGGACACTACGCGTAATAGGACAGTACGTAAACTACTTAACGGGCGCCGTGATAATGCACAAGTACCTTTTTATCAGATATTGTACAGTGCATCTCTCACCGCAGCGTCGGCAATCAAAGGGTTAAAACCAAATCTCTGCGCTTGCTCTTATTGGCGAATACACATTTATTGCACACATTGCACCAAAGAAGCTGGACTCCTGCGCCGGATGCGTCTTACGGTCTTGCAGCATTACATGCGTCATATAAATATCAACACTAAAGTATTGTGAAATCCACGTTAGCGTTTTACCACGTCCTTTTTTCTAATTATTACTTTTTTGCAATCGGATTTGCTCAGTGCGTTCAGTACGCATCCCCCTGTGCGAACGCCAACTACGATACCGGGTATTATGGAGAGACAGATTTGATAAACTAATGTGGGATGCCCTAATTGACAGAGCTTACCGATTAATGACCCGACTGCTGTTGTGCGGCGTTACCTTACGTGACCTGCGGTGGAAATCTGTCTCCGGAGGGATCCTGAGCGCTCCCTGGCCCGCGCTCATCTGAGTCCGTGTGATAGCGGACGGTGGGAGATGACCTACTTTCTCCTGACAGATGCCTGCGTTGTAGCTGCATTAGGGGCCTGATCTGAGATGGATTCTGCATTTGCATAAACAAATCTTTTCATCTATTATGAATGTGCCTCACTTTCTAGTTTTTTTTTGCCTCATGTATCTGGAACATCCCCTATTAGCACTTATTTCCAGCCTCATCCCCTCCGCTGGCAGCACGAGGAACCCTCCGATTCCTGGCTTGCGTACCATACTGTCGTGTTATCGAGTGCAGGCCTAGAACACAATCCATGCAGACCGAGCGTTATTTTTTTTTTTTGCATGATGTTCCCAATCCTGTTAGCCAGCACCGTACCGTAGTGATCTGGGAACGTTCCAAACAACATTTACAGTTACAATATCTCTACTAGGTTTCTGTATTTTCCCAGTGATCACCAGGAAGATACAGGGTGTCACGGGAGGATGCAGGGTGTCACGGCAACCATCTTGCTCACCCTTTATTCATTTGTCATCGGTTCTGCTGATGAACGCTGCGTGTGTGCTGTGCGGCTGCCTGATTTCCCAGTATTTCTGCTAATTCTGCATTGTCCTACTTCCTTGCAGATGTGCGCTGATTGAGAGGATGCAGCGGACGGATGATTAGACCGCAGACGGTCTCCTGTACCAAACAGTAAATGCACTAAGGGACCCAGGAGACCGGCTGGTGCCCGAAGCCTGTTCTCTGGTCCCTGTCCGTCCGCTGGATCCGTCGAACATCCGATGTCGCGTTCACGGACCGAGCGTCGCTGCCTGACTTTTTTTTTGCATAGGATGCGAAGGTTATCTGGAAATGTCAGCGTAGAGTATAGAGTTACAGACTGGGAAGGGGAAATCTGTTGGAATAGAGTTTATTGTTATCATACAAGGTATTAGATAAGATAGGGCTAAGTGCTGTATAATCGTGTTTTGTAGGAACAGAAGCAGCCGCAAATAGATCCCAGAGCATGGACTTCCTACGCCCTTTGTGTTTCTGGTTGGGGTGGATCAGATATTATTACTACCGAATGGAGCAGTACCAAGAACGCGTATTCAGAGATCAGGAGGAGTTGGTTACAGGTCCGTCGTTGTCAGGATAAAGCACGTGCGTTCCCGGGGGGGAGCAGCGAGATGTCATGCACAAAGGGCGATGAGCATAGCGTTGTGTCTCCCTGAAAGCCCTGCTCCTAACCTGGGCCATGCAGCCATTATTTCCCTAATCCCTCCTCTTATCGTTCAGCCAACAGCGGCATCTCTTCCAGGAGTATTTGTTGTTCTTGACCAGCTTTTGAAGCCCCTCGCTCTCTTTGCAGATGTTGCCATGGAAACAGCCTCACACGACCCATCCCCCTCCTCTCCCGTTAGCCGATCTCTTAATTATTTGAAATGAATCTCTGAAATTCTCTGTAGAGCAGGAACGTGCGCAGTCAGGAGCGGTGCAGTGGAAGCAGTGAGTGCGCACCCTCCCTCCGCCACCGAATGCTACTGCTGGATAGTGCAATAGGGCAGTGATAAATACTACGCGCGCACAAATGTAGGAATAGATCTCTCACTGCAAAGCTACAAAGAGGATTTTAAGTAGAATAAATGTTTCAATTAATGAACAAACATGCAGCTATTATTACAAGGGACTGTGGTATGCCTCGCTATAAGGATATAAGAGGGATTATGTGGCCACAGCCCTAATATGATTATGTCAATGCTATGGCTCTTAATTGAGTTTAATATTTTCTATTTAATATTGTAATATTCTTATTAATATATAAATGTGTGTGTATGTATTTATATATATTTATTACCAGTTATTTATATAGCGCACACATATTCCGCAGCGCTGTACAGAGAATAGTTGAACATTCCCATCAGTCCCTGCCCCAGTGGAGTTTACAATCTATATTCCCTACCACATGTACACGCACACGCAGACATTCTGGGGTTAATTTTGTTAGGAGCCAGTTAACCTACCAATATATTTTTGGGTTGTGGAGGAAACCGGAGTACCCGGAGGAAACCCACGCAAGCACGGGGAGAATATACAAACTCCACACAGTTAGGGCCATGGTGTCCATTTCGACATGTTGACATGATAAAATACCCGTGAAAAATTGTTGACCATTTACATGTCAACCTTTTGCTTGTGTCAACCACCTGTCACTGGCGACCTAGGGTATGTCGACCAATCTTAAGTGTCTTCAGTGACTTTCGACCAAGATATTGTCTATCATCTATACCAGAACCCTTCTTTACATACGGTGAAGAAAAGGTTATTGTATCCTACATTATGTCTCAGGCTGTATGTTATGGACCAACAGTAAAGCCTACAAACCAGCCCATCCCCACCGATACCGATATCAAGTGAATACACGCTTGCCGATACCAGGGGTGGAGGGAGGTGCAATGGTCGGGTGTGGTATAGCGGTCTGACAATCGGGATCCCGACGTTCAGTATCCCGACAACGGAATACCGGTTTCCGGTGCTCCAACAGGGGGCCGGCACAAAGAAGCCGCTTGCGGGCGATTGCCTCATGACCATCATTAATTAGGTCCCCCTTGCCTGAACATGCAGGACGAGGAAGAGAGTCAATAACAATGCGCGGGAGCGTACATTATTAATGATATAACGTGAACACACACTAGCCGATTTTGTAAACCATATCGCTTAGAAAGCCCTAGTGTGTATGGAGCTTAATTGAACTAAATATACCCAAAACATTTCCTCACACATGTTTCGATTGTACTGACCTGTGGGACGCCGCTGTTCCATGTACGTACAGACTGACAAAGGTCCCGGTGCATCCTTGGCCAAGTCATCAAACAACGTCCACACAGACGGTCCAGCGATTTTTGCTACCTGGAAACATACAACCTGGAATCAACATAAAAACAACCAACAGAAGGTATTGATGCATATATCACCATGAATGATAGTGTATGTATATATATATGTAGTGTTCCCACTAGGAAGGAGGACACGCGCTTAATTTTCTGACTAAAACGGCGTGGTTTTCCAGGTGAGGGGGCGTGACTCTGCCAGCATCACAATGGCGGCGGTCCTGGTTTTACCCCAAGCTCTTCCTTCAATGTGAATAGATAATGTGCGCTACCTCACAAGCAATTCAGAATTAAACCAAACTACGCTGGTTGCGGGATCGGGTGCCGTCGCCGGCATAGAAGCGCTGCCGCAGTGGCACATCGCACCCTTCGCAGCTAATTGATTTGGCCACTGTGTCTGGATATGTCCAGATGACGGTCATTGTGACTGATATGCATTTGTGAGTAATGAAATAATCTCTAAAGGTATACTGTATAAATATTTAGCAAACTGGGAGCAAAGCGAATCCATGTCTCGGAATAAGGTCAGGAGCCTCCTGGTGTCATGGTTGCCCCTTTGATCAATCCTCTGCTACCAAACAATAGGACAAGATTCATTGTGTTTGATCATTAAGCTGCCGGCAGCCGTGATCCGTCTGTAACCCTTCACATCGAGCGCTATTTCACTCTTCTTACCTTTCCATTTTCTTGCAAATTGACCTCAAGTACCTTGTTGAGAATGTTGTTATAAAATCAATTGAATGAGGTTCCCGTTGATCGATCGGCCCCATTAGCGATTGATATAAATCACACCTATTGCTGCACTGGTATGAACTCGTAGCAGTCATATTAAATGTCTCTTTACGAAGTCATATCGCCTCCTTGGCTGGATACAGAATGCATTACATGAACATGCTGGAAGACTGTGTTATTAGTATGCATTTTGGTGGCAATGGGTCAGATTTCATTAAAGAGTGATTTACGAAGGCCTGGGTATATTTCTGCCTCACGTTATTCGTGTACGAGCAATGTGGTACATTAGGGGTAAGATACTGTGATTGCAACATTCAGTGTCAACATTGCCAGAATGGCAGTTGTGATGCTAACAGTGTTCTTTATGTATTCAAGCCCTAACAGCAGCCTTGTCCTAAAGGCCCCATTCACTTACATGATTTCAGCCCTTTTTGCCCGATTTCAACGGATCAGATTAAAAAGTGTCAAATCGTATGCGTTTTGCCTCTGATTCCGATCCAATGCGTGGTCTGTGCTGTAATATAGATTTATCTGATCCCGCAGCCCTTTGATAGGATCGCATACGATACTAGTATGCAACAGGACCACATTTGGGGCCTTATTCTGCTTGGTGTGGTCCGTTCCGAATTCTTTCGGAGGGCGCATTTTAGCCGTCTGCACATGCGTAGGCAACGCAACGCGCATGTGCAACATAGTGTCTCCGCACTTGTTCTCGCCAATACCGTCCAGAAATGTGCACAGAATTGGCTCGATAAATATGGGCGTAATATGGGCGTCATGTGGGCGTACACAAGGGCGCGGTTTCAAAGTGGGCAAAACTGGGCGAAAATCTGGGCACGAACTGTGGTAGGCGTGCATTCGGACAGGACTCCGACTGCAAGCGAACCAACACGCATGAAATATGCGGTGTCCATAAGAAAGTTTCAGTTTGCGGAGAGCACTTGTTCATGCGCTAGGCATTCGGTTCGCCCAATTAGTACGCCCGCACCTGAAGCACTCTCAGCTGACCACAATACAATCCTCTACTCATTAGTGATTAATTTCACAGGTTCAATTGGAAGCATTGCTGCCTAAATGGCCCATTACAAAATACAAAAATATATGCTGCAAACACGACAGCATTGTTGCTATCTGACCCACATTTACACTGCAAGCAATGGACATAACTTTGTTAACCAAATCTAAATTTAATACACCAACTCGGTGTGTACGGCCAGCTTCCCGTCCGTTCGGACGCTGTAAGACCGTGCAGAATCTTTGTGATCCCACCGCACACGCACGTTTGGATGTAGTCCGAAGACACTCCCTCTTCTTAGAGAGTCCATCCGAACGGATGCGGACGACCTGTGGGCATGTGTTCTTAGAATGTCCACACAGCGTGGCGTTCGGTCATTTCCAAAAGAAGACGGAACGGACCGCATCAACCAGAATAAGGCCCTTGGTGTATCCCGTTCCAATCCTGCTAATCTTGCCGGGGAGTTTAAGGGAAATATGCAACTTCTACCTCCAAGAAGTCGCATAAGTGTATGGGGGCCTTAACACTTAAGCTGGGTACACACTTGTCGGCTTCTTATCAAATCTGACCTCCTGGTCTTCCAGTTGGTCAGACGGAGTGTATACCACCGGCAGCACAGGGTCAGAGGCCCAGCGTTGGTCATTTATATAAACCATTTAATCACTTTTAAATATGAATTGTGCACAGATCATTATGACCCGTGCAGTGCTTATTTTGTGTGAGTGGCAGCTGGTCTGCCATAGATTTGAAAGAGTGTGTATGGTGACCCGATCCATTCAGTAGATTGGACATTTGCATTAAAATTGAACTAGTGTGTACACACAGATTGGGTGTTGTATCTCCGACCTAGGTTTCCAGTAGGATTATGTCAGCAGTCTTGTGTGTTAGATCCCCTGAGGATTGGACATGTGTGTACACAGATTAACATGAACTGTCAACTTTGTGCATGCCAATGTTCCCAATTTTGGCCTTATGTCAATGTCAACATAACTTAATACCCATCAAGACTGAAAATTTTAAGCAATTCTCCAGAATTGTTCCTCCCTCGTATCATAATAAGGTCACATACTGGGTTTTTCAACTCTTGTCATCCACAACAGATCATGTTTTCAAGATTCCTTTATGCACAGATGTTATGCTGGGCCAAGCGGTTATGGTAATGCGGGTGGAGGCTGCCTAGATCAACCATGTTCTGATCGACCACCCTTCGTCTAACCCGTCTAGTTAGATGCCTAAAGATAGTTGACCGCGTCTAGATCTACAGTAACGGAAGTTGGACGCCAGCAGTAGAGCGGCGGGAGCGTGGTCAACAGCCACATCATCGACATGAGCTCTTCACGTTTTTTGTGTGCCAAATGTCCCAAGGGTTACCGTGGACACTGTATATGTGAAGAGTGTCCCCTCGCATGCTCTTATTCAGAACACTATTCTAATCTCACTCTATGTCCACTCGGATAGTAAAGTATGAACCAAGTTGACCTGTGACATTTGACTGTCGACTATCTTTAGTTGTGGTCAACCATAACATGGTCCATCTAGACATTGTAGATCTGTCGACTGGATACCACTTATCCTACCTGTATCTACAGACAGGTATTACACAAACATGACCTATTAGGGGGTAACTGAAGACTAGATTTAAAGCCCTAAAGGTGCCCATACACTAGTAATGGGCCCCATACATCAGCAATCACAATTTATGGATTTTCAGATATTGGGATATTTTGGCCAGATAAATGGATTTTACAATCTATCTGACTTTGCCCACACATTACAGATTTATTTCAGTGATCGGCAGATTTTTCCATCTAAAGATTGCATCTTCATATCTGGAAATTGCCCCAATCGATTGTCATTTCAGCTGTTCATAATGTAAATAGATGAAGAAGACGAATTGGGAATGCCCACACATATAAAAAAGATCTGCAGATAATACCAGATTATTAAGCATGTTTAAAAACCTGATTAAGCAATCGATTGGCGATTTTGATTGGGATTGCCAAAAGGGGGAGCCCACACATCTAAAATTAATTGTGGCAATCATCTCCATATCTGAAAATTGTCACAATTAATTGCTGATGTATGGGGCCCTTAAGATTTATCTTCAGATCTGGCTGGTTGGAACAAAAACATGGTTATGGATGAGTGACAGTTTGGCAGTTTTCCGGCATTTCCAAGCAAATGGTCAACTGTCATTTGCTCTCATCCATAACCATGTTTTTGTTCCAACCACCAAATCTGAAGATAAATCTGCGTGTGTATGGCCACCTTAGTCTAGTACACAAGGAAATCTCTGCTGACATGTCCTGGTGCCTGATCTAATGATAAAGCACTGTATAACTGGCCTGTCAGCACTACCGAACCCTCTATCTTTATTAGCTGGGTAGAACCATTTACTTTACAATTGCTTTACTTGTCTGAGTGCCTTGTTAATTCAGGTTTTATGTTTATATAATTAATCACGTACACACCTACATGACTAAGTCTTAAAGCATGAGTACGTAAGTACAATATACCTATGAATATGGGAAAACAATTGCAATTCTGTCATCACCCTGTTCTTGGCTGTGCACAACCCTTTCCCTTTCTACTGAGAGAGCTTGTGTTATGTGTATTGTGTATCCCGATAATATCTATAGGATTTCTTAGAAACCTCCCATAGTACATGTTCATTAGATGCGTGATCCCAGTAGTTAGTGCCTCATCTTGGTGCCTCGCACTCATGGGTCCCCGATGCTGAGTCCTCCGAGAATTCGTACATCTAAAAATAGAAATTTGCTTTTAAGTAATAAGTTGCACGGCAACATCATAGACGCCGGCTTCCGTAGTACAAGGATCTTAGCACCCTGGCCGGGTTTGTCACTCTCTATTGAATTGAGTGGTATAATTTAGAAAATAGTCAGATCTCTTTAAGAGTTTTGGAATGAGCACATGGGGGCAGCTCGAGATCAGAAGTGATATTCAAATGTTGGTTTTTTTTGTGTGTTCAGGCTGATGGAGCCCATAAGTGTCAGGATTAGCTGAATGAAACAGCTAAACCTGAACAATTTCTGGTCATGATGTGAAAAGTGCCGTTAGGGGGCCCAAACAGGTCACTTTTCTTACATTCCTGCTCTCTAGCTGTTCAAGTGGTGGCCATGGGAGGTGCCTAAAGTGGTCCTGAAAAGGTGGTGGAACTCATTCTCCTCGGCCACCTAAGTACTCTTCCTCCCCCTCTTAGTCAGAGCCAGGATCAGTGGTAGGGATTTTGGCACAGTGACAGTTTTTACTTTCATTTTGAGCTGTGGCTGTTTTTAACCCACAAACTCTTCACCCCACCCTTAGTCCCTACCTCCAATCTCTGTCTTCACAGCTCCCTCACTCCATATCCATCAAGTTTGAAACCGATCAGCGTCCCTGCAAAACTTGCTTTCACTTTGGTCTGTTGAGTGGCCTCTAGTGGTCACTGACGGTACTTCAGCTCACAGGCATCCATTCGAAGAAGTATTAACTCTTTAAAGAGTGTACAGTTGAGGCAGATGCCAAATTGGTTGCGAATTGGGAACAAAAGACATCAAACAGGGCAGTCCCAAAATAGATTTAAATAATCACAGTATTCCGGTGGTCACATGACTGTAGCAGTGACAGGCGTCTCACAGGGAGCAGCATACTGTGCTTAGTAGTGCAGGTTAAGTTTCTCGTGGCCAGAATTCCAAAATATGGAATATGCCAAAATATAGATTTTTTTTGAGTGTGCCTGAGATAGTGACACCTCAGCTTTCTGATGGTTTAATGTACGTAATGTAATTTACTGTACACAATGACGTTCAGGCTGTGTGTATAAGGAGTGTATGAAGCATAAAAGTATTCTGTGCTTAGACTTGGTTCCCATCGCCAAGATATTTAATTATGGGAAGTAATTATTCCAAAATACGGAAGCACCCTACATCGAAAATACCTCTTGTTCCAAGCATTTTGGATACAGGAGACTTAACCTGTAACCACATAGTTTCCATCAACAAGTGCGCAAGTGAAAAACCTGTGCATATAGGGCGTACGTACTTATTGACCCTCTTCCAAAAGCAGAAGGTCCCTCGTTACTTCCCCTAACCCCTCTCAGCCAAAAGCTCGGGGAGACCCTCTTCCTTCAACCTCGATGGACTTCCCTCCGCCTTTCAGCTCCGGGTCGCCCCAACTTCCCCAGGACTAGCCGAAGCATCACCGTGGGGATCAAGGAACCTCACATAACCCCTATAGGAGCTGCTCCTGTAGTAACACACGCTTGCACCTATGAAGGTAGCAATATTCACAGCTGGACCACATTACTTTCAGTTTATATCTGTAACAGAAGGTTGTGTTTGTACATCTTTCCATCTGCATCTGCTAGGCCCCATCACTGTCCTAGAGACTACTAGTCTGGCCAACCTGTGGCGCTGCAGTTGTTGTGGACCTACAAGTCCCAGCATGCTCCACCACAGTTTTGCTATTAGGGAATGCTAACATTGTGGCAGGGCATGATGGGATATGTAGTTTCACAATAGCTGGGGAGGACCTTATCTCTAGATCTCCCGCCCACATTTTCACCCAGTATTTTTCTACTCATGCTTATAATAAAGATCTCAAACCCAAAGAATACATTCAATTACATGAAGGATAAAATAGCGGTTTCTAATATATGACTAATCCTATAAAGTTCTTGATCCTCAAAGGGACAAAAAAGTGATTCATAGATGTGCAAGAAGTTGGGGTGATCTCGCGGATGTCATAGTCCCATTTGGGGAGTAAAGAACTCTGGGAAACGTCCTGATCTTGGATCCTATTGGAACGGAAAATATTTCTTGGTATCTGTACATGGGAAACTTTTACTGAACATCTGCTCCCGACCGCGCCACCTCCATCTCCCTGATAGCAGTGGACGCTCTCCCTTGTTTCCTGCCGGAGGAAAAACATTCTGCTAAATAACATGAATATTAGCGTTTGTTTCCCAATACGTCCAGCTGTCAGTGCTCTAATACAGATGTCTGCTCTTCCTTTATAGAATTGCATTGGGCGATAAATCTGCTGTACATGTGCATTGCAACGGCCGCTTTTCAACTAAATATAACATCGCTTGCCTAGTAATCACCTGCATGCAGTAAAATAATACAAAGCTCCCGTTTATTACACTTCCCGATCCTTAACGTTTTGGAGAAATACGAGAAATTTGTGATCCCTTTCGTGGACGCGGCACAGACTACAGTTCATTAGTTCTGGTAATTAAAAAAAATGCTTTATTTTTAGAGCGCTAATCTAGTATGTGTTAAAGAACAGTTTTAATTGAAAAAAAGAAAAAAAAAAACAGTGCAAATTAGATTTAAGTTCTTTGGCGCTGGGAAATTTTATTAAAAGAACCCTGTAAGTATTCTTCAAGCTATGATAATCTCTCTCCAGCTCATGCATGTAAGGAAATGAATGCTTGGTTGTGTTTTAGTCCTATTCAGATATGTTACACTTGTCCTCTCCTGATTTTCTGCAGTATGAAGAGCAATCGGTTGTCATTCAGCAGTAAGCTCACAGCAGCACAGTGTGTTTCAGTAAATGGATGCACTTGTCTTGTGGCCTGCCCAACAGTGTTATTCTGTATGTGATATGGGCATTGTTGTCGGAAGTATCAAGTCAATTTAGGAGCAGCAATTTAGGCGGCCATTTTGAACAACATGGGTCTCCAATCACTGTGTGTTGGCCTAAAAAAATCAGATGGGATCTCCTTGAAAATCTGATGGCTGTCATCTGTATCGTCATGATTTCACCATGAACACTGGCAATGATCTGGTGATTTGGTATTCAGGCGAAGGAACCAGATACTACTCCACCTGTTGTCGCAATGGAATAATGGGTGGAGTTGCTGTGAATTGATTTGATTGGCTGGATGTTGTAGTGCATATCTTATGTTACTGGTGCCTTTCTAGTAGGAGGTTTGTGTGTTTTGATTGGTTCCTAAGTTCTTCATTTTGCTAGCACCTCATTGGTTTATAATAACCAACCAGTGGTTGCAGATTGGCTTACTCACCACGAGTATTGGATGATAAAAGACAGCGGCTGCTATGTTTGGGATAATCTTGCACTTTATGGAGTCTAAATGTGTACTGGAAAAAGGGGGGATGGGGGGGGGACGGGACGTATTTTGGAAAACAAGATATTCATAGAAGGCAAACACAGGAAACCAATAATTACTGTGTGTGTATGAAGGACTTCCTCTGTCCACAAGAATTTCTTTTAGAAATTGTCCTTTTGTGGGTGCATCTCGCCCGGGGACTGGAAAGGACTGAGCCGTGCTAATCATTAACACACTCCTTACCGCGACTTAGTTTATGACATTCCATAGAAGAGATCAATACACAATGAATGTTTGCGCTCTCTATTACAGAAAATAAATATTTTTGTTGCCCTTAAAACTGTTGTGGTATCTTCCCGAATGTGCGTGACTCTCGGCTTGTCTGATATCCTACAGAACAATTTCTTGCTCGGTATTCGGGGCCTGATTCTCACTAAGCTGCGGTCATTCTCGGCTTAGCGAGCTCTGAACAGATCTTAAACAGCTGCAGCACAACCCCACAATACGTAGCGCTCTAGACGGCTGCCTAGTAGAAGGTGGGTGTGTCAGCCCTGTGTAAACCGGTGACATCACGCAATCTTCTTTGTTCCTTTTTCTGTAAATGCGGTGACTGCTTTCTAGTGCATAGCATAATATCTGCGCATCTGTTTATATAACAATATTACAGACACCTGCCAAGGAGCTACACGACGCTCTCTCTGTACTGTTAATAGTAATCTGTCATTTTCCCTTCCTGTTACTGTCCATGTTGTGCCGCAGGACGCTTATATGGGGCTGTTTGAATTCTTTTGTGAGTCCACACTCAAGGGGGGGGATTAAGTAAGGTGGGAGTTCTGTTGAAGATGGGATGTTAGCAACCAGTCCGGTTCGATCTATTCTCTTCTATAGAAAATTTACTCCAAGGACATGACATGATAGGATGGAAATAATATTACGGTAGATTCAATCAGGAGTGTATTGTTGTGTTCACTCTAGACCAGTGGTTCTCAACCTCGGTCCGCAGGGACCCCCAACGGTGCACGTTTTCCAGGTCACCTCACAGATACACCGGTGCACTAATTACTCACTGACACATTTTAAAAGATCACAGGTGGAGCTAATTATTTCACCTGTGATTCTGGGGTTTATTCTAGTTCATTCTTTCTGACAAAATCCTTCTTAGATGGACAAAACCATGTGCACTGCAGGGGGGGCAGATGTAACATGTGCAGATAGAATTAGATTTGGGTGAGTTATTTTGTTTCTGTGCAGGGAAAATACTGACTGCTTTATTTTACACTGCAATATAGATCTCACTTTGAAGAAAAACCCCACCCAAATCTAATTCTCTCTGCACAAGTTACATCTGCCCCACCTGCAGTGCACATGGTTTTTCCCATCTAAGAAGGATTTTGTCAGAAAGAATGAACTAGAATAACCCCCTCTGTGTGGAGACCTGGAAAACGTGCACTGTTGGGGGTCCCTGAGGACCGAGGTTGAGAAACACTGCTCTAGAGTATAGATAGGGCACGTGTGGATGGAAAGTGGCCACTTTTGCGGCCCAAAAAATGGGAAGGGCGTGGCCCCATTGTTTGTCACTCTTGGGGGCTTGCCTAGCACTTAAGGAGATGTTGGGCTGCCCCAAGCCTTCCCGTCACTGGGAATAGATGCTGTGCTCATGACATATATTCCCTGGGGGTGATTGTGACTGTGAACCACGGCACACTGTGGCCCTCAAGTGGGGACTGTTCCAGCAGGGCGCCGCAGTTTGTCTATTTAAAATGCTGAAACAGTGTAGTGTGGTGACTTGTAATGGGGCTGGAGACCCTGCAATGAGCTCCGCACCGGGAAATAGGGACGAATATCATTCAAGGGTTTCAAGCTAAATTTGGTGCTGATGATATTATAACTCCATGTCCTCATCCTTTACCTATAGGGTGCCACATGAGGTCCGTAGCGCTTACAGGGGGATGCAGTCAATTGACTGTCCGTCAATGTTTGACGGACAGTCATTATATCGACTACCATTGACTGACGGTCAAAATACAGACACTGTCAATATACCGACATTCATTATATCAACATGTTCAATTGACCGACATGGTCAAAATACCGACATTTAACATGCTGACAGGCGAGGGTTGCCTGCCCTCCCGGGAATGGGCGGAGTAGTTAGCCATATATATCTTTATCTATATATTTATATCTATGTATAGCTGTGCTAGTAAGCCCACTCGGAGCAAAAGCTTCGAAAGTTAGTCTGCTACCTTCTGTGCTTGTGCATGTGTGAGAAAGAGAGAGAGAGAGTTTCACACTCTGCCAATATATATATATATATATATATATATATATATATATATATATATATATATATATATATATATATATATATATATATATATATATATATATATATATATATATAAATGTAGTCTGTGGTGCAAATTGATGGGAGTTCTGTTTCACATGGGATGTTGCTCTTGGCAACCAATCAGAGACTATTAGCTCCACCTGTGGATCTTTTAACATGTGTTAGTGCAGGGCTGGGCAATTCCGGCCCTCCAGATGTTGAGGAACTACACATCCCAGCATGCCTTGCATCAGTTTCAGCATGGCCACATAGCAAAACTAATGCAAAGCATCCTTGGATGTGTAGTTCCTCAACATCTGGAGGGCCGCAATTGCCCAGCCCTGTGTTAGTGGGTCATGAGTGCACCTGTCGGTTGACCTAGAAAATGTGAACTGTGTGGGGTCCTGAGGACCGAGGTTGAGCACCACTGTTGTAGACTGTTCTGAATAAATAAGTAGATAGAGTATAGTCTTGTAGGCTATACAGAAAATCTTGTTTCCCCGGCTGACAGAGACATTCTGTTACTAAGGTCATTGCAGATATGCGAGTTACTAAGGTCTACGCTGGGAGTGATGGACACACAGATGTTTGTGTACTCCACCCTGGCTGTCCAGGCCAAATACCACTTCACGTCCTGCTCTGGACATTATTACTACGCAGGGATCAAACTCGCTGCATGAGATACAAAGTCAGCAGTAAATCACCGCATGTGTATGCACTCTACCGAAGAGCTTTAATCTCGTCATCTACTTATTACAGCAGTGAAGTAAAATGTGGACAACATATACATGAAACAGCAGCGGTGTGGATGAAAGGGTCCAGCATGCCTTGGTTTTGCTCATTGAAACCAGATTCTATGGGTTAACATGTATTAGTTGGCAGTTTACCTTGCGGGGAGAATGGATCTGAATTCAATGGCTTCTGGTGTCAAACCTGGAGTGTTACCGTGTGTTAATAACTGAATCTACCCCATTATAGCGAATGCTTTTCACTTAGCTAGTTGCGTGTCTTCAGCTGTCTTCCTGTCACAACAGCGTAACTCACAACTAAATACAAACAGATTTATTTTTAAACCAGATCAGAAATTCCAGGATTATTTAATTTGTTTTATAAAGATTATTAGTGGGAGCAGCCGTCTTTCTGTTTACAGTTATTTGAACTAAAGTCTGAGTCCATTTTGCATCGACTTGTGGTGGCTAAAAGATCGGTTAAAAGATTTTGAAGGTTTAAGGCAGGCATGTCCAAACTGTGGCCCTCCAACTGTTGCGAAACTACACATCCCAGCATGCCTTGACAAAGGTTTAGCATTCCCTAATAGCAATACTGTGGCAAGGGATGTTGGGACTTATAGTTTCACAACAGCTGGGGGGCCATAGTTTGGACAGGCCTGGTTTAAGTATTTACTCATGTATTGCGCGTCTTTTTTGCGATGTTTTCCATTTTATAGCATCTTCTTTGCAAAACAGAGGAAGTGGGATGTGCAAACAGCTTCTGCTGATTAAAATGACATGTTCAGTGTGTGACTGAAAAACAGTGTAATGTAGCATTTAGTATGCAGATACCGTGCAGTCGCACACTAAGGGTGAGATTTAATGGGATGAGAGATTCAGAAAGTGAGAGATTTGGTAAGAAATCTTCAGTTTTTTTAAAGTGGCAATCATTTACACTGCAAAACCAGTTTGATTTTGCTGTGTAAATGATTGCCGCTTTAAAAAAACTTGAGATTTCTCACAAAATCTCTTACTTTCTGAATCTCTCATCCCATTAAATCTCACCCTATATTTCAGCATGCTGCAGATCATTTTATTCAGCAGAAGCTGCTTGTGTGTCCTATTCATCCATTTTGCAAATAAAGACGTTATTTCATAGAAGAGTCACAAAAATGTTTCCCAAAGCATCTGGAAGGGCTGTTTAATGCAAGGCTACATGTACGCGGACACATCTGTAGGTGGTTCTTCACTTACTGATATTAACACTGTTACTAACATTTATTCAGAACCAACCTACTCTGCAACCCTTCATTGGAAACAAACTGTAATAAATAGCTTTTACAAAATGCAGGAGAAAGTCTCTGTACAGGAAAATGCATAAGCCCTAATATACAGAATATATACTCCTCGAATTCCAGCCATAGCATCAGACAGGGGAACATATGTAGTGCAGAAATCTCATCATCCGCGTTTCACTGTCTATGCTGAGATACACACACAGCTGTGATAGAGCGACTGGCCGGAGACATTCCCGCACCCATTCTGTATTTACCAGACCGGTGCGAAGTCTCATAAATCAGACAATTACGTTTCCCTTATCTGCGCATTGTCAGGGATATCGTGCGGTAAGGACAGACGCCTAATGACACGGATATTCCATTACAGGCCACAGTCAGTGCATTTGTCAGTAATTGGGACGTGCTGTTTTAGAGCATTTCTGGACTATAAATCCCTGCTTGGGACATCAGCCGATTTTCGTGCCTGTCCCCCTGAGTTACCTGGCAAAGGAAATTCCGCGCCAATACCGTCTTGCTTGATAATCGATAGACGCTTGGGGCCTACAGGTGTGACCACGTATACCTAGTCTCCTTCTAGTCGCACCATACCGCAGCTGTATCTGCGTCTGAAATCCTACGTTAGTGTTTTCCCGCAAAACACTTGTCCTGTTCCATTTCTTATGCCGATACAGCCGCATCACATACAGAACATAGCATTTGGTTCAGCAGAAGCTGCTTGTGCGTCCTAAGACATTTTAATGGAAAAAAGACCCAACAAAGGTGTTCTGCGCTACCGAGTCACACGGAGCTCATGTGTTGTGTAACGGGACTTGGATCATACGGGGGGATAGAATTTATGATAATTTCTCTTCATGCACGCACACTGTGATTTCTTGAGCTCGCCATGCTTCGGGCCAGGTGCCGCGCTACCCTCGGCACACTATTTTATTCTCCATCCACGCCTTAGTGGATGGGAGGGCATGAGTCTGTTGGCTCCCCAAATTTTTTTTTAAAAACCCATGTTGACCTTTCCAATTTTGAGCAAATTCATGTATCCAACCTTTGACCCTGTCGACCACGGTCTGTGTTGAAATATGTGTCGACCGTACAACTATGTCCCACTACTGTTACATATTGGACTGGATACCAGTTAGTCCATTGTGCTGCTTCCTTCCGATTGCCAGTTGAGAGATAAGATGTATTAGTCACAAAACCATTCATTACTCCATTCCCCATCATACCACACCCCGACCGAATATTGTAATGTACCAGTATAATTCGAGGCCAGCATGTGGTCCGAGGAACTTGTCTATGATGAAACTCCACACTTCCTTCATATAAGTGTTCTCGTAGATTCACCAACCAATCATCAAACAAAGCATGTGACACGTTAGACCGGCCCAGTGGGTGACCGGACATACTGACTGGTGAGGTCAATGAGATCGCTTTCCGGGTGCAGCATTTCCCAAAAGCAAACTCCTGGGGCCAAATGTAATAGGGTGAGAGTTTCAGAAAGTGAGAGATTTTGGGAGAGTTTTCCCATTTTCTTTAAAGCAGCAATCAATTACATGGCAAAACCAGGTTGATTTTGCCATGTAATTGATTGCAGCTTTAAAAAACATGGGAAAACTCTCCCAAAATCTCTCACTTTCTGAAACTCTCACCCTATTACATTTGGCCCCTGGTATCTAAGGACATCAATCGGTTCAAACTATCAGCAGTGCTCGAAGATCTGCAAAATCAACTATGTTATGTAAATGGGGACAACTTCAATGTTCCGAAATGTTGGCGGTGTCACCGTTTACATAATATATGTCTTAATAATAAATATATATATATTATATTTATATTGTATATTAATATTGAGGCTTTATTAGCCATGATCATTGTACATTCCCACAATCCCCCTGGCATTCTCTTATTCCTTCAGCAGTGCTCCTCATAGTGCTTAAGTATTAGAGATCCGAGGTCATCTTGTCTGTGCCGCAGCACTGATTTACTGAAGATCCTTTCTGGTTTGTGGAACCTTAGATAACGTAACGGGTGTGAATAAAGCATTCTGTACCTGTATAGTTTTATCCCTTCGCTGTTACTGGTGCACAGAGCCAAGTGGTTAAGCATAAATGACTGACACCCAGTTTTGGGAGGGGGGTGTCTGTTATGTTAGGGCAATTGGCACGTGCCCGGCATAGGAAGCCTTCAGAGAGAAGCCCTGATTGATTCCTCCGTGTTCAATAATGTGTTCATTACAATGGCATTTCCTGGACAGCTGGGTCTGCTTAACCCCAGAGCCACAAAGACATAAAGAATGGAAGCGAATCCCCCTGTTGTGCCATTTCATGTCTTTCATGCAGCACAGAGACCCCCTATTCCTCCAGTAATGTTCCACTTCCTGGCTATTTAGAGCCCTGATCCACTCCAGGGTTTGAGAGCGTTCCAGAGATTATACTACAAAACTTAGCCCTTTCTATCTCGATGGCTGTATGATGCTCTGGTGGTATGTCTGCAGGTATTTCATAGAAATGTCCATAGAAATAAATCACAATGAGGACCGCTTGTAATTGTGGAGCAGAATTTTATTTCATCAGAAACCGCGGTTCTTAAGTTTCACAGTGCCCGATATATCGGATGTGATATTGGCCGATTTATCGATGCAATCCGATGCGATTTTTTACCTGTTCATAACCCCACTATTCACTACGCATGGAGTTGATTTTATATAGTGTGGCGAGGTGACGTGGATTACTGTGCTCGCCACACTATATAAAATCAACTCCATGCGTAGTGGATAGTGGGGTTATGAACAGGTAAAAAATCGGATCGCATTGATATATCGGCGGTTTTGGTATCCGATATATCGGCCGATATCGCATCCGATTATATCGGCCGATATCGCATCCGATATATCGGGTGCCGTGAAACTAAACCAGTACGGAAAGCGCTTATGAACTCAAATTAATATTATAATTTTTTTTGTAACATAGTCGTTGAGGTTTAAAAAAAAAGACATGAGTCCATCAAGTCCAACCTGTGTAACATTTGTGGTGTAAGTGACCCGGATGAGGTTACGGCCCAAATGGTTACCCTATTTACTGCTCCCCATAGTGCATTATGAAGTATGGTTATAAACCTGTATATTTTGTTCTCCTAGGAATTTGTGTAAGGGTGGGATGTACTAAACCAAAAATGCGGTACAACTTCCATTTTCAGGTTTTTACCGCATACTGAAATGGACCAATGCCCCTCCCGGTGGGGGTTATGTCATCTCTAGCTGGGGTATCCCAATAGAAGTCTATGGGCTTGTCTTCGCAGCGCTGCTGTTTGTGGGGTCCGATCCCATGTGAAATAGATCTCCCATCTTGGTAAATTTCGCACACATTGTCTAGGTCGACACTAAAAAAGTCTACATCCATGATGAGGTTGACATTGATAATAGTTCTGGACTTTTTTCCATGCTTTATGAACCACCGGTGCTACAATTGTGTTTCTCTACAAATGATAGATACCATCGGGCCTGATATTCCCGGCGTGCGATCCCCTTTATATGCTCACACAACCCTTTCTAGCCCCAACTATCATGTCATGGCCAGAGTCAGTCCAATCACATTTCTTCCACATTGTGGGCTTTGTCTGTACAACAACTGAACCTCCTGGCCATGCCTATCTGCTTCCTCCTGACCATGCCTGACCATGCCTAGCTGCTTCCTCCTGACCATGCCTATCTGCTTCCTCCTGACCATGCCTATCTGCTTCCTCCTGACCATGCCTGACCATGCCTATCTGCTTCCTCCTGACCATGCCTATCTGCTTCCTCCTGACCATGCCTGACCATGCCTATCTGCTTCCTCCTGACCATGCCTATCTGCTTCCTCCTGACCATGCCTATCTGCTTCCTTCTGACCAATCCTATCTGCTTCCTCCTGACCATGCCTATCTGCTTCCTCCTGACCATGCCTATCTGCTTCCTCCTGACCATGCCTATCTGCTTCCTTCTGACCAATCCTATCTGCTTCCTCCTGACCATGCCTATCTGCTTCCTCCTGACCATGCCTATCTGCTTCCTCCTGACCATGCCTATCTGCTTCCTTCTGACCAATCCTATCTGCTTCCTCCTGACCATGCCTATCTGCTTCTCTTGACCATGCCTATCTGCTTCCTCCTGACCATGCCTATCTGCTTCCTCCTGACCATGCCTATCTGCTTCCTCCTGACCATGCCTATCTGCTTCCTCCTGACCATGCCTATCTGCTTCCTTCTGACCAATCCTATCTGCTTCCTCCTGACCATGCCTATCTGCTTCCTCCTGACCATGCCTATCTGCTTCCTCCTGACCATGCCTATCTGCTTCCTCCTGACCATGCCTATCTGCTTCCTCCTGACCATGCCTATCTGCTTCCTCCTGGCCATGCCTATCTGCTTCCTCCTGGCCATGCCTATCTGCTTCCTCCTGACCATGCCTATCTGCTTCCTCCTGACCATGCCTATCTGCTTCCTCCTGACCATGCCTATCTGCTTCCTTCTGACCAATCCTATCTGCTTCCTCCTGACCATGCCTATCTGCTTCTCTTGACCATGCCTATCTGCTTCCTCCTGACCATGCCTATCTGCTTCCTCCTGACCATGCCTATCTGCTTCCTCCTGACCATGCCTATCTGCTTCCTCCTGACCATGCCTATCTGCTTCCTCCTGACCATGCCTATCTGCTTCCTTCTGACCAATCCTATCTGCTTCCTCCTGACCATGCCTATCTGCTTCTCTTGACCATGCCTATCTGCTTCCTCCTGACCATGCCTATCTGCTTCCTCCTGACCATGCCTATCTGCTTCCTCCTGACCATGCCTATCTGCTTCCTCCTGACCATGCCTATCTGCTTCCTCCTGACCATGCCTATCTGCTTCCTCCTGGCCATGCCTATCTGCTTCCTCCTGGCCATGCCTATCTGCCTCCTCCTGACCATGCCTATCTGCTTCCTCCTGACCATGCCTATCTTTCCTCCTGACCATGCCTATCTGCTTCCTCCTGACCATGCCTATCTGCTTCCTCCTGACCATGCCTATCTGCTTCTCTTGACCATGCCTATCTGCTTCCTCCTGACCATGCCTATCTGCTTCCTCCTGACCATGCCTATCTGCTTCCTCCTGACCATGCCTATCTGCTTCCTCCTGACCATGCCTATCTGCTTCCTCCTGACCATGCCTATCTGCTTCCTCCTGACCATGCCTATCTGCTTCCTCCTGACCATGCCTATCTGCCTCCTCCTGGCCATGCCTATCTGCCTCCTCCTGGCCATGCCTATCTGCCTCCTCCTGACCATGCCTATCTGCTTCCTCCTGACCATGCCTATCTGCTTCCTCCTGACCATGCCTATCTGCTTCCTCCTGACCATGCCTATCTGCTTCAGTGGAAGGAGTCAGACTCTCATCTCTAACAATAAATAGGTCTAAAATTCAAGTTCTTACAAGACCATATACGCAGTTATTCCCTAGTACTGGCTGAAGTACAATTTCCAGCGTGCCTACCTAGCTCCTATACCTTTGCCAGCAGTACAGTATAAACCCCAGAGGATGTAGGGAAAACTGAAGTTCCATGTGTGAACTTGCCGGTGTAACACAGGGGATTAGCAGTACAGCAGCCTGAAGCCTAAAGGAGGATCCGTTCCACAAGTAATAGTGTCACATTTACATATTGCTGCTGACACAACACACACTTCACACTGGGGAACCTGCTGGTGCAGTATTGGTAGTCTGGACCTGATACCTGTCCTAGACACACGCAGAGATGTCTGCTCCGTGCAGTCACCTGCATCAGATACAAAAATCCCGTTCAGCTGGTATTTCACACAGACCTGTTGCTACAAATATCACCTTTGACGCTGGGATTGTCAGCAGTCCTTGCCGTAGTGGAGCTTACAATCTATATTCCCTACCACATGTACACACACACACACAGACATTCTAGGGTTAATTTTCGTTGGGAGCCAATTAACCTTCCAGTATATTTTTGGATTGTGGGAGGAAACTGGAGTACCCGGAGGAAACCCACGCAAGTACGGGGAGAATATACAAACTCTGCACAGTTAGGGCCATGGTGGGAATGGAACCCATGACCTCAGCGCTGTGAGGTGGTAATGCTAACCATTACACCATCCAGCAGCAGTTTTCAGGATCCTCTCTGCAGATGTGGTGCAGTGCACGCCTCACCCATATGTGTTGTATAAGGCGTGCCCAAATGAAAAGGAGACTCTTGCTGTAGCAGTGTTCTACCAATCACAGTGGGTTACAGTGTTGCCGATAGATGGCGTGGCGGATTTCCCAGTTGCCCATGTTTAGTGAACGGCTTCACCTCCGTTTCTTCATTCCTGGAAAGTTGCATTGACTGGTCAGATTCACGATTAATTCCTCCAGATCAGCGCAAAGAGCCATTATTCAATTTGTTCACTTAGGAGGCGAGAATGCTTCAGATATTTATTGTAAGAAGAAGGCGTTTGGTAGTGTTAATTCTAGAACCCGCCATATTTGAAAACCCATGCAGTTCCTCTTCCCTGCCAGTGGTGTCGCTGTCTGCTGTAGTGCTTCTAGCAGTGCGGTCTGTATATCAGCACTGATATGCAAACCAGACCTGTGCTAGAAACACCACAGCAGACAGCGACACCCCAGGCATGGAACAGGAACTGCATGGGTTTTCAAATATGGCGTTTGCTAGAATGAACACTAGTTCGGTGTACGGAGAGCAGTGTCTCGCATGGTGCACCATATTTTGTGGTATAAGCATTTTGAGGTGGGACGTGGATGTGCCACGGCCCAGGCAGGCGCACCTTGTCACAACCCTGCCATGATTTCATCTGTGGAGGATCTCATTCGTCGGATAACCACACGTGAAATGGCTGTTGCACTTTCGATAAGCAAGGGGAACTGTGCATCACATAATCCACAACAAGCTTGGTTATGGCAAAGTTTGGGCGCAGTGGGTGGCGCAAATGGGTGTTTGCTTAACCTATCAGCATGCTCGTCGTTTGGATGAAGAAATTGGATAACAGTCCCTTGCACTGATCTGGAGAAATCTATCATGCATCCGACCGCGCAAAACAGCTTTACAGGAACGGAGGCGAAACCATTCACTACACATGGAGAGAGAGAGATAGAGAGAGAGAGATCTCCTGACCAGGCTGGGAAAAGTGGCCAAGTCTCCTGCTGACACCCACTCCCCCTCAGCCCACAGTATGTACACCCCGCAATTTTGTGCAGTATGTAGTACGGGCCTTCCCATTTGTGAGCCTAGCATATTTGTTTATTTTACTTATTACCATTTGTTAATATAGTGCCAGCATATTCCGTTGCACGTTGCAATTAACACTAATATAACAGTAATAAAACTAGACTGGGTAATAACAGACAGTCAGAGACCATCTGTTCCTTTGGAGGAAGTCTATGTTTCAATATAAAATAGTAGTATGTACAGATGCTGATCTACAGCGAGTCTGTAATATTGGGGCAATTATAATTATTTGGGCTATTTAAAAAAAAAAAAAGGCTGAAATGCTTCTGGATAAGAACCATCCGTCTTTGGCTTGAACATGGGTGGAACGCATTATCCGGTTCTGTGGTCGCTATTAGGTGTTCTGCATCACATCATTATTTACGCTATAGTACCCCTAACATCAACGCATAGCAATGTGATCCAGCAAGGGAACCCATGTTGTAGATGATTAACGCTATCCTTGGCGTTACTTGAGAAGTAGATTTGTTGTACCCATAGAGGGAAGTGATCTACAGAGATCTCTACGTACCGTACACAGCAGAATCTGATCAAGGTTCTGTCTTAAAGGTCAACAGTCAATGGGTCAACAACATATGGTCAAAATGGTCTACAGGAGGAATTATAAAAAGTAGATCGTGCTACGAAGCGACAGGTTCAAACGGTCAATCCCAATATGGGTGACGCAAGTATTTTTTTTTATTTTTTTTACTTTTTTCCCAAAAAAATTTTCAATCTTGTCCTCATTTACCATCCAGGTGGATTGCGATTGGTAATAGCATTGACTGAAACGTGGCAAGCGAAGTGGTGTACTAAATTGGGCCACGTGGTTTAAAATGGTAAATTGCGCACAAATATCATTTCTGGGTCGTCCTTTTCCATGTAGATCTTTTGATTGTGTTGACCTGTTCAGGTAACGTTTACATATCGACCCTGTTCCGCTGTCGACCTCATGCAACATCGGCCTAATTATGGTCAACGGAAGGATCCACACCCACTGATCAGACCTGACGAGTCACCTTTTTTTCTGCTTGTGTGGTTGCCATGACAGCAAAGTCATTTTTTGTCTGTTTGGTTGTTATCAAGGTTTGTTTTGAATCCAAAACTGTCAAAGCACTGGTAACGAGGCCTCTTAGAGCATCGCCAACTAATTACGGTTTCTCGTTAGGAATGATATGTGGAGATGCAGGCATTTAACCCTTTTCCTGCAGAACATCCCCATAGTGCTGCATTGACAGTTTGGCGATTTGTGCGTTTCTAAGCAGATTTTCTGTATTTAAAACAAAATGTTAGCATGCTTTGCCGTGACTCTAACCGGGCGGCAGATCTTGGCTGCATTAATTAAAAGCAGCTTTGTTTTCTTTCCTGCATGTGTTTATCTTGTAGGCCAGCACAGCGCAGTATGAAATAGATTTCGCTCCAACCGCGGTGCTGAGCCGGGATTACCGCACAATGTAATGCAATGAGTTGGGCCGTAGTGCTGCTGCGGGCTGTGTGCAGCGTGTGCTCTACCTTGCTATGTTTCCACGATGACACCGTAATAAATAACTGCAGTACTTGTACCGTAGTCCTGCACCGTGCAGGAGAGAACAGATGGTTATTAAGGAGATGGGTGATTCTTTGTATACAGTATGCCGGATTTGTAGATGATGCGGATAAAGCATACAATTGAGATCTTTCCTTTTTACGAGTTCAGAATATCGGTTTAGGGGGTGTTAAGATGAGGTTTAGACAAAAAAAATCTTTTAACAATTAAACAATCAATTTTTAGACCCATATTAAGGTAGGACTATTCATTGTAAGAATATTTAGAATAATGCAGCTTAGCAGTGCACTTGGATCGATCGCATCATCATTCAGTGATGTCATTGGGTCCTAGTGAATTGATAGGCTGCGTACTAATGGGTGCTGTGTGTGTGTGTATGTATGTATGTATATATATTGTATATATACTTGTTGTCTTTTGGCTTGAGAAAGGGGGTCAGCCCCGAAACGTTGCCGCACTGCAAATAAACCTATTTAGGTTTCACCTTTGACACCGACTCTGAGTGCCGCCTTCTTCGTCATTTATATATATATATATAGTGTTCCCGCTAGGCTGTTTTAGCGGGGCGCTGAGCCCTGCCCGTTTTTTAAAGGGCAAAATGTGCCCTGCCCCTCTAGCGGCGCCCCGCTAAAACAGCCTGGTGCCTGCCCGACTCCTTGCACGGGGAAGCCCAGCGCCGCCTTAGACGGCGATGCCCGGAGCTTCCCCGGCATCAAGGCACCTTCCCCCTGTGGTGACAGCATCTTCGGCGCGGCCGGGCCCGCCCACTTTCGTGACGCCGGCGGCCCGCCCACTTTCGTGACGCCGGCGGCCCGGCCCGGCCACTTTCGTGACGCCGGCGGCCCGGCCCGCCCACTTTCGTGATGCCGGCGGCCCGGCCCGCCCACTTTTGTGACGCCGGCGGCCCGGCCCGCCCACTTTCGTGTTTTCGGCGGTCCGGGACCGCCCACAAGTGTGCCGTCGGTGGCCTCGGACCGCCCCCCGGCACAATTTCTAGAGTGAACACACACATATATATGTGTGTGTGTGTGTGTGTGTGTATATATATATATATGTATGACGACGTCTTCAATGTAATTTCTATTTATGCTGGGACAGTTTTTACATTCACTTTGAGCTGTGACAACTTTTAGCCTGCAAACTTCCCTCCCCCAGTCCCCTATCTGCTTCTATTGCCAAACTCAGGCTTCATCAGCTCCCTCTCTCCATATCCAGCAAGTTTGAAACAGGCCAGTGTCCCTGCAGAATTTGCTTTCACTTTCTGCTATGACACCTTGGTACTTGTGTAGTTTCACGGCGGCAGTTACGTAGTTAGCGTAGCGTCCCTGTCAGAATCGGCGTAGTGTTCCCACAGGCAGCGTAGTCCGCGTCCCTGACAGAATCAGCGTATTGTTCCGGTGGCTGCAGCCATTGGGCTAAGCTAACAGCGTAGCTTAAGCTGCCGCCGTGAAACTACACAAGTAGTCAGGCGTCCCTGTATCAGCGTCGCATTCCCGCCCGTTCGCGGCTATCCGGAGCTTGCGCAGTTAGCGTAGTCAGTCAGCGTTACGCAGTTAGCGTAGTAAGTCAGCGCTTATTACATTGTGTGGGAACCATTGACCATTTTAACCTGCTTGACATGACAGGTGTGAATGTGTTCCTGAAACACCCCTCACTATCCACGCCAGCCCGAAGCTTGGCAAGGAGACGCGTTACGCGTCCTCCTGACCTGTTCATATCCCCAGTATCCAGGTTGGCATGGAGTTGATTTTATAAAGTGTGGCAAGCGCAACAAGCCCCGTGAGGGGACGTAGAATACATGTAAAGTAATCCGCGGCCCCTCGCGGGGCTCGCTGCGCTTACCACGCTTCAGGGTCGGTGGCGCTCGACACACTTTATAGAGTCAACTCCATGCCGACATGGATAGTGGGGGTATGAACAGGCCGGGAGGATGCACAACGCGTCCCCTTGCGGGACTTGTCACAATTCAGGCTGGCTTGGATAGTGGGGTTTGAAATGGATGCATTTGCCAGTATGTAACATGGTGCACTGGCAAATGCCTCCTTTATTGTGCATGAGACGCACTTGCTGCCGCATCCCCCCTTTGTGCTGGAGATCCACGCGCCACTGAGCCCCTAACCCTGTCCGCCTCCCTGAAGCAGACACATGCAGGGTTGCCGTACCCTGCCGCAATACTTACTGAGACGCTCAAACAGATGGAGCGCCTCTCCGCCGGCACCCGCAGAAGGGATCATGCGGGCGCTGGCGATGTGTGAGAGGCGCTCAGTAGGCTTGCCGGGGACAGAGCTGCAGCTCCCGAGGACATAACGGTGACTACGCTAACTACGCAGAGCTGCCACGGAGACACTACACTTACTATGCTAGGCAGCCGTTGGGCTACGCAGACAACGTAGCTTAGGCTGCCGCCGTGAAACTACACAAGTAAGGCAGCCATTGCGCAACGCTAATAACGTAGCTTCAAATGTAGCGTAAGCTGCCGCCGTGAAACTACACAAGTACCGACATCTTTTAGCACACAGCAGTAATTTGGTCTGACGAATGGTCTCTAGTGGTCACTGGCAGTATTTCACCTCTATATAACAAGGCTCTGTACAGGAGAGGGAGGAGGATTAGCTATAGCGAGGCGCTGTACAGGAGAGGGAGGAGGATGATCTATAGCGAGGCGCTGTACAGGAGAGGGAGGAGGATGATATATAGCGAGGCGATGTACAGGAGAGGGGGAGGATCTATAGCGAGGCGATGTACAGGAGAGGGAGGAGGATGATCTATAGCGAGGCGCTGTACAGGAGAGGGAGGAGGATGAGCTATAGCGAGGCGCTGTACAGGAGAGGGAGGAGGATGATCTATAGCGAGGCGCTGTACAGGAGAGGGAGGAGGATGATCTATAGCGAGGTGCTGTACAGGAGAGGGAGGAGGAGGATCTATAGTGAGGCGCCGTACAGGAGAGGGAGGAGGATGATCTATAGCGAGGCGCTGTACAGGAGAGGGAGGAGGATGATCTATAGCGAGGCGCCGTACAGGAGGGGGAGGAGGATGATCTATAGCGAGGCTCTGTACAGGAGAGGGAGGAGGATGATCTATAGCGAGGCGCTGTACAGGAGAGGGAGGAGGATCTATAGCGAGCCGCTGTACAGGAGAGGGAGGAGGAGGATCTATAGCGAGGCGCCGTACAGGAGAGGGAGGAGGATGATCTATAGCGAGGCACTGTACAGGAGAGGGAGGAGGATGATCTATAGCGAGGTGCTGTACAGGAGAGGGAGGAGGATGATCTATAGCGAGGCGCTGTACAGGAGAGGGAGGAGGATCTATAGCGAGCCGCTGTACAGGAGAGGGAGGAGGAGGATCTATAGCGAGGCGCTGTACAGGAGAGGGAGGAGGATGATCTATAGCGAGGCACTGTACAGGAGAGGGAGGAGGATGATCTATAGCGTGGCGCTGTACAGGAGAGGGAGGAGGATGATCTATAGTGAGGCTCTGTACAGGAGGGGTAGGAGGATGATCTATAGCGAGGCGCTGTACAGGAGTGGGAGGAGGATGATCTATAGCGAGGCGCTGTACAGGAGAGGGAGGAGGATCTATAGCGAGGCACTGTACAGGAGATGTATACGGATGAGCTATAGCGAGGCACTGTACAGGAGATGTATACGGATGATCACCTGTAAGGTGCTGTTATGTTAAAGGCTTATCTTTAGGGAGATTTTATTTTTAGATGTGTAAAAGTGCTGTGTATAAGGGGGAAGCGATGTAAATGTGTGTGAGACAGAGATGGAAGGTGTGGGCTCTGGTGCAGTAAGTGTATTGAAACCAAGCAGACACAGTAATGGGCACTATGCTTGTGTAGACTATTGTACTACTGTGAGCGTGCCCTCAGGCCGGCAGATACATGGGGCTTATCTACTGCAGTTCTGGCCTAAACAGCATTTACACGGTGGTACTGTCTGTATATGGGGAATGTATAGTTAAGTTGTGGGCTCATCTCTGGATCAAGACTTATAAATGGCTAGTGCCATGTAGATTGCTGTGTGTAATGTTTATCATGTATTGCGTTTGCTGAAGGAACTGGGAAGGGTAAATTTACTAAGATGAGAGTTCTATTGAAGATGAGATGTTGCCCATAGCAACCAACGTAATTCAAGAAAATTTGGGAACCACTTCTGTATATGACCATTCTGGAACCCCTGCAAAGTGGCAGCTCCAGTATGTAATACCTATCCCTGCCTGTAGAGCGGTGTATTTTTAACCACTGTGCCGCGTCACACTAGTGTGCCTTGAGCGGTTCTCAAGTGCGCCCCCAGATCTAGAGATGCCCAAACCAGTTTACAGCCACCACCAGTTCAACTGCTATTTACTGGTCTCTACTTCTCATGTAAAGGGCCAATGTATTTTATTTTTGTTACCTGTGGGGACCAGTGTGATTGTTTTTTTTTTTTTTTATATGGGGACCAATAGGTTGTTTTTTCTTTTTTCCTGTGGGGGCCAATGTGTTTCGCCCTGTGGGAATCTCATCGTGTGCCTTGGCAATTTTCAAATCTTATTTAGTGCGCCTCAAGGTTTAAAGGTTGAAAATCACTGCTGCAGAGTGTAAGCTTCCAAGCAGGGCCCTCTTACCTTGCTGCCTGTCTGTTAATACCCCGTCTTGTATTTTTACTGCTAAGTTCCCAATTGTAAAGCGCAACGGAATATGCTGGTGCTATAAACGTTCTCTTCTCAAACCACAGCGTAGGGCGACGTGTCATCGTTGGGTGCTTCGCGTGCTGCCAGTGACATGTAAACACGCACTTGGGCTTATTTAATAACAATTCATAGAGCAGCAGCGGCAGCACACAAGTCAGTTGGGGATGGAGGATTGGGCTCGGTTTGCCAAGACTAGGCTTGTTAGCCACTGTAGGGGAAACCTGGCATGGATTGCAGGCGGCAGGGATTGCAGAACACCTGAGCGAGAGAGAGCTGTAGGGATCTATATGTAGGGATTATTGTTCGGTTATGCAATTAATATTTCGATTGTTTAGTTTGTTTATTTATTTACTGTTGTCTGCTATTTTCTCTGCACTATGTAATTGGACAGATTCCAGGGATGGATAGATAGATATAGATTGATGCTATAGATGGATGCAGGGATTGATAAATAGATGCTATAGATAGATTGAATAATAAATAGATTAATGCTATATATTGATGCATAGATATTTATGGATACTATAGATATATTGCATAGATATGGATACTATTATTTATTTATTTATTAATAGTTTCTTATATAGCGCAGCAGATTCCGTTGCGCTTTACAAAAGGAGACAGTGATACAACAAACAGGGTATTTACAGACAGTCAAAAGGTAGGAGGGCCCTGCTCGCAAGCTTACAATCTATAGGGAAATAGGCATTGATACATAAGGATAGATACTGTATTCTTTATTGCATTGATTCCACCAGCATGAAAGGTTCCGTGCCTGGTTCTGGAATTTGATAAGCTTGCCTGAAGAGATGAGTTTTCAGGGAACGCTTATAGGTTTGGAGACTGGAGGAGAGTCTTATTGTGCTTGGGAGGGCATTCCACAGAGTGGGTGCAGCCCGAAGAAAGTCCTGCAATCGGGAATGGGAGCGAGTAATGAGTGTGGATGAGAGACGCAGATCTATAGATAGATATGGATACTATAGATATATTGCATGGATATGGATACTATAGATAGATATGGATACTATAGATATATTGCATAGATATAGATACTATTATTTATTTATTTATTTATTAACAGTTACTTATGTAGCACAGCAGATTCCGTTGCGCTTTACAAAAGGAGACAGTGATACAACAAACAGGGTATTTACAGACAGTCAAAAGGTAGGAGGGCCCTGCTCGCAAGCTTACAATCTATAGGGAAATAGGCATTGATACATAAGGATAGATACTGTATTCTTTATTGCATTGATTCCACCAGCATGAAAGGTTCTGTGACTGGTTCTGGAATTTGATAAGCTTGCCTGAAGAGATGAGTTTTCAGGGAACGCTTATAGGTTTGGAGATTGAAGGAGAGTCTTATTGTGCTTGGGAGGGCATTCCACAGGGTGGGTGCAGCCCGAAGAAAGTCCTGCAATCGGGAATGGGAGCGAGTAATGAGTGTGGATGAGAGACGCAGATCTATAGATAGATATGGATACTATAGATATATTGCATGGATATGGATACTATAGATAGATATGGATACTATAGATATATTGCATAGATATAGATACTATTATTTATTTATTTATTTATTAACAGTTACTTATGTAGCACAGCAGATTCCGTTGCGCTTTACAAAAGGAGACAGTGATACAACAAACAGGGTATTTACAGACAGTCAAAAGGTAGGAGGGCCCTGCTCGCAAGCTTACAATCTATAGGGAAATAGGCATTGATACATAAGGATAGATACTGTATTCTTTATTGCATTGATTCCACCAGCATGAAAGGTTCTGTAATAGAATATCAAGAATGGGGAGTGAGTGGTGCGCTATCAACAGCAGCTGGCACTGGGTTGTCAGACCCAAATTGTATGTTAAGAAGAAAAAAGTGATGTGCCAGCGCTGGCTGAATAATTAGAAAGACCAGACGGTATCTCAAAAATATTACAAATTTAATTTATACATATATAAAAACAATCAAGAAAAATAATAAACACATAAAAATAATAATAATAAAATTAAATTAAAAAATGAGCACAGAATGCTTGATGGATATTGCGGAGCTCCACATTTGTGGAATAAAAGGTAAAAGTTAGTGATATTACCATCTGTAGATTGAGGTGTGTTAAATGGAAACACCAGAAGGAAGGTGATGACAAGGTCCCATTGGAAATGACCTGAGTAGGAATACAGGTGAAATTCTCCCTATTTGGCGTCTTCTCCTTGTATTGGCTGGATGATTAGAAACTAGCTGAAGTCCCAGAAACGATTTGTAATCCAATAAAAAGGTTTAGGAGATGATGGACGTCTGTGGGAGATGGGACATCACTTTAAGAGATGGAGGATGGAGGTTAAATGCAGCTCAACGCGTTTCCCCGGATGTTTGCTGTCCGGCTTCCTCAGGAGCAAGTGTGCTCCTGAGGAAGCCGGACAGCAAACATCCGGGGAAACGCGTTGAGCTGCATTTAACCTCCATCCTCCATCTCTTAAAGTGATGTCCCATCTCCCACAGACGTCCATCATCTCCTAAACCTTTTTATTGGATTACAAATCGTTTCTGGGACTTCAGCTAGTTCCTAATCATCCAGCCAATACAAGGAGAAGACGCCAAATAGGGAGAATTTCACCTGTATTCCTACTCAGGTCATTTCCAATGGGACCTTGTCATCACCTTCCTTCTGGTGTTTCCATTTAACACACCTCAATCTACAGATGGTAATATCACTAACTTTTACCTTTTATTCCACAAATGTGGAGCTCCGCAATATCCATCAAGCATTCTGTGCTCATTTTTTAATTTAATTTTATTATTATTATTTTTATGTGTTTATTATTTTTCTTGATTGTTTTTATATATGTATAAATTAAATTTGTAATATTTTTGAGATACCGTCTGGTCTTTCTAATTATTCAGCCAGCGCTGGCACATCACTTTTTTCATGAAAGGTTCTGTGACTGGTTCTGGAATTTGATAAGCTTGCCTGAAGAGATGAGTTTTCAGGGAACGCTTATAGGTTTGGAGATTGAAGGAGAGTCTTATTGTGCTTGGGAGGGCATTCCACAGAGTGGGTGCAGCCCGAAGAAAGTCCTGCAATCGGGAATGGGAGCGAGTAATGAGTGTGGATGAGAGACGCAGATCTATAGATAGATATGGATACTATAGATAGATATGGATACTATAGATATATTACATAGATATAGATACTATAGATAGATACGGATACTATAGATAGATATGGATACTATAGATATATTGCATAGATATAGATACTATAGATAGATACGGATACTATAGATATATTGCGTAGATATGGATACTATAGATAGCTAGATACGGATACTATAGATAGATACGGATACTATAGATAGATATGGATACTATAGATAGATACAGATACTATAGATATATTGCATAGATATAGATACTATAGATAGATACGGATACTATAGATATATTGCATAGATATAGATACTATAGATCGATATGGATACTATAGATATATTGCATAGATATGGATACTATAGATAGATATGGATACTATAGATAGATAGATACTGTAGATAGATACGGATACTATAGATATATTGCATAGATACAGATACTATAGAAAGATATGGATACTATAGATAGATAGATATGGATACTATAGATAGATAGATAGATATGGATACTATAGATAGATACTATAGATAGATATAGATACTATAGATAGATATGGATACTATAGATATATTGCATAGATATGGATACTATAGATATATTGCATAGATATAGATACTATAGATAGATACGGATACTATAGATAGATATACGGATACTATAGATAGATATGGATACTATAGATAGATATACGGATACTATAGATAGATATGGATACTATAGATAGATAGATATGGATACTATAGATAGATAGATATGGATACTATAGATAGATAGATACGGATACTATAGATAGATATGGATACTATAGATATATTGCATAGATACGGATACTATAGATAGATACGGATACTATAGATATATTACATAGATATAGATACTATAGATAGATATGGATACTATAGATATATTGCATAGATATAGATACTATAGATAGATACGGATACTATAGATAGATATGGATACTATAGATATATTGCATAGATACGGATACTATAGATAGATACGGATACTATAGATAGATATGGATACTATAGATATATTGCATAGATATAGATACTATAGATAAATATGGATACTATAGATAGATAGATACTGATACTAGAGATATATTGCATAGATATAGATAGATATGGATACTATAGATATATTACATAGATATAGATACTATAGATAGATACGGATACTATAGATAGATATGGATACTATAGATATATTACATAGATATAGATACTATAGATAGATACGGATACTATAGATAGATATGGATACTATAGATATATTGCATAGATATAGATACTATAGATAGATATGGATACTATAGATATATTACATAGATATAGATACTATAGATAGATATGGATACTATAGATAGATATGGATACTATAGATATATTGCATAGATATAGATACTATAGATAGATATGGATACTATAGATAGATATGGATACTATAGATAGATAGATAGATACGGATACTATAGATATATTGCATAGATATAGATACTATAGATAGATATGGATACTATAGATATATTGCATAGATATAGATACTATAGATAGATATGGATACTATAGATAGATTGCATAGATATGGATACTATAGATAGATTGCATAGATATGGATACTATAGATAGATATGGATACTATAGATTGATGCTATTGATAGAAACGTTCTATAGATAGATAGATAGATAGATAGATAGATGTGCAGCCTTTGTAATGATGCTGATTATGCATACTCCCCATGTGCGGTAGAACAGGGGAGGGCATACACTATATCTATATACAGTATCATGTGTATACTGTATGTATGTATGTATGTATGTATGTATGTATGTATACTATATAGACAATGTGAGAGCCCCATCTATGAGTGTATTATTACTATAGGGCTCCGGGCCGGGATTTGCTGCTCCCTCCTCCCCTCCCCCGGTCCCCCCCTCTCCTCCTCCTCCTCCCCCCTCCTCTCCCTCTCTCCCTCCTCCCCTTCGCAGGCTCCGGGTGTCTCTGCCCCTCTCCCTGTGTCAGTTTCCTGCGGGCTCTGCTCGCCGCCGTCCCGGGTTCCCCATGCCTCTGCCATCGGAGCTGCACCCGGCTGTGCGGGCTGGGGTGGCCAGCAGCGGGGAGAGGGGGTGAGCAGCAGGCGGCCGCCGCTCTGCGCTGTGATCTGCCGCTACTGCCCCCCGTGCTGGGGGGCGCTCTCTCCCGGCCATGTACCTGCTGGACCCGGCGCCCCCGCAGATGGAGCGGGGCACCCCGCAGAGGAAGACAGTCTATCGGATCTCGCTCACCCTGGTGAAGAAGGAGCTGCTGGCGGCGGACGCCCGGCTGCTGGAGCGGTGCCCGGAGGAGGAGGAGGGGGCAGAGGAGCAGGACACCTTCCCCCCGCACCCGGGGCTGAGGAATTTCAGGACCCGCAGCACTGGACAGCTGGAGCTGGGTCGGCTCCGGGTCACCCGGGCATCACCCAGGGGTGCCCGCACCAAATGTGGCCAAGCGCCGAAGGAGGAGAAGGCCAGCAGCCCGGGAGATGCTGCATTGGACATGGGTGGTAGTGGTGAGACAGCAGCAGCAGCTGGGTGCCCTCCTGCAGGTGCCCAACTGGTGCCAGTGTCTGTTCCAGAGTCTCCCCCTGCTGCCCCAGCCCCTACCCCAACGAGCACCGGGGACTGGGCCACAGCAGCGCTGGAGGGGGACAGGAGGCAGCAGCCCAGCCTGCTTAGGAGAAGCTTCAGCTTCAGACACTGGAATGGAGAACTGCTGAAGATCCGGAGCCTGACCAGAGAGAAGCACCACAGCAGCTCCAGCTGCCTCCCTCACCCCAGGGCTGATGCCACAGAACCCATACCCCACACCCAGCCCATGCCCACCAGCCCCGACCCCATGCCCGCCGCTGAGAAGCGTAACACCTTGGATGTGGGTGAGGTACTGAACAGAACTGACCCCCTGACTGACCTGGAGAGGTGGGAGAGGAGCAAGAGCAAGAACAGGACCTTGGATAACAGTGACCTGCAGAAGCTCTCTGAGATGGACCTTGACAGGAAGGGCCAGGAGAGGAGGCTTCTCAGGTTCTTCAGTGGTATCTTCTCACGCAAGGATGGCACCCCAATCTCGTTTACCAGTCCTGGCGGACGGTCACCTAGGACCGGTCACCCCAGGTCCAGGGGCTACTTCAGTAGCTTAAAAAGGCCCGCAGCGGATAACAGCCAGTCCAGCTCCGAGAGTGTCAATGGATCCTTTTACAAAGGTGCACTACTTGTTTGTTGTCCCCTTTCCATCTGTTTGGCTTGGGTCAGCCGCAGCAGCCGCTCTCAGAGCTGCCATGTAGGATAGGTGCTTAAATGCATTGTCCGAGTCCCACTAATGCCCAATATTGCCATAGGGGTTGGATTGTGTACAGGTGAGATCTGTCTGTTGTGCACAGGCCCCAATGTTTTGTACCCAGTTGTCTTCCATCATTCAGCATCACAGGAGGTATGCCCCACACAGGTGTAGGATTTTAGGTGATGAGAGATGGCGCGGATGTTTAATTTGGTGTGTCTGCAGCTATGTGGATGCCTGGCTTGTTAGATAAGGAATGCAGGAGGTCACATATCCCAGCATCTGTAGTGACCACTTGGATTAAATGGCCTGACCAGGTAAGAAGCAACCTAAATTCATTGACCATAGCATGTGTACAAACTGATCTGATGGTTGCACTAATTGCAGGGAGATAAAAACTAGCGTTCTCTTGATCCTCTTTGTGTTTGAGTAGTCACCTCGTCACCCACAGCTTACCCAGTCCCTAACATTGCTTTATTGTTGTTTTGTCATTGTCATTTTCTGACAGCTCATTCCCATTGAGCATAGAGATCTGTCAGATGTCTTGCACGCCCCAACAATACAACATTGAGCAGGACAGTTTGTAGTTTAGCATAAAGTTGGCGTTTCAGTTATAACCCTAACACATTGTTGAAGAAATATGATTTAAATGCAAGTACAAATACGTGTCGACAGTGCAGTGTCATTAATGAATACTTAGTGTGCAGATATACTGTTTGCACAACAGGTATATTTACATGATGGTGACTTATAGGGATGTGTTTTTGTGTGGCTTTGTTATAGTAGTGGTTTGCTGCCACGTTTCTAATAATTCCTCTGTCTCGTCTGTATAAAGAGCGGCAGTTTTGTTGTAATGTGGGTTACTGGGTCACCGCGGCCACTGTTGTGATCCGCAGGACAGCCTGGTGACATAATGGCAATCTCTTCCTTGTATTCTGTGATGGCACCACAGAGATCGGATTGATTGTCTGCATATTCTGATTATTTTACTGTTTTAAATTTGGTTTTAAGCAAGTTTGACGTGATACCTTTGACGAAACACATTGGCTGGGGTTTTCTTTTCTTTCGACCTAGCTGTC
The DNA here is from genome assembly GCF_055691185.1 of Crinia signifera. Classification (NCBI taxonomy): domain Eukaryota; kingdom Metazoa; phylum Chordata; class Amphibia; order Anura; family Myobatrachidae; genus Crinia; species Crinia signifera. The sequence continues at coordinate 181,530,793 of NC_139223.1, read as the reverse complement.
AAATCCGCCCCTTAATCATGGTTAGATTCTGCCTTTTCTGATTAGTCTTTTGGGATTGAAGTGTTTTTAATACTTTGTACTTATTTTTATGATTGATTGACTTTTTCATGTTAGAAATCAAAAAGTTCAGCAAGTCAACTTTTATTAACCGACAACTAATAAGTAAACAATTCTACATAACCTTTGGAACTCTGGTTCCGCTCTTTGGCAAACATGTAACTTGCAGAGGTTACTGTTAGTCCCAAAAGTTTGCAAGATACAGTTAGTTATTCTTGTTTGAAGCACTTGCGGCACTGGCAGCGTCAGCTTTTTGTGTTCTTTGTCAATGACACTAGTGGCAAGGGTTAATTCACCAAAACTGCATACTTCACCCCCTGGGCACACCCAGATGATGGTAATGCAGTCACCTCTCCAAACCTGTTAGTTTCTACCTACCTGGAGAAGCTGATGTAATCTGTGTGTGATCTGATTGATATCCTGCAATAATTGCACAATCTGCAGACTACAAATAGTCAGGACCCCTAAACACTGTACACAGTAATGTCTAGCGTCCCATTCTCAGGGGTCCCAGTGGTTTGTGTGTCTTCGTTCTTCGAAGTCTACCAGTTGTCCCAGTTCACGTATGAATGCTCCCAGCAATGTTTTTATTTTTTATTGCTCCACCCATTGTTCATTGTCATTTGTTGGCAATCGATTCAAAAATAATGTAATTGCTGTGTGTATGCCCAACTTAAAGTGTTGCTGTACAAGGCTGGGCAAATTCCGCAATCCAGAAGCCGGTGAACCCATTTACCCTTTTATCCTGATCGCAGATTGGCACAGATCTGCACCTCCATTGTGTTTTCTTTTTGTAAATCACAGCGCCTGCCTAATGCATTTTTGCCAGCTTTTTAGTGCTTTGTGGTTTTTGGAGTGCTATATATACATTTGTTTCCGGAAGTCTGCTTTGATGTGTACAAACAAGTGTTGTTTGTCCGACGTGGCATTATTCAACCGATGTTGTGTCATTTTTTTGGGCCACCCTCTTTTTAACATTTTAATGTGTAAAATCCTCTTCATCTATACCCTAAAACTGAAGTTGATCTGTTATGTCCCTCCAGCTGTTTTAGGACTACAACGATCAGCATGACTGATAAGCTTCTGCTCCTAGCTCCACAACAGACGGAGGGACAAATGTTGTCCAAACCTTACATAGAATTTGACAGAAGAATAAGAACCACTTGACCCATCTATTCTGCCCATAGAGCTAGCATACAGCTGACACCGTGTTCTAATGACTTAACATTATTTTGGGTAATTCCTGGAGCACCTTAAGCTGGCCATACATCAGAGCGACCAGCTTGCCATTCTGATGGTGTTACGATTTCCCTTGAACTCCCGGCAGCCCGGGACTCACGATTTGAGCCATTTTTGACACACGATGTGTTATCGATATGCATACGATCCATCCTGCGGCATGCGATCATACGTCTCACAGAGGGGTGGGAGTTTCCAGGAAACTGCCAGCTAAATGAGGCCAGTGTGCAAAAAAGCAACTCACCTGCACCCAATCGCGGCTGATCAGACGTGCAGTACATATGATCTGAGGATCGACCTCTTGACCTGCAGAACTGCGCATCGAATCGATATACCACACGATGTGTGCACAATCGATCACACATCGTGCATTTGTACTCAATATCGTTCTAGTGTATGGCCAGCTTTAGGGCTGATCTGCCCTTTTTATCACTTGGTGCATCTATACTCTTTGAGGTCTGCGTGTCACATGTCCTTGCCGTGCTTTCTCATTGCTATAACCCTAGAAGTTAACTTTTGGCTTTGCGAACATTTTTTTTTCCCCCTTTGTGTTAAAATAAATCTGCGAAGAGAAGGTTTGATAGAATAAATCCGGAGAACAACTTTGGAAGATTAGGCGCTGATTTGGCGTGACCGTACATGCAAAGCTCGGGCGAGATGTGACAGCCCTGGGAATCTGGTAGATTTGGATTTCAGAGATCAGCCAGCCTGGGATTAATTAACTGAGCTCTGGATGTTTGTGGAATTCCCTGGAACCTCGCTGCTGGTGTTCAAGGAAATGTTTATTGTCTTGAAGCTGAAAAGCAAAAAAAAACATAAAATAAGCACCAAAGAGCATCACCCGTTCATTCCCAAATTTAGAACTACAGTCATGGATGCAATTGGTGGTTTGAGCCACCTAGTGGCTATGGGCCTTATTCTAGTTCACTCTTTTTGATAAAAATCCTTCTAATGCTGTGTACACACGGGGGCGATAGGGGCTATAATCGCTGGGAATATGGTCGCAGGCGACCATATTGCCAGTGATGGGAGTGTGCCCCGCCGGGTGCGCGCTCCTGTTTTCAGCCCCATTGTAATCGCTGGTCGCAGGAGCTTGCTCCCGCGACCAGCTGATTACCTCTGCGGCTCCCCCAGCAGAGGTTCTTTTCATCAGCGACCATCTCTGGTCGCTAATGAAAAGGAGACACTGAGCAATATATTGCTAGCAATATATCTCCCCCCCCGTGTGTACGCACCTTTAGATGGACAAAACCATGTGCACTGCAGGTGGGGCAGATGTAACATGTGCAGAGAGACTTAGATTTGGGTGGGGTTTTACTTCAAAGTGAGATCTATATTGCTGTGTAAAAATAAAGCAGCCAGTATTTACCCTGCACAGAACAACAAAATATCTCACCTAAATCTAGGATTTTGTCAGAAAGAGCGAACTAGAATAAGGCCCTATGTGGATAAAGGGGGCTTGTAGGATTTGGCATGCTAAGGTTTTGTTTTTGTATGTAGTTGCTGTTGTGTTCTTGTAAGTCAATTTATTTTGGTAAACGTGTTTACAGTATGTAACGTTGGTGATCTCATATCGTCCTATCTAGCCTAGGTGGAAATTCGTGTACGGTTTACAAGAGCGTGGGTGTCGGGTCAGCTGTGTGCTCATTTATTTATTGCTTGACTAAACACAAAAATGAGATACTTCTGAGGATATTTATCAAATGGAGGAGTTGTCCATACCAGCCAATCAGAATTGATCATTTATCTAGTACAGCCTATAAAATGATATCTGGTCTCCGATATCTGCACCCCCCACCCCCACACTTCCTTCCACTTTGTAATTTGAATACCATCCTCTTCCTACACCCAGTTTTGCATGAAACGCTTTAAATCTGACCACACACTGTGCAATCTCGTCATTTGGCCTCAGCAACTGAATCTGTCAGCTGCGAAGCCACATGTGTGGCGCTGATGTTCTTGAGCCCCAGTACAAGCTAGACGAGAAATAAAGCATCGACCAGATGGGCTCTTTTGAGTGATATCTTAAAAATAAAAATAAAAAGTTTAGTGTGTACACTCAATAGTGTGTATATATAATATGCCCCCCTTATGCCCCTCTCCCTCTGTCCGCAGGTCGATTATGGCTATATATCCAATGGCCTGCATGTTCAGCGTGTCACGGTGATGTCACTGAATGTTTTAGTTTACAGATATCGCTCAGTATGTACACTTGATTCTCCCACCCACTGACACTATCGTTTACTATATCGATTGCGGTGCAGGGTGTTTAGTGTGTATGGAGCTTCTAGTTCTCATCCAATTATTGACAAAACAATGGATTGTTGTGAAAAGGGGATGTCTCAAATCTGGTCCCAACTGTCGCAGGAGATATATATACTGCATACAGTATGTACCTACACAATTATTTACCTGGTGTTGGCAGAATGGGATGAGGATTGTATATGTGTGTGTATAGGTGAGCTATAGATGGCACTCGCCCAGTGCAGTGTCTAACTAGAGAACATGCAAAGGAATTGGTGCAGATCAGGGGAAGCATATCAGAAGGTACTTGTAATATCCCCTGGAGTATTGTCAAGTGCATCATAAAGAAAGTGCGAGAACGGGGCGTAGCTGCAAATTTGTCTAAAACCAGTACTCTATCATTATGAAGCATCGGAGGTGAGGACGCATGTGAGTGAGCCTCAACGCTCCTGGGGGTATGTGTACTAATGCTAGGTACACACCAGAGCGATTTAACCTCAGTCCCATCAATTTAGAAGACTTGGAGAGAGATCAAGTGGGCAGAAATAAGCTACTAGCCGACCAGCTCCTAACTGTCACTTTTTTCAAACCCAGCTTGTAACTTGACCATTAATAGCTGATTGGCTGGTACTTTTATCTCCATCAACTTTGATCTCACTCCAAGACTAACCAAGGGTGGCCAAACGGTCCTCAAGATCTATCAACGATCCACATTTTCCAAGTCACCTACTAACTGTCACATGTCCCAGATCACCTAGCTGGTGCACAGCTGTAGTCATTACTAACTGTTACATTTCCCAGACTCCCTAGCTGGTGCACAGCTGTAGTCATTACTAACGGTCACATGTCCCAGATCACCTAGCTGGTGCACAGCTGTAGTCATTACTAACTGTTACATTTCCCAGACTCCCTAGCTGGTGCACAGCTGTAGTCATTACTAACTGTCACATGTCCCAGATCACCTAGCTGGTGCACAGCTGTAGTCATTACTAACTGTTACATTTCCCAGACTCCCTAGCTGCTTCACAGCTGTAGTCATTACTAACTGTCACATTTGCAAACCTGCTGCATTCATTCCTACTATAGATCCACAGGTTGCCTGAGACACATGAACTGTTGGTAGAACCTGGGGACAGCTTTGGCCACCCCTGGCTTAGAACATAAACCCCTCGGTCCCTGCCGAAACACTGCCATTTGCTGGCAGAGCGTGAAATTACACAGAAGTAAGCAGACTAGCTTTCGAAGCTTTTGCTTCGAGCGGGCTTACTAGTACAAGATATGATTCCAAATATTCTTGTCCAGAAGAAAGCCAAATAAATAGACTTTCAGGTGTATTTGCAGCTAAGTACTTCTACCGTTTATTATTAAAACGGTGAATACTAATTTGATTGTCTTTTATTTGTAATTAAGAACAAGATTTTGTCCTTTGACATTACAGAGTATTTTGTGTGATCAGTGGGTAGAATTATAGAGTCAATCCATTTAGGCTTTTGATGTAAGACCATCAGAAAAATGCAGAAGTGCCTGAATACTTTTTTAAAGCAGTTACTACAAATGTTTTGTTTGACTATTGGGAAAGGGAGTTCAGCAAATACATCCGGCATCTGTGTTTGGACATATTATGTTGGTGCACATACTTACTGGTCATTAATCCTCTTAGGACTGTTTAGTTTGTCTTGTAGAACCGAAGCAAGTGAAAGCTTGCTCGACATAGTTTTCTTATCTAATATTGCAGCGTGATGTATATTATATCTTGTTCAATTCAGAGCTTTTTGGCCTTGGTGTTGTCAGAATGCAGGCAGGGTAACCGAGATCTGCAGTTACAGATGTGTGATTGGAAACTATTGTGCAGCTGGCGACGCACTGGTTGTCTTATTCAACAGAAAATGCAACTTCTTCCCCTTTCATGCCGATGAAATTGCCTTGGTCATTGCTAAGTTGACCTGGGTTGTGTCTCGGTCCCCCAAAATAGCCCAGATCCTTCGATCTTTGAATCCAACGCAGGTAGCTTGTGGGGATGGACTTGGGTAACTGGGCAGTGTAAATGGGTGACCTGGGCCCAGTTTGCAGGTCAGGAAGAGCAGAATTACCCACACTTGGAGATACTGTAACCGTTCTGTCGAGATGACATTAAATTGGGGCCGACCAAAAAACCTGGGTTGGAACCGCGGTGTTAGCGGGGTCTGACCCATGTTGGAACAGCGAGGGAGATGTATGAAGCAGAAAAAAGAGCGATGTAAACCAGTGGTAACCAATCAGCGGCGAAGTACCATTACTCAAGTGCAAGCTGTTCCCTACCTGGGGTGTCGCTGTCTGCTGTGGTGTGTCTAGCACAGGTCTGGTTTATATATCAGTGCTGATATACAGACCACACTGTGCTAGAAGCACTACAGCAGACAGTGACACCTCAGGCAGGGAAGAGGAACTGCATGGATTTTCAAAGATTGCGGGTGCTAGAATGATCACTACTGCTTCATACATAGTGTATCCTGCAATGGACCCAGGATTTTGGAGAGGGTATAAGTTATAATGTGATGTAACTGAAACACACCATGTTACTATGCTGATTAATTTGATATGAGACACTTGTATATCTAAAGGTGCATACACATGGAACGATTGGAAGGACAATGTGGGCGTTCCTGATCAAAGGGAGCGACCAATCGTTTAAATGGTTTCTGTGCATCGTTAATGATGCGCGTACCCGCTGATCGTTAATGATAATCTGTGACAGGCTTGTCCAAACTATGGCCCTCCAGCTGTTGTGAACCTACAAGTCCCATCATGCCTTGCCACAGTTTTGCTATTAAGCTATGCTAAAACTATGGCAAAGCATGCTGGTATGTGTAGTTTCACAACAGCTGGAGGGCAACCGTTTGGACATGCCTAGTCTATGATCTTCCCTACATGCTGGAAGATCATAGACCAATCTTTTGTGATATGTATAAATCGTTCCGTGTGTACGGGCGATGAACGATTTGATACACTCGTGAAAGATGTCGGAACGCTTCCGGCATCGTTCCGTGTGTGTGCACCTTAAGACCTAACCACTTTGCCGTTGTGTATATGCTTACATAGAGTGCTGGGGAAATTAGACGCGAGGTTTAATATCGGTAAAAGCACCTCTGACATGTTGGGATGGGAATGTTTGGGATATAAAGTTTGCGTTTGACTCCCCAGTGTGCACCGGATGTCACTGTGTCCAGTCTTCCTTGGAATTGGTCGCTTTCAGTATTAACGCTTTGAGTGCCAACATTGCTGTGAGCGATCCTCAAAATATCCGTTAAAAATGCCAGGGTTCAAAGGGTTAAACTAGGGTTAGGGGTCGACGTCCTCCGCAGAGAAAGTCATGGCTGCCGTCTGCATCTGCTTCTGTGTCTCTGTATAATTTATAAGCTTGTGACTGTGCAGCTCTGCACTCTCCTGTGGCTGGGCTTTGTCTGTCGTGTGCGGAACTCTTGTTAATTATACCTTGTATTATTCTCAGCCACTCGTCTATAAATTGTTACCTGTCGTCGTCTGGTGCATTGTGTCAGAAGCACCTGGCCTGTTTCTTGTGCCACCCGCTCTCCTCGCCTTGCTTATTGGGAAAGCGTAAGGTGATGAAATGATGAACAGCCAATTGAAGTAAAACTTAAAGGCAGGTGTACTAATCCTTGTAGATAAATAAAGTGGAGAGAGATAAACTACCAACAGCTCCTGTCTTTTTTTTTTTTAAACACATCATGCAACATGGCAGTTAGGAGCTGATTGACTGGTAGTTTATCTCCTCTCTACGTTGTATCGCTCTGCAAAGGCTTAGTACATCTCCCCCCTTGGTAAGCTCATTGTGGCGTTTGCTCGGAAAGAGGACGTTCGCAGTGGGCTTCTACAGAAATCATTTGGACTATGGTCATCAATTGGGTCCTGTAAGAAAGGTGTCCCCCAAACCCGGTAGTTTCCTCCTTTATATAATAAACCACATTTACCATCCAGTTTACATAGAGTTAGATTATAATAGTGTTCCGATCATAGCGAGGCACCGCATCAGAAGCATGGCGAGCGAACATGGTATACTTATACCGTGTCCATGTTGACATAGGAAAAGGGTTGACATGAGTTGTTCATTGTATTTTGTGTCCGTCAACCTTTTACCTGTCAGTCTATTGCTTGTGTCGATCTTTTCATGGGTTGACCTATTGTCTGTCGAAGTATAGTGGTCAACGTGTCGACTGTCAACCTACATTGTGTCGACCGATACAGGCTATGTAAAATAGCCTCACAGTGGGCACAGATGCACTAAGCTTCAAAAAGTGGTAAAATGGAGAGCGATAAACAAGCAACCAATCAGCTCCTGCCTGACATTTTAGTGATAAACAAGCAACCACTCCTGTCTGACATTTCAAAAAGTGGTGAAATGGAGAATGATAAACAAGCAGCCAATCAGCTCCTGCCTGACATTTTTCAAACACAGTCTGTGACCTGGCAGGTAGGAGCTGATTGGCTGGCTGTTTATCACTTTCCATTTTATCCGTTTTTGAAGCTTAGAGCCTCTGGCCCAATGTGCGGTAATAGGACAATTTCATGGCACAATCAGTGGACCATCCTCCACGGTGTATCTGTGCCGAAAAATGATATTTGGACTATTGTACATGAGACACGTGTCTTCAGAATTGTCCCAGGCCATCCAGTGTTTGTATTCGCCTAATTTGGGCATCCACATGTCACAATATGTACAATTATTATTCTTGGTTATTGAGTGTTGTCATACATTGTGAACTTGGCACATGCAAGCAGCACTGGCAGTGCCAGGCTCCCAGTTACACACACTGGTGGGCGCCTTCCCTGTACTGAATGTATTCTCCGTTCCTGTGACTGTAGCCCCCTCTCCTCTTGCGTGAGACCATGAGAACAACGGACCAGCATGCCCCCCCCCATCCGCCGGTGGTCTTGCAGCCTGTGGGCACGGAGCTCAGGTTGCCTTGCAGGAGCCCCAGTCTGCGAGCAGTTACAGCACGGAGCAGAGTTATGGTGCCTCTGGGGATGCAGGAATTTATGATTCAATATGTGGCACAAATAATGGAGCTGTTAGAAATTACTCAATGCTGACATTTCTGAAATTATTTGTTGGAAGCAACCCTAAGTTAAAGGAACTTGGGGGGGGGGGGGGGTTGTATGAGGAACATGGGGTGTCATAAGGGGTTAATGTGAGTGACCGCAAGCTTGACGTTGGTCCAACACCTTGTTATTACGGGGTGCAAGTTAGAGAAGCAGGACAATTACACAAGTTTAAAGGACATGTTCCCCTTTTTAGTAAAAAAAAAAAAAATGTATTTGTTGCTTTGTTGCCAAGAGACACAGCCGTCATGTTCCACATCTGTGCGGAGCGTGAAGTTGTGTAACACACACTAGTATGTGGCCACAAGAGAGGATACCAATGCTCCGAGTACGCTGCGGACATGTGCCGACAGGCGGTATTTCATGCCCTACCATCCACTACGGCGTGCCGAGCGCAGCGAGGCACCGTGCACGAAGCATGGCGAGCGCAGCTATATACTTTGGTGCTCATGTCGGCATTCAGGACAAAAAAATGTGAAAAACTCATGACTGTTGACCTTCCTATTGTCGATCTAACGCTTGTGTCGACTGTAGCCATGTCAACCATATTTTATGTGTCGCCCTGTTGACCCTCAGTGGGGGACCCAATGCATGTCGACATAAATTGGGTTGACGCAGTGCCCCATACACCAGGTGACAGGTGTGTGGCGCCATTCTGCGACTGTATAGATGGTAATGCGGGTCACATCTATAAATGGGTATGTTGGCAAGATACTGACGCAGGAAAACCACAATGTGATAATTCCGTGGTGGTTCCGTGGATTTCCGTGACGTGTCAGTGCGGCGTGTGATCACCTCCATACTCACCAGCCGCCTCTATATGTACATATACTGCAGGCTCACAGTGGCCACACTTCAGCAGAATTCCCTGCTTTGTACTCTGACCTTCAGCGCGTTTATTGACACGCTTACGCCATACATGCATAACGCACACGCCGGTATGTGTCACATGTCACAGGCCTGCACACTTCTCATTGCTCAAACAGACAGGTGCAAAATAACCAATTTAACAATCAATCGGAGCTTGAACCGGGAGCCGGGTATTGATTGATAAGCAGCCTGTATAATCTGATGAGAAGCTACGTTCTCACAGGGGCCTCCGCAAAGTACTATATGACAAATGTGATATTGACCGTATGCACAGAGAGTTCAGGGAGGCCAGTGCCGAGTACAGCAGTGCAAATAGCTATATTTGTGGAAGGTCACCGTTGGCGGGTAGCAACATGGACCCTGGAGGTAGATAATACTGAGGCTGATTGACATATTTAGATTCCACCCCCTACCCAATGCCCTAATTATATGCACTAATGATAGCTTTATCATCTTTAGAGTGCAATCCACAATCGGCCAATCACATGCAGGTATTTGCACCTGCCCACGGACACTGTGTATGTGTGTGTGACCTCCTCCTGTCCCCTGTTCTCTATGTGTAAAGGTGGTGGGGGTGCAATGGTTGGCTTTAAATATGGTAGTAGGCGTTTGCTTGTTTTGGTGTGTGTTTTTTGGTACGCACAGTACAGATTTGCATATTTTCACCCTACTCTGCTTAACCTCATTTTTTTCATTTTTAGCATTGAACAAAAATACACTTTCTAAGGTAGCAGCGAGCTTGGAATTTGGACGCGTGTTCCTACACATTCTAAATTCAAATTTTCGAGAGTTTATTTTTTTTACTGCCATTTATAGCTTGTGATTGTTTTTGGGTTGAATTCCTTTTGGCTCTGGGCCCCTTGTTACTATGACAACAGAGCAATGTACAGTTTGTTACTATTGATGTGGGACACAGCGTAGTGTACTGTACAGTATACCAACAGACACCTGGACGTGACCAGGAACTCTGGCCTCATTGGTTAGAGGAAAACCGCAGCTGATATATTCCACATATTACTGTTTCAATATAAGAATCTTCGGACGCTTTTAATGTTTTGCCTGAAGTTCCTCCGCTTTGCAACCAGAGTTTGTAAATCAATAGAAGCTGTCTTACGTACATCAGATGTTTTGTACAGTCATCTCACTGTATCGCTGAGCAAATATGGTACAATGAGATACTTTATTTTTGAGACCACTTGCTTTCCATTCTAACCACAAGGTTGATATCCTATTACCCGCAATCGCTGATGACAGGTAATAGACTTGCCCGAGGTTATCTAATTAGCCTCGACACACGACGTGGTTTATCAGAGACTTGTTTCGTCTTTGTAATAAGTGTAAAGTGAAAGACCAGAAAGCAGCCCCATTTTCACAAAAACAGGGTTTCAGGTAAACTAAAATAATAATTATAATAATAATAATTTTATTTATATAGCACTCTTTCTACAATAGAACGTAAGGAGCATAACAGATAGAATGAATGTAATACAGTACAGGAACAATGAAGTACAGAAAAGTTTTTCATAAACGATACTTAAAGGAATTACAGAAATGCTTGAGTAAACAGGAAAGTCTGGAGTCTGTTCTTGAAGCATTCTAGAGTGGGGGGCTCTGTGCAGGGAAGTGAGTTCCATAGAGTCTGAGTGATGTGGTTTAAAGCTTGCAGATGAATTATGGGAGATTCTAGGTACTGCTAAAAGTCCTTCATCTACAGATCGCAGTACTCAGCTGGGACAGTATGGAATCAGAAGCTGCTTTTTACTGATGTAAATAGATACCCCCACTTTGGCTTCACACTTATTACACTTTAGGTCAGATCTTTTCTGTGTATGATGTAGTAACTGTGGGCTGATTGGGAGGGGATATTATAGATTGTAATCTCCTAGAGCGAGTGGAGGGCTGCAGGAAGCCGGATGAGGGCTTCGACAGAACAAGGTGCGTGAGCTTCTCTTGGGCGCTCCCTCTTCTGTCGTAAGGCTGCGGGGCAGCGATGAACTCACCAGGAGCAGCTTCATCTGTACATTGCCAATAACGAAATCAAGGCACCCCTGCAAAAGTCCCAAAAAGATGATATTTCCTATATAAGGTGACCGTACAGGTCATTGAGACGAATAGAAATGTTTGCTTGTACACCTATTTTGACATTCACTTGGCACTCTAAGGGTTAATATTGAGCTGTGTTACAGTTGATGACTGTTATACGGTTACGGTGTAGATGATAGACCATTTCCACGTCGACAGTGACTAGCTCGACACCTCAGAATGGTGGACTTACCATAGGTCGACACAAGTTTTAGGTGGACATGGTTGACTTGAATAAGGTCATTTTTTTTTCTGTATATGTCAGCATGGACACCGTATAAGCGTACCACACGTGATCGCCATTCTTTGGGCACGGTGCCTCGCTGCGCTTGGCACACTATTATATTCTCAATTAGATATTTAAGTATGAAAAAAAACACCTTTAAAAAATTTTTTTTTATAATTTTTAAAAAGTGCTCATGTCAACCTTCCAACCATATCGACCTTAGGCATGTTGACATATTTTATGTGTTGACTAAGCCATGTTGACTTTTGGTCGACCCAATGCCCCATCCCCTGAAGCACCACGCATGAAGTGCGCGCATACAGAACGTGTTAGAACCACATTACTAGAACTCTACTTGTTCCCATTTTCCCAGTGTATAGGTGTGAACGGACTTCAAAGTCATTTCGTTAGAATTCCCATCTGCACCCTCCCCGACCGACCTCTCTGTTCGCCTCTTTTTGAAATCTCTTAAATATTCTGGTTTTAATCTGGGAACACCTTGTTACAGTGTTGTTCTATGAAACGGTGTCAGACAATCACCCCTTCTGTATTTACTCAAATAATTCTAGCAACTTTCACCCCCAAGCCTTTGAAGCAGCAGCGACGGGCTGACCCGCAAGGCTTCCTCTGGGGGTCTCGCTAGGCAGGAGCCTAAAAGTGGTCTCTTACAAAGCAATTATTGCCTGTGATCATGTGGGAGTCCTATTATTGGGGACAGGAGGTGTGTGGTGGGGTTATTGCCTGTGATCACGTGGGAGTTCTCACTCTGATTTATAGCATTGGGAACTGGAGGTGTGTGGTGGGGTTACCTGTGGGCCTCACAGTCGGCCACCTTCTGAAGCATGGAAGCCATTGCACAGACTGATCACTTGTCTGGGATATAATTTGCTTCTGCAATATAAATGTGCTAGTTGTGTGTGTGTGTGTGTTTGTTTGTGGGGGGGGGGGGGGGGTGTGTTCTCTTCTGGTCGCTCTCAGACTCTGCCACTTCCCCGCATTCTGAAGATGTGTCTGAGTTTGACACATGAGTTTGGCACATTTTGCTGATCAGATCTTTTTCTGACACCTCTACAGGCAACGAAGAGTCACACTTTCACTGACGAGCACAGATATAGATCAATGTGTGTGTGTGTGTGTGTATGTATGTGTATATATATATATATATATATATAAAGGAGGCACACGTCCGACTTCTTTATGTAGGCAAAGCAATGTTTATATATTATTTTCCTACATAAAGAAGTCTGACGAGTGCCTCCTTTATTTGCTGCATGTATGGGACTCAAGATCCAAGGAAGGCACCGGAGCAATAAACTTTATTACCGGCGAGTGCCAGGTGAATCCCTGTCTATATATATATATATATATATATATATATATATATATATATATATATATATATATATATATATATATATATATATATATATATATATATATATAGCCCGGTGCGCCAAGAATAGGACGCGTGTCCCATCCTGGGCGATTGGTGCGCTGCGGCATGCCAGGGGCAAAGATATGCGTGGCTCCATCTGTATCAGTTGTATAAGCATTTCACTACGTATTGTACTATGTATGACTTGTATGTGACAAATAAAAAAAAATTATTTGATTGATCTTCTCTCTACACCCCCCCCCCCCCATCCTCTTTTACATTATGCGGTCCCATGGGCTTTGAGATCCAATCGCTCTGTGTTGCTTATACCCCTGTCAGATAGCAGCACACCCCTGGTTGTTGCCTGTGTGAAAGTACCAAACTGAATAACCTGGGTCCATCATCCCGGATATTTAAACTGGGCTATAAGAAGGGTAAAACCTGGGTCCCCCTGTGTATTCTGCACGACCCAGTTTCAATGTAAACGTGTTGGACCCGGGTCGAACTCTGGATCATAATTTTGGGTCCGACCGGCTTAGTGATCTGAAAGCGGTATAAGCCTTGCCAATCTATCCCCATCTACTAACCCCTAGAACACCCCCAGCCTAACTCCCCAGCCTGACCTTTACCTTCCTGGCGGTGCCAATCCCTAAATGCCCGCATCCTCAGAATGTCAAAATTCCGCATGTGGACACTACAGATGTTGATGCAACCTCTTCAGTTTGAGCCACGTCGGCTGTGTTGTCGACATTGGTTCCTGCCACCCTTCTGACGGATCGCAGTATTACCTTCCTCTTATGCAGCAGTGAATGTGTCCGTGTTACACCAGACAGATCAGTGCCCTCGGGGGGGAATACTTGGGAACTCAGAGAACAGGTATCATCTCAATGTGCATTATGTGACTTCCCAGTGGGTGTGAGTTCCTCATTATCAGCCCTGCGCCCCCTCCGCTTAGCGCTAATCCCTTCTGCACAATGCACAGGACTTTCTGGGATTGAGATGAATCATCTGTGACAAGGTGCATTGTGCTGCAGAACGCTCCCTAAATAAACTGTCATTGATACAGCAGAAAAATGTATCCGTGCCAGAATGTGTCCTGATACTGGCCGCACAATGGCCCTGATTCTGGTGGATGTGGTAATCCGCAAAGCTCGCAGATTACAGAGTGCCAGTGAGCCCGCCCTGACAAAATTACCCCCTCCCCCACTGTATCCCCTTGCAACAAGGGGAAGATACACCCCCTCGCATGTGCCCATGTGTTTTACGAAGACACATCCCCTCGCATGTGCCCGCTGCAGGAGGAATCATCTTCGCAAGTGTAAGTCAGTGTAGACTGACATATTTGCGGGCAGCGGGACCAAGACCGGGCGGGCGTCTGACGTCATGGTGATGGTACAGACACAATACAGATAAGGGCCTGGCACTTGGTGATGGCACAGATGCCATACATATAGGGACCTGGCACTTGGTGAAGGTTCAGATGCCACACATATAGGGACCTGGCACTGGGTAATGGCACAGATGCCATGCATGTTGGGTGTCCATAATCCCATTGCAACGAGGCAGCGGTTCCAGCCACTGTGCTGCCATGCATATATTTTGTCAATGCTTTTTATTATTATTATTATTATTATTATTATTATTATTATTATTATTATTTTTGTACTTCGATCCTGGTGAGGGAGTGGGCATAGTTTGTGCTTGTACCCCGGAGCAATAGTGCGCCAATTCATTTTAACTCTGTATAGAATGAGGCCAGTCATGAAACCCGGTTCCTCTCATGTGCGGAATGCAGTCTCTGTGCCCCCCGGCTCACAAATGTTATTTTCTGTGACCTATTTTTGTGTTGTATTTGTGCGTGTTTAGAATAGTTGTCATAGTTGGGAATTTGCACACTTGGTTCTCTGTGCGCACAAGTTGTACATAATTTCTGGTTTCCTTTTCACTGCAGTGCACGTGGCAGGCCGTGTATGTGTACTGTGTGTGTAGCAGGTTGTGCTGTGCACCTACCCACACGTGCTCAGGATTATCGTGCTACAAGGCAGGGTGTGCACAGAAGCCATTGTTGTGCTGCTGCGGTGTTCTGCCAGTGGAGCATGCTCTGTGTCCTAGGGGTGACCGTGCACAGTGCTTCTATCTGAACAAGGTGGATTCTTGGCGCTGCCAGGGCTGCTGAGCTATTCCAGGAATGTATATTGTGTGTGTGTGTGTGTGTGTGTGTGTGTGTGTGCACAGCACTCCCTGCAGTACGGGATATGCCCTCCTCCTTTCCTGGAGTACGCCTGTGTTGGCCATGGCGGTTAATGTTCAAAGAGAGAATCACATGGCACATCTGCGCTCAGCCTGGCCAGGTTTACGTGCGTATTTGCTTTCTGCCTTCTGCCCAGTCTGAGCACACATAAATTATTGTACAGAGTTTTCGTCAATCCGCCTGTTGACGTGAGATAATCAACCAGTCTGCCGCCATTGCTTTGGTTAGCCAGGGGCCAGTGTGCCAGTTACCAAATGCCACAGTGCCAACCTTTGCTTTGCTATATGACAACTGCCAGTGGAGCTACCATGGCTTTGGTACCATAGATGCCAGTATGCCTGCCCTTTAAAGTGCCAGTGTTCTTGTCATAGATTTGGCCCTGCAGGTACCATCGACTTGCTTTGGAAGCCAAATGCCAGTCTGCCAACCATTGTGCTAGTACACCAAGTTCCACTGTGCCTGTTATTGCTTTGGTACCTCAGGTGCCAGCATCAAAGACATCGCTATGGTATCATAAATGCCAGTGTGCTTGCCCTTATTTTGGTTCCCAAATTCTAGTGGTTTGGCACTCCTGGTACCAACCATTACTTTGGTAGCCCAAGTGCCAGTGTACCAACTTCTGTGCTTGTACACAAGGTTCTCCTGTGCCCAGCAATGCTTTAGTACCAGAGGTGCCAAGTGACAGCCATTACTCCCAAAGCAATGTGTTCGTGACTTCAGATTCCCAAGTAAAACTCCTCAATAGAACATTTTGTATATCTGTCAACGGGACCCCTACAAAAATGATTCCCCCCCCCCCCCCCCCTTTGCAGGTGTTCTTCATTTGTTACAGTATTGTACTCTGGCACCTATTTATTTCTTCCTGTCTACATGATGATCATTTGTTGGCCTGTCCATCTACATCAAGGATGGGGAACCTTCGGCCCTCCATTTGTTGTTCAACTACACATCCCAGCATGCCCTGCTACAGCATTGCTATTTGGCCATGCTGAAACTGTTGCAGGGCGTGCTGGGATGTGTAGTTGATCAGCAGCTGGAGGGCTGAAGGTCCCCATCCCTGATCTAGGAGAACACATCCCAATCCGATCTACCTGTCCGACTGCACTTGGCTTGGTCTGTAAGGGAATAGCCACATGCCCCAGCCTGCCTGTCCCATCTCTATCCATAAGGATGAAGTACAGTTTTATCTGCTGTAATATAGATGCTGTTCCTTCATACTCTATGATCCTGGGCTTCTGTGATTTAGCTCAGACTCCTTCGCTCTGTGTGGGACTTCATGTAAATCTCTCCCCAGCTGATGTCATGGAGATAAGCTGATGTCATGGAGAGCACAATGACAGAACTCGCCCTTAGGGAATAATGCAGGGGGGTTAATTAATGAGTAGCCCCAGGTTGGACGCTGCAGCTGCAAGTACTGTCAGATCTTGCTCATAATGGTATATACCCCAGAGGGAGAGGCGGTGGGGGAGGTAGAGGGGAGGGCTGTGATAACACAGCTAAATGTGTTTCCATTCTTGTGTTTTCTACTTCTGGCTTTTGTCTGGGTAACACATGGGATCTTGGTGTTTGGAGAATGACAGCTCCAGATTATTACCCCTCCTGTCAGACAGGTCACCCAGGGCAGCTCTGCAGACCAGTCCTAGGAGGACAGTAACCCCTTCAGCTCCATGTATATAGGCTGTATACCGCAGGCTCCCAGCCAGGCACTGCTGCTGTCAGGGGATAAGCTCTGTCTACTGTACATCAGCCTGATGTGTCATCTCCAATCCTCCATGGTTTGGCTACCTGGTTACACTGGCCTTGTGTGACATAATGCACGTTCCTAACATAGGGACACTCCCGTTACATCTAATACACATAGATCCTTTGTAGATGTATCTGTAGCACAATCCGGATGCTTTGTAGTCCTTTGTGTTTTGGGTTAATGTGATCATTTTATATGTGTGTGACATAGTGGCACAGTGGTGAGCATTGCTGCCCCACAGCACAGTCCATGGGTCCATCCTGCTGATGGGTTACTGGGTTTGAGATAATTAACCATAATGTGTGAATGTGGTGGAGAATACAGATTGTAAGCTCTGTTGGCTCAGGGACTGATCAGCATGATCACATGTTTTCTTCTTCTAAAGCTCAGTTTAATGACATGTGTTACAGTATATGGAGCATAGGGGTCAATTTAATAAGATGGGATGTTGCCCATAGCAACCAATCAAATTCTACTTATTTAGCACCTTCTAGAACAGGTATGGGGAACTGTTGTTGAACTACACATCCCAGCATGCCCTGCAACAGTTTTAGCAGGGCATGCTGGGATGTGTAGTTCCAACAACAGCTGGAGGGACAATGGTTCCCCACTCCTGTTCTACAAGATCGTAGATAGATAGAATCTGGTTGCTGTCTTCAATAGAACTCTCACCTTGGTAAATTCACCCCTAGGCGTCGGTCTGCCTCATTAGCTGGTGGGGTATATCGCACCCCTGTGCTTTTAGTGCGGTCACAAAGCCTTTTATTGCAGCCTATATGTGTCTCGCTGGAAACTTGAGCTTTATACCCTCTCATATGGTGTTTTAGTGCACATTGTAGGTTTAAAGCCTCCCCCAATAAAACTGCTCTAACAGAGGCTAATTTACTGTATGTGGCAGAAATGAGCTGGGGCGCAGTACATAACACTTGTGGGTGATGGTACGAGCCTTCCGTTGCTCTGGCTGGACTAGATGTCAGCCACATTGCGCTCATGGGTAACAAAATAGCGTCTTCCTATTGGCCAGTAGCAGCGGCTGTAATTGGGCATTGTATACACAATCATAATTCCACAAGGGATGCGGTCATCTATTAGAATGAACTTAGGTCTACAGTCATTAGGTCGACCCCACTAGGTCGACTGGCAGGAAGGTCGACCTGACTTAAGGTCGACATGGGCCAAGGTCGACATGACTTAAGGTCGAATTTGCATAAAGGTTGACATGAGGAAGGTCGACTGGTCATAAGGTCGACATGGGTTTTTCACTGTTTTTTGAGCCGACATGTGCCGACAGGCAGTATTTCATGCCCTACCATCCACTAGGGCGTGGTGGGAGAATAAAATAGTGTGCCGAGCGCAGCGAGGCACCGTGCCCGAAGCATTGCGAGCGAAGCGAGCGATGCGAGGGTCCGATTCTCATTGCCAACTGTGTCCATGTCGACTGTGTCAACATTCGGATAAAAAAACAGTGAAAAACCCATGTCGACCTTATGACCAGTCGACCTTCCTCATGTCGACCTTTATGCAAATTCGACCTTAAGTCATGTCGACCTTGGCCCATGTCGACCTTAAGTCAGGTCGACCTTCCTGCCAGTCGACCTAGTGGGGTCGACCTAATGACTGTAGACCTAAATGCAGTCTGACGAATGATCCCATTCCTTCCACAAGCAGTATGTGCATCTTATGGGCCAGATGTATCAAGCTTCTAAAAGTGATAAAGAACCAGCCATAACTGCCAGGTTAGATAACTGGTTTGAAAATGACAGTTGGGGCAGAATGGTGTTTTATCACTCTTTAGTTTGTCACTTCTTGAAGCGTGATACATCTGGCCCTTTTTCTTGCAGCTGGTGGCAGTAATATTCTTTGCATGTTTCAGTTGCACCTTATTAGAGAAGGACATTGTAATAGAATAATACTAATAATCCCATATAATAAAAGGCGCGCACAGCCACTAGCGCTGACATTACGGTTATGCAACATCATTTTGACGGGGCGGTAACTAGTTATAATTATAAACCGTAACACACGGACGTGGTTCATATCCAGTTTGGTTCATTTAAGCCGGAAATGGGTCCTTCTATTGCAATAAAAGCATAAAGTTTGGTTTAATGGCAGAGGAGTGAGGATGGCGTGTAGATAAGATTAGGCGCGTGCACGTAGGCTATGTGATGGATATAAGGTGAAGTACCGCCAGTGATCACTAGAGGTCACTCAACTGAACAAATTACTCCTGAACAGAAAGTGAAAGCAAAATGATATGTTTCAAACTTCCAGATATGGAGTGATGAATAGGATGGCCATCTTTGTGGTCGTCATCGATGGTACAAACTGTCATAAATGGCAGCATAATATGTAATTGATGACCATCAATGTTTTTGACTATCGATGTTCCCTCTATTTTCTTGGACTGATGATTATGATTCATCGATGGTCAATGGCCATCCCTAGAGAGGGCGCTGCGAATACAGAGATTGGAGGTAGGGGCAGATAGGGGCTAAGCAGTCAAGTAATGGATTTTAAAAATACACATCATTTACCTGCCAAATTTAACCCTTTGCAGTCCAATCTTTTTTCTTTTCTTTTTTTTTGGGCAATTCCAACAGTCTGATTTAAATGTTTAAATTCATTGTAATTTTTTTCTTTTTCAAAAATGATCTGCCCCAGTTGTAGATCACTGTGTTATTGCTCCTAACTGCCATGTTACAGGCTGTGTTCGAAAAGTGACATTTGGAAGCTCTCCACTTTATCTCTCTCTTCTTTTTATGTCTCCAAGGCTTAGTACATCTGCCCCTATGTCCAGTTGTGAAAGCGATCAGAACAATTTGGCAATCTGTAGGGCGCAGAGGAAGCTCCTAATCTTCCCTTTGATCTTGGGCACGTGCCCCAGGTGCTAATTACAGTCCAGGAATTGCCAGCTGTAGAGATCTGGTCTGCAGGAGGACAGTGGCCCTAACCCCCTCTCAAGTTAAATAATTGGACAAATCCTTACTACCTCTTTCACTGTCTATAACTGCCCGGCTTGTTTTATCACTGTTCTGATTGTAACGTGCAATCACATTGGCTGCGCTATACTGAATATAACAAACTGCCGATCAATAAATCCCAACAATTCTGCAGCCGTTTCATAGCATCATAGCATTTCTGTTCTAGGTCTTGGTATTTAGTGAATGGAACACGTATGACAAGCCGGACAGGTAACAGAATTGTACAAGTTACAGTACTGTATTTACAGAGATACAACTCAGTTATGTAACCAGAGAAAGGCTCAGAACGGAAGTGTTGTGTACAGTATATTGTCCTGTGTGACTTTGGGTCATATGTACGAAGTCTTGGCGAGAAGGTAGCAGTTAACCCATTCTGAACTAATTTTTTTGAACACCGATATCCTCACGTGGAGACTTCCTGTGATGTAGTCAAACTCTGGGGGGGGGGGGGGGGGGGTGCCAGTTTAGGTCAACATGCAGTGGGTCAATATGGCTTAGGTCAACACATAAAATAGGCTGACACGGATAAGTTCGACATAATCATTAGGTCCGCAATGACTAGATTGACGGTAAAGGTTGACCTGTGACGACAAGCGGTATTTCATGCCCTACCATCCACTAGGGCGTGCAGGGAGAATAGAATAGTGTGCCGGGCATAGTGGGGGACCGCGCCCAAAGCATGATGAGGATACACTTTGATGGTGTCCATGATGACTATGTCAACATTTGGGACAAAAAAGTGAAAACTACCTTTTGGCTGTCGGCCTAGCCATTGCCGACCTAATGCTTGTGTCATCCTTCCAACCCTGTCAACCTTAGAGATGTCGCCTTTTTCTTGTGTCGGCCTAAGCCAAGTTGACCTTCTGTGGTCAACCCAACGCATGTCGACCCAGTGACCTCACCCGGGGAGACAACCCTGTCTGTGGGCTACCAGGAGCTGTGAATCCTCGCCAGCCGTCCAGTACCACCACCGTACGTGATCTTAGAAAGTGGAAGGAAAGCTCGATGGTGTAACACAGCTTATAATCCCACAATTGGGGTAGAGGTGGGAATGCCTTGTCAAAGGTACCGGCTGCATGGAAACGAGGTGCCAGGAGGGCGGTTTGGGAGCTGTTGGACGACATGCTCTTGCTAGCCATATCCTTCATTGTTCTGCATGTACAACATGACTGATGTGTCTATGGGCAACCAATCAAAGTGTGTTTCTTATTTATTTATTTAGAATCTTATATAAGATAGAATCTGATTGGTTGCCCACAGCAACATCCCATCTTCAATATAACTCCTATCTTACTAAATAAACCCCATAGTACTGAACGTTTTCGATTAGCCTAGGGGCCAGATGCACCGAGCTTCAGGAAGTGATAAAGTGTAGAGCAATCAGCTCCTAACTGCCATGTTACAGGCTGGGCTTGAAAAATGATAGCTAACAGCTGATTGGCTGGTTGTTTATCACTCTCCACTTTTCTCACTTTATGAAGCTTGACGCATCTGGCCTTTATGAGAGCGATCAAGTATCAGACAGCCCCTAACTGTTATTTTTCAAACCCAATCTGTAACATGGCAGTTGGGAGCTGATTAACACTCTCCACTTATCTTTCTTCAAGGTTTAGTAAATTGAAGAAGATATTAAAAAAATATCCTATCTATCTATCTATCTATCTATCTATCTATCTATCTATCTATCTATCTATCTATCTATCTATCTATCTATCTATCTGTGTGTATAGTTCATGTGTGGGTTTGTGAGATCTGGCTGACACTACCCAGTGCCTCCCCAGTCATTGACCTCGCTGCACAGTACTGGTATATACAGTACTCCCCTTGGTGCTTCATTATTGCTGCCCCATAGGTGCGAGCCGGGTTACTGAGGCAATTGAAGAGTCTCATTACATTAAGGTGGCAAACATTTGCAATGTCCGTATTAAATTTAAACCCATCATTCTTTTTTTGCCAGTGCTGTAGGTTTTTTGTGACCTGGACCCGTGTTATTTTAGTTAGTTCCTGTACATTTTTCTTGTAAACCAGATTTGCAATTTGGAGCGAGACTTTGTCGGGTGGGAACATGGTTTTACAACAGCCCAGTGCTTCCACACTCTCCCTATTGGGAACCCTTATGTCATCTAGGCGAGCTCTTTAGCAATTGCGGTGGAAAATGTCGGCCTGTTTTATTGGAAGCTGTGGAGTTCTCATCCCTGCCTTTCCTGTGTGCCCTCTGCTGAGATTAGCCAAATTGTGTTGTACTTCCCCAGCCCGATTCAGGCCAATAATTGGCCACGTGTGACAGCCAGCGGCAGATGTTACCCTACCATGTTACAGAGTATCAGTCAGTCACACCTCTATGTGATTGTTCAACGTGTGCAACTGGAACCCTTCATGGACCACCCTTCGGTAGTCTAGATCCCACCCACAGGCTGGACGCTCAGTGTGGCCTTGTCCAAGCTCTTATCTCTTGTTTGTTGTCCAAATACAAGAGGGCCGCACGTGTTTGCAGTGCACTAGCCGGAGCGATCTGGAATTTGTGTTGTCTTTTTGTGCAATGTACTAATATTACTAAACCCCTTAGAACCACTTCCTGTTCCCAGGAGAAAGACTAATGTGTCTGGCTTTCTGCCTCCACCTAGAATAGGCTGCTTTGTGTATGCTGCCTTCATTCGCTTGTGCTTTAAGACTGTTTATATTGTCTCTCATTTATTTTAAGCAGCAACTGCCGGCTGGTTTTGGAAAGTGAGCGGATATTCACCACAATGTTACAATTCCGAGTCCCCATTACCAGTGTATTCAGGGACACTGCTGTATGTATGTAAGGGCTGCATGCTTGGGACCCTTAGGATGCGATTCTATTAGCGCTGATGTGCTGCCGAGTATCCTGCACACATTGCAGTACACCGAATATCGCTAGTTGTCTGGGCACCTCTGGAGGTTGCAAGGAAGTGCTAGCAAGGTACAGGCCTGGAAAGGCACATTGCAGCCACTACTTTCATTGGCTATTTAAGCTCATTGGCTGAGCAATATATGGCTGAGCAATATATTGCTCTGTGTCTCCTGTTCATCAGCGACCAGAGATGGTCGCTGATGAAAAAGAAACTGCTGGGGGGAGCCCGGCAGTGGAAATCAGCTGGTCGCAGGAGGCTGTTCCTGCGACCAGCGATGACTACAGGGGTAAAAACGGGAGCGTGCACCCGGCGATATATCGCCGGTGCACACTCCCATCGTGGGCATTATGGTCGCTTAGCGACCATATTTCCCGCGATATTGTACAAAATCGCCCCCATGTGTACGCACCTTCAGATCGATGCCCAGTTGGGCTACAACGGTTGCTTTGTGCATTATCTGTAGTGACATTAATACATTGCTGATACAAAGTTGGGTGCAATTTGGGCATATATTTTTTTAAGGAAGCGTGCATGGAAAAATGTGTATATTCACCTGTATGCAGGGTAATGCACATCCTGCGAAGCGACCACCCACATCCGCTTAGTCCACAACTTGTCATCATCAGGGTGTTCTTGCAACCACCATATACTACCGTCAAAGAGAAGTTGGGTAATAGGTGTTTTTGATCTGTAGAGCCCTATATAGTATTGGCACGATGTAATGACACTGTACCTGTGTTTGACCGCCTGCCCAGTTCCACATCTTCATTTGTAAGTGTAGTTGCAGGGTAAGGGTTAGGCTGCAGGGGGAGGGTTAGGGTTAGGCTGCAGGGGGATGGTTAGGCTGCAGGGAGGAGGTTAGGGTTAGGCTTCAGGGGTAGGGTAAGGATTAGGCTGCAGGGGGATGGGAAGGGTTAGGCTGCAGGGGGAGGTTAGGGTTAGGCTGCAGGGAGGAGGGTTAGGGTTAGGCTGCAGGGGGAGGTTAGGGTTAGGCTGCAGGGGGATGGTTAGGCTGCAGGGAGGAGGTTAGGTTTAGGCTTCAGGAGTAGGGTAAGGATTAGGCTGCAGGGGGATGGGAAGGGTTAGGCTGCAGGGGGAGGTTAGGGTTAGGCTGCAGGGGGAGGGTTAGGGTTAGGCTGCAAGGCGGAGGTTAGGGTTAGGCTGCAGGGGGAGGGTAAGGGTTAGATGTCAGTGGGAGGGTTAGCTTTGGGTTTCCAGGGGGAGAGTTAGGGCTGTGTAGTAGGGGGAGGGTTAGGGTTAGGCTGCAAAGGGTGTGTTAGGGTAAGACGTGAGGGGGAGGGTTAGCTTTGTGTGGCAGGGGGAAGGTTAAGTGGCAGGGGAAGGGTTAGCTTTGGGAGTTGGGGGGGGGGGGGGTAGGTGGCAGGGGGAGGATTAAGCTGTGTACACACGGGGGCGATAGGGGCTGAAATCGCTGGAAATATGGTTGCAGGCGACCATATTGCCAGTGATGGGAGTGCGCACCAGCGATAAATTGCCGGGTGCGTGCTCCCGTTTTCAGCCCCGTTCTAATCGCTGGTCGCAGGAGCTTGCTCCTGCAACCAGCGGATTACCTCTGCGGCACCGCCGGCAGAGGTTCCCTTTCATCAGCGACCATCTCTGGTCACTGATGAAAAGGAGAAACTGAGCAATATATCTCCCCCCGTGTGTACGGGGCTTCAGGGTTAGGCTACAGTTTGGATGATTAGGGATAGTATGGTAAATGTTGCTGCTATAAAAATCCCGGGGCTCAGCCTTGTAAATTGTGTGACTATTGGGACTGTAATGATATAATTCGGGTATTGGGTCAACCAAAATTAGGTAGACACGCATTGAGTCGACCACTGAAGGTTGAGATGGCTTAAATCGACACATGAAATAGGTTGACATTGTTGGAAGGTCAACCAAGGCTAGGTTGACATGGGTTCTTCACTGTTTCCTTGTCTGGAATGTCGACCTTTAATGTCTACCATGTCCCCTCGCTGTAATCATCATGTTCCGGGCACAGTGACTCGCTACGCCTGGCGCACTGCTGTATTCTCCCCCCACGCCCTAGTGGGTGGTAGGGCATTACCGCCTGTTGGCACTTGTCGGCTCAGAAAATGAAAAACGCCCATGCCCGATCTATAAGCCATGTCGACCTTCTATGAGTGGACCCAGCGACCGTATACCAGATAATTCATGGGACCTATTACTATGTTTTTTTTGGGTTGAGGCCGGATAAGTCTGCAAGTATGGATCTTGTGCATCCTGTACATAAGAACTTACAATCTAAAAGTAACGATAAGCTGTAATTTATTTATTACCAGTTTCTTATATAGCGCACACATATTCCGCAGCGCTGTACAGAGAATATTTGAACATTCACATCAGTCCCTGCCCCAGTGGAGCTTACAATCTATATTCCCTACCACATGTACATGCACACACAGACATTCTAGGGTTAATTTGTTGGGAGCCAATTAACCTATCTGTATATTTTTGGATTGGGGGAGGAAACCGGAGTACCCGGAGGAAACCCACGCAAACACGGGGAGAATATACAAACTCCACACAGTTAGGGCCATGGTGGGAATAGAACCCATGACCTCAGCGCTGTGAGGCAGTAATGTAACCATTACACCATCCGTACTGCCCTGTATATATAACACATGGTGGGGATAGAACCCATGACCTCAGCGCTGTGAGGCAGTAATGCTAACCATTACACCATCCGTACTGCCCCGTATATATAACACATGGTGGGAATAGAACCCATGACCTCAGCGCTGTGAGGTAGTAATGCTAACCATTACACCGTCCGTACTGCCCTGTATATATAACACATGGTGGGAATAGAACCCATGACCTCAGTGCTGTGAGGCAGTAATACTAACCATTACACCATCCGTACTGCCCCGTATATATAACACATGGTGGGAATAGAACCCATGACCTCAGCGCTGTGAGGCAGTAATGCTAACCATTACACCATCCGTACTGCCCCGTATATATAACACATGGTGGGAATAGAACCCATGACCTCAGCGCTGTGAGGTAGTAATGCCAACCATTACACCATCCGTACTGCCCCGTATATATAACACATGGTGGGGATAGAACCCATGACCTCAGTGCTGTGAGGCAGTAATGCTAACCATTACACCATCTGTACTGCCCGTATATATAACACATGGTGGGGATAGAACCCATGACCTCAGCGCTGTGTAATGTAACCATTACACCATCCGTACTGCCCCGTATATATAACACATGGTGGGGATAGAACCCATGACCTCAGCCCTGTGAGGCAGTAATGTAACCATTACACCATCCGTACTGCCCCGTATATATAACACATGGTGGGGATAGAACCCATGACCTCAGTGCTGTTAGGGGTAATACTAACCATTACACCATCCTTACAGCAGAGTATTGCTAATGATTTGCTCATTAGTTACACCAAATAAAACAACCTAAATAAAGGTAACAGTAAGGACTGACGCCATGTTGTAAGTGGTGGTAGTTTTACACTGGGCATGCTTAGGTTCAGGCGGGGGTGAAGGTGGTGGCAGTTGTAAGCTGGGCATGCCTTGGTTCAGGCGAGGGTGAAGGTGGTGGCAGTTGTAAGCTGGGCATGCCTTGGTTCAGGCGAGGGTGAAGGTGGTGGCAGTTGTAAGCTGGGCATGCCTTGGTTTAGGTGAAGGTGGTGGCAGTTGTAAGCTGGGCATGCCTTGATTCAGGCGAGGGTGAAGGTGGTGGCAGTTGTAAGCTGGGCATGCCTTGGTTCAGGCGAGGGTGAAGGTGGTGGCAGTTTTAAGCTGGGCATGCCTTGGTTCAGGCGAGGGTAAAGATGGTGGCAGTTGTAAGCTGGGCATGCCTTGGCTTCCTGCACAGTAACATCATGTGACAGATGCTGTGTCGGGTTGTGTCTGTGTGTGTTCAGTGTCTGTGCGATGAGTTGAGTGGTTTGGGCTGCATGTCCAGGATGTGCTTGTAGTGGGCGCTTTGTGTGCGCTCCAAGGAGATCATATCTCAGCCATGGCAGAACACGATCCTGCTGCTGCCCGAGCTGGGGGTGGAAGGGAGTCATTTAGCGGATGAGGCTGAATGTGACAAGCCCATGTTTGGACCAGAACATGGGGTTAACATGGGGTTAACTTCCTTAAGTCTTTTCCTTTTCGTTTTATAGGCCTGTAAAGGTCGCACATGTTTCTTTCCCACTTACTTACTGTATGGGCTACTATTCTTATAGCCCACATGTCTTAAGGGGCTCATACATCAGGAACTAATTTGGGTCAATTCCCCAGGTTTTGGGATCGCTAAATCCAACATTAGACCATCTCCGTCTGCAGATTCTGACCCACAAGTGAGTCTGGGATTTTTTACTTTAACCTGCAAAATCATCGGAGTCTGCCTATCGGTGAATTGGATTGGCTGATAGGCATCTGAGACTCTACCATTAGATGTATTGGGGTCTCATTATTATTCCAGGGGAAAGTATGGATGCCCAAATAACTGTCACCATTCAATTTTTTTTGGACACCCATACATATTATGCAGGTCGTGCCAAGACAGACGGTATAGCTGCGCAGAACTGCTAAACTTGAATAAAGTCCTGCTTGGAAGCTAAAAGTGTGCGGAATTAGGGGGGTATTCAATTAGTCCAGTTTTTCTACTTTGAGATTAGTGCAAAAACAGGACTATTTCAACCCTATTGTATTCAATTGCAGCCCATGCCTTTTCACTTTTTTTTTTTGTTGGGGGGGGTTTGTGGGGTGCAAAAGGCATAAGCGAAAAATGGTTAAAAAAGGACGAAACTGCCCAGAATTTCATGTTTCCACCAGTACTGAGTTTTTTGGCCTAGTGAAAAAATGGGCACTTTATTTAAATAGGGTGAATCCAGAGTTGTCCTAAAAAAGCAAAGAAAATGCAAATTTTTGCCACGCAAAACATTGGCACCAATTGAATACCCCCATTAGCGCACATTTATTTCCAAGAAGAAATATCACTCCGGTGCTGGCAGGTATGCAAATGAAGACAAATTGAATTGCTCTCTTTTGCGGCGACTAGTGGTAACCACATGTTAAAACAATTCAATCGTACCCAATGAATGATAAAAGACCTGGGCATGAAGGTAAAGAGGATACATTACTGTTTTTTTTTCCTATCCTCTTGGTAGGACTGTTCTTTATTTGATATTGTTGCTCTTGCAATTTATCTTTTATATTACTTTTGCATGTCTATATTGAGTAAATAAATGTAGTGTGGCTTTTTTGAGGCTTCTATAAATCTGCGTATTACAAGTGAGTAACCTAGTATGTGAGATTTCAATTATATGCTGACAACCTCTGGCAGCTGAATAGTAGGCGGAGATTGGGTTATTGTGTGCGCCGGGGCCCTGTGGGAAAAGGAACCGGCCAAATAATGGCTACTTACAGCATCACCTGCACACATGATGGGTCATGTCTTGTCCATGTACTCCTCAGCACACCCCTGCCCCCTGCACATTTGATTTTATCCTTTACAGCAGGGGTGGCCAAACCCATCCTCAAGATCTACCAACGGGGCATGTTTTCCAGGCAACCTGTGGATCTATAGTAGGAATGACTGCAGCAGGTTTGAAAATGTGACAGTTAGTAATGACTACAGCTGTGCACCAGCTAGGGAGTCTGGGAAATGTGACAGCTAGTAATGACTACAGCTGTGCACCAGCTAGGTGATTGGGACATGTGACAGTTAGTAATGACTACAGCTGTGCACCAGCTAGGGAGTCTGGGAAATGTGACAGTTAGTAATGACTACAGCTGTGCGCCAGCTAGGTGATCTGGGGAATGTGACAGTTAGTAATGACTACAGCTGTGCACCAGCTAGGGAGTCTGGGAAATGTGACAGTAATGACTACACCTGTGCACCAGCTAGGTGATTGGGACATGTGACAGTTAGTAATGACTACAGCTGTGCACCAGCTAGGTGATTGGGAAATGTGACAGCTAGTAATGACTACAGCTGTGCACCAGCTAGGTGATCTGGGGATGTGACCGTTGGTAATGACTGCACCTGTGCAGCAGCTAGGTGATTTGGAAACTGCGCACCGTTGGTAGATCTTGAGGACCAGATTGGTCCGCCCTGCTCTACAGACTCTGCCACCAGTATGGTTTGCGCCATTGACATGTGTTGCAAGTAAAGTCCTAATCCAATAAGAGCCAAGGGTACTGGTACTGAGACCCTAGTCAGAAAAGGACTAGTTCAGTGCAGGAGAATGTTCCTGTAACATCCCGGTTGTGGAAGTTCCGATGAAGTAGCTGTAATGAGGGAACATTCAGTGTTTTTCTGTTGCTGAGTTAGGTAATAAGAAACTGCAGCCCAGCCAATGACGAGGGCTCCCTGACTCCAGGACACGCAGAAAGCATTAAGTCTATGGCTGCTCCAGATGTGGATTTATGTCCTGCCTGAGATTGCTTTACTCATCTCTCCCAAGTGGGTGTGAGTGGAACGACTGAGGTGTGAGGGGGTTTAATCTCTCCCATCACTTCGGCCTTGGTCCTCCTGAACCCCTTAAAACTATACATAACAGACCTTTATCTACATATACAGCATGGGGTCCTCCTACCTGGTACAAAGCCTAATTTCTTACATATGTGCAAAGCATCCGCACCCCTACAGGATTCCCCCTCCACCCTCCCTAATGTCATGTGCGATAATATATTTAGTGTTCATTCTAGCACCCTGCACCTCTTACATCCCAACACCTTTCTGGGGTGTCATGGTCTGCTCTGGTGCTTCTAGCACACTCATGTCTGTATCTCAGTGCTGGGATACAGACCAGAGTGTGCTGAGAAGCACCAGAACAAAGAGCGACACCCCAGGCAGGACAGAGTAACTGCACAAGTTTTGAAAAGTGCAGGGTGCTAGAATAAAGACTTATAATAATATCTAATAAATAATCCGTATGTCACATGATGTAGTCACGGCAAGTTTCTCATTTGTTCACCCGCACTGAGCAAAAGCCGCAATTTCTTCGGTTCTGGAGTTAAATGTGCGACTGCGAAGCCTTGGGTCTCGCGTGTCTTAGTTAATATTCTTGCATAACTTAAGCGTTCACCTTGATGTTGACGATTAAAGAATCTCTCAGATGTCGGTCTCCCCCCGGGCTCCTGAATTATTGCATATTTTCATAGATGGCACTTAGGCGCGCGCGCGTGTGTGTGTGTGTGTGTGTGTGTGTGTGTGTGTGTCGCAGTGTTACTTTGTGAAAAAAGTGCAGCAGAAGTAGGGCATGAAATGGAAGAGTCATCCAGGGTCTTCTGTCTGGAGGGTCTTTTGTCAAAGTGATTCTGCACAAAACACACGTTTTATATATTTTGTATTGTACTGCAGTATGTCTAAGCTCTGATTGGCTTAGTGATGCTCCGCCCTCCTCATGTGGTATTTATGTTTTGTTTTTCAGATGCCTTTGTAAACAGTCAGGAATGGACACTAAGCCGGGCTGTGCCGGAGCTGAAAGTGGTAAGTAGCAAGATACATATTCTGTGTTTACACTACATGGGAAGAGCGGTCTCCGGACTGATCATAGAATGACTCTAGGACTAGGGTTTAAAGGTCGACAGGCAAAAAGGTCGACATGCATTTTTTTACTAAATTTTCCGACATGTGCCAACAGGCGGTATTTCTTGCCCCACCATCAACTAGGGCGTGGAGGCAGAACAAAATAGTGTGCCGAGCGCAGCGAACCACCGAGCCCGAAGCATGGTGAGCGCAGCGGTACAATTAGACAGTGTCCATGTAGACATAGACACCCGAAAAAACATTTAAAACACATGTCGACCTTTTTCCATGTCACCTTTTTTATGTAGACCTTTTGAACATGTCGACCTTTTTGATGTCACCCTTTTGACCCTGTCGACCTTTTACCTGCCAACCTTTGGATCCTGTCAAATTTTTCAATATTGACCCTGTCGACTTTGTGGCTGCGGCATTGTTCAAAATTCAAATGGGTCAGGCACAGCAACTGCCACCAGCTGCCACTCCAAACTGACTCGCTGGCAGTGGGTGTGGCTCCCATATTCAAATTTTGAACGGTGCTGCAGCTCCACCTCTGGAGCCACCAATGTTTGCAATGATATACACAAGGTGTAATGCACTGATCATGCTTTTGTGGGGATTGGCGTATGATGCCACTGGGCCATGGCACCTTGTTTGGACACCACATTGGGTACCAGGTATATGGCACGTGCATTGCAGACCACTTCTAGTTTGCTTTTAGCTGTGAGCTTTGGGTCATTTTCCTGTTGAAGGACCCATGTGTCCACCGAGACCGACCTCTCTGACACTCAAAAATGTAATTATAGTCTTAATATTTCATCGAGCCCTGCACAGATACAGCGCATCCCGTGCTGGACACAGCAAAACAGCCCCAAAACATATCCCCGTTTCCTCCATGTGTCACAGTGCATATGGTGGTCTTTTCTTTCATGTGTGATTATGGAGCTGATGTGATTTACCAAAAAAGCTCCATTTTTGACTCATCTGTTCAAAGGACATTTTTCCAGAAGCATTGTGGTGTGTCAATATGCACTGTGTTGCATACTGGTCATCTGACTGGACACTGTGTTGTATACTGGTCATCAGACAGGTCTCTGGGTGTTATATTGGTCATCAACTGGGGCTTGTGACGGGGCACTGTTGTATACTGGTCATAAAGGCAGGGCTTGGTTGTATGCTGGTCATTAGATGGGGCTCAGTTGTATGCTGGGCTCTGCATTGTATACTGGGCAACAGGCTGGGCTCTGCATTGTATACTGGGCAACAGGCTGGGCTCTGCATTGTATACAGGTCATCAGACCGGGCTCGGTTGTATACTGGTCACAGACTCGGCTCGGTTGTATACTGGTCACCAGACTGGGCTCTGTGTTGTAATCTGGTCATTAGACTGGGCTCTGTGTTGTAATCTGGTCATTAGACTGGGCTCTGTGTTGTAATCTGGTCATTAGACTGGGCTCTGTGTTGTAATCTGGTCATCGGACGGGGCTCTGTGTTGTAATCTGGTCATCGGACGGGGCTCTGTGTTGTAATCTGGTCATCGGACGGGGCTCTGTGTTGTAATCTGGTCATCGGACGGGGCTCTGTGTTGTAATTTGGTCATCGGACGGGGCTCTTTGTTGTATACTGGTCATAAAGGCAGGGCTTGGTTGTATGTTGGTCACCAGACTGGGCTCTGTGTTGTAATCTGGTCATCGGACGGGGCTCTGTGTTGTATATTGGTCATAAAGGCAGGGCTTGGTTGTATGCTGGTCACCAGACTGGGCTCTGTGTTGTTATCTGGTCATCGGACGGGGCTCTGTGTTGTATGCTGGTCATAAAGGCAGGGTTTATTGTATATTGGTCATTAGACGGGGCTCAGTTGTATACAGGTCATTAGACGGGGCTCAGTTGTATACAGGTCATTAGACAGGGCTCTTTGTTTACTGGTCACCAACAGGGCTCTGTGTTGTATACTGGTCATCAGACTGGGCTCAGTTGTATGCTCGTCATCAGACAGGGCTTATGCTGGGTACACACCAAAACGATTTTGGCACAATCCCATCAATCTGGATCCAACTCAGACCGGTTGGATGCAGATTGTGTCAAAATCGTTTGGTTGGATCCGATTCCGAACCTACCTGCTGCAGGTAGGATCTGTAGAAGATCCATTCATCTGAATACAGATGGGATCGGATCGTATGCAAATCGGATCACACCATTTGCATATTATTTGCATAATATTTGCATCCAATCCAAATCGCTTTGGTGTGTACTCAGCATAAGTTGTATACTGATAATCAGGCGGTGCTCTGTGTTGTATACTAATAATCAGGCTGGGCTCGGTGTTGTGTACTGGTCTTCAGACAGTCTTCTGAGTTGTATTCTGGTCATCTGGCAGTGCTACAATATGTGTAGTCTACTGGTCATCAGGTGGTGCTGTGTTGTATTCTGGTCATCTGGCAGTGTTACAGTGTGTATTGTATACTGGTCATCAGGCGGTGTTGTTTTGTTTAGTGGTCATCAGGCGGTGCTACAGTATGTATTGTATACTGGTCATCAGGCAGTGTTGTGTTGTTTAGTGGTCATCAGGCGGTGCTCTGTGTTATATACTGGTCATTAGGCCGGGCTCGGTGTTGTATACTGGTCATCAGGCAGCCTTCTGAGTTGTATAGTGGCCATATTACTATATTCTGCCACCAATTATAATTTTGCTGGATTAAAACTTTTCCATACATTTTGCCTCCTCCATAACTTCCCATACATCCCTATGTCTGTGACTAGTGCATACCGAGCAGTGTATATCACAAACCAGTTACGCCAGTCTCCCCAGGACACGTGTGAATGTGTACCCAGAAATTGTGTTCCCTGTGTAACTAACTGGAGGCTGTTCCACAGCCCGCCCAGACCTTTCATCATTGTACTGGTTCAGTTTTTCCTTTAAAAAATAAATAAATAATAGATGGTCTAAGCCAAAGGCCTCTGTGTTTCTTAATTATTCAATGCAATATTTCTGTTCAGCCCTCCCAGTTTATTTCCACGTAGGCCACACTGCAATATGTTTCTGTTGTTACATCTGTAAATAATTAAATATTCTCACTGCTGCGCGACGGTTGCTGCCATATTTCTATAGAGTTGGGAAGCTGGACAGGATTACCTCAGGAGTCTAGATCCAGTCGCTCAGTGTAGGAGCCAAGGCAAGGAGCTTTGTCCATAATGACCGATGGAAAATCCAGCTAAAGGTTTCTGTGGTTTCCTGGCTTTGCTGAGGATTTATAAAGCCGTGTAAGCTGCGCTGCTAATATGATTACTGGTGAGGTGGACCGTTTGCCTTCACACAATGGGGGCGGCCATATTGTTCCCAGAACCAATGCTCAGCTTATCGATTCCCCCTTCAGTGATGCTACTACTACAAAGTGCTGTCACATTGCTACCCCCATGCCCAGTATAGTTTACAGATCCAATTTCAAATGGTCCTTGTATCAGCTCTAGTGTAATAAATGTATATATGTCTAAATAAATAAAATGTATATGCAGCACAGAGCTTGGGAAGCGATCCCTGAGCTGCAGTGTGGTGTACAAAGCCTGTTGCATTGTACAAGCCGCCCCCCCCCCCCCCTTTGGTGGTCACACACAGGTTCTCAAACTTGATCCTCAGGACCCCACACAGTTATCGTTATCCAGCTAATTATTTGACTTGATTCTGTGAGGAGACCTGCAAAACCTGCACTGTGTGGGGCCGACTTTGAGAACCTGTGATCTAGCGGATCCAGAGCTCTCTCAGGCTGCTGGGACCCCACCAGCTCCCTGAAAAAAGGAGTTCTTGAAATGGCTGATTGACTCTGTGAGCAAGGGTCTACTGGCCGGAGATCCTGTCTTCTTTTTTCTGGAGCTCCAAAGTCATCCAGAGTAGATGATAAGATGCCGAAAGTAAGTTTAGGAGGGAACTATCCCCCCCCCCCCCCCCCATCTGGGCATATATCATCACCCCAAGTGGTCTGAGGCATAAAGGAGTGGCAACCCCCCTGTCCATTAGGGACATTGTTAAATGTATGCATACATCTTGCTTTAAGGGTGACTGCTTTTTGGAAGAGCGCAAAATGCTATTCCGTTGTCCGAATTGAGCCCAGTGTCTCCAAGCTCAAACCCTCTTCCTGCTACCTTGTAAATTCTGGTCCATGGTGATTGGCCAGTGGGAATCGGCAGACACCAACCAGGAGCAGGTGCTGCAGGGTGTCCAGATATACCCAGAATTCGGCGGTCTTAGGTCACAGTGTAGGAGCTTTGTGTTGGCTTAGGATGCCACCCACTATGTAGTGGGTGGAGTCCGGAACAGGCTGTTATGGTAAACTTGAATCCCCTTATGTCCCAAATCCAGTGTGATCAAAGAAACCTGAAATCGCCTGGCGGAGAGAGGTGCATCCGTTCACAGTAATAAATATAGAGTGTAAGCTCCGCTGGCAGCGATTTGAGTGGCCAAATATTCTCTATATAGGGCTGCATAATATGTGACTGTTGATAAATCTGGTAATCTTATGCCATTGCTTTTAAGGGTAATCAAATGCTACCAGTATCGCTGGTAGATTAATCTATATTCCCAGGTGTGCCAATGGTGTGTTTTTCATAGAACCCTCTGGATCTCTATAATATTGGGCAAATGTCCATGAGACGTTAATTATGGTTTTAGTCGAAATTTGGAAATGTAAAAACTTCTGATGGAATCTAATGACCTTTTTGTCTCCACTCTTACATTGTCAATATTGTAATGTTTTATAAAGTTTGGCTTTTCTGCGTTTTTTTTTTTAATAAATGGCCTCTTTAAGTTATGGCACGGCAAGCATTGACTGTTATGCATGTTTGTATCTTGCAGGGTATTGTGGGAAATCTAGCAAGCGGGAAGTCGGCACTGGTTCACCGGTACCTTACGGGTACTTATGTGCAGGAGGAGTCCCCGGAAGGTAACTGGACATTGCTCTCACACTATTATGCAGTCTGTAAAATATTAATACGGTATAACATAAAGCTGTACTTCTTCCCTTGTACGGTGTAGCCCAGGGTAAAGCCGGGACATGGTAAAAAAAAAAGAAAGAAAAGCAATGTATTGTATAACTGGCGGGTTAAATAAACTACAGTTATTTTTTATAACCATATGCACTTATTCAGTTATTATAGTACAGGTTGAGTATCCCTTATCCGATATCCCAAAACCAAAATATTCGGTTTTCAGAATATTTCAGGATTATTATTTTTTCCCCACCGCACCTTTTTTTTTCATACTTACCTCATCCCCCGGTGTCCACTGCAACCATCAGATTTGTCTTCAGTGGCATCCCCAGTCCCAAGGATGCATTACGCTGGTATGCCTGTGATGTCATCAGCGCCCATGTGCAATGCCTCCTTGGGCCCAAGGAGGCCACTGAAGACTAATCCGATGTTCGCTGTGGATGTCGGAGGACCAGGTGCATTTCGGATAAGGGATACTCACCCTGTAACAATTTACATATAAGGTGCATTTGACTAGGGTCATAGCACTTATTTCTGTCATTCATCAAAATGCGAGTTAAAGACGACCAAGAGAGAGAGCGGACTAGGCACAACTACCTGTAGCCAGGTACAGCATCGTCATGCTAACAGCAGCACAGATTATTTCAGTTTATCCATCTCAAGTATGACTTGGAGAGACTAGGCCGTCATTTTGCCAACCCAAGCATTTACCAGCAGGGGGGATAGTGATGTGAGGCTTCTTTCAAACCCACGTCTGTACCATTTCATATACATAGAACTGACTTGTAGTAATGTGCACTCTCCCTTCCCCTAGTAGTAGGCTGCTCAGACCGATGTGTAGCTCCGTTTGGCTGCTTCTCCCTGTAATGTTACAGAATGTATGTGGTCTCTTGCTATGCTGAGTTTCCTGCACGTGCGGTGCTCCGCGGGGCCCCCCTGCCTCTGTATCTCATACACTGTATGCATCCTTGGCTGGTCTTTGACTGTCTTAAGCTCCTTCTTTCCCTCACTGCCTGTCCCATTGGTTCTTTGCAGATATGGATGCAGGTAATTATACATTCACTACGGGCTGACGAGACAGATGCGGCTGAGATATCTGACGTAGAGTTGACTTTTTCTTCTTTGTTATTCCATCTCTCTCTCTCTCTCTGCTTCCTTTGCATTACCTAGTTTGGGTTCCTCTCATCCCACTCCCTCTGTCTCCCCGATGTCGTTCGCTAGACTTTGTGTCACGTAGAAACATCATCTGTCTAATGTTACAGAGTGTCCTTGGGGTTTGTGTGAGACGCCCTGTCTCCAGCCGCTGTCATGGAGAGGTCTTGGAGAATGGCAGGGACAGTGTGTGTCTGCATGGGCCTAGATGTCGCGTACTGTAGTCTCTATGATGGCGCTAGATGAAATCAGTATGTGGCAAATGTGTTGTGAGCCATTAATAAGTGATCCATACAGGGTTTAACCCTTCCAGTGTTGGGTTTCGCCAGGTCCAGACTCTGTTACATAAGGGATTATTTTCTGGGCGTGCGGAATGTGTGTTACTGAAGCAAAATGTAACAAAGTGAAGTGGTTCTTCAGCTGTGTTCTCATGTCCGGACCTTATCTCTATAATGTATCCACGTAATAACACACTGCTTCACTACATCATCGCCGGGGGTGTATATAATGTATCCATGTAAGCACGCACTGCTTCACTACATCATGGCCGGAGGTCTCTATAATGTAACCATGTAAGCACACACTGCTTCACTACATCATCACCGGGGGTGTATATAATGTATCCATGTAAGCACACACTGCTTCACTACATCATCGCCGGGGGTCTATATAATGTATCCATGTAAGCACACACTGCTTCACTACATCATGGCCGGAGGTCTATATAATGTATCCATGTAAGCACACACTGCTTCACTACATCATGGCCGGGGGTGTATATAATGTATCCATGTAAACACACACTGCTTCACTACATCATGGCCGGAGGTCTATATAATGTATCCACGTAATAACACACTGCTTCACTACATCATCGCCGGGGGTGTATATAATGTATCCATGTAAGCACACACTGCTTCACTACATCATCGCCGAAGGTCTCTATAATGTATCCATGTAAGCACACACTGCTTCACTACATCATGGCCGGGGGTGTATATAATGTATCCATGTAAACACACACTGCTTCACTACATCATGGCCGGAGGTCTATATAATGTATCCACGTAATAACACACTGCTTCACTACATCATCGCTGGGGGTCTATATAATGTATCCATGTAATAACACACTGCTTCACTACATCATGGCCGGTGGTCTCTATAATGTATCCATGTAAGCACACACTGCTTCACTACATCATGGCCGGAGGTCTTTATAATGTATCCATGTAATAACACACTGCTTCACTACATCATGGCCGGAGGTCTATATAATATATCCATGTAATAACACACTGCTTTACTACATCATGGCCGGGGGTCTCTATAATGTATCCATGTAAGCACACACTGCTTCACTACATCATCGCTGGGGGTCTATATAATGTATCCATGTAAGCACACACTGCTTCACTACATCATGGCCGGGGGTGTATATAATGTATCCATGTAAACACACACTGCTTCACTACATCATCACCGGGGGTGTATATAATGTATCCATGTAAGCACACACTGCTTCACTACATCATGGCCGGAAGTCTATATAATGTATCCACGTAATAACACACTGCTTCACTACATCATCGCTGGGGGTCTATATAATGTATCCATGTAATAACACACTGCTTCACTACATCATGGCCGGAGGTCTATATAATGTATCCATGTAATAACACACTGCTTCACTACATCATGGCCGGAGGTCTATATAATGTATCCACGTAATAACACACTGCTTCACTACATCATCGCTGGGGGTCTATATAATGTATCCATGTAATAACACACTGCTTCACGACATCATGGCCGGAGGTCTATATAATGTATCCATGTAATAACACACTGCTTCACTACATCATGGCCGGAGGTCTATATAATGTATCCACGTAATAACACACTGCTTCACTACATCATCGCTGGGGGTCTATATAATGTATCCATGTAAGGACACACTGCTTCACTACATCATCACCGGGGGTGTATATAATGTATCCATGTAAACACACACTGCTTCACTACATCATGGCCGGAGGTCTATATAATGTATCCACGTAATAACACACTGCTTCACTACATCATCGCTGGGGGTCTCTATAATGTGTCCATGTAAGCACACACTGCTTCACTACATCATGGCCGGGGGTCTATATAATGTATCCATGTAAGCACACACTGCTTCACTACATCATCGCTGGGGGTCTATATAATGTATCCATGTAATAACACACTGCTTCACTACATCATGGCCGGTGGTCTCTATAATGTATCCATGTAAGCACACACTGCTTCACTTCATCATGGCCGGAGGTCTTTATAATGTATCCATGTAATAACACACTGCTTCACTACATCATCGCTGGGGGTCTATATAATGTATCCATGTAAGCACACACTGCTTCACTACATCATGGCCGGAGGTCTCTATAATGTATCCATGTAAGCACGCACTGCTTCACTACATCATCGCTGGGGGTCTATATAATGTATCCATGTAAACACACACTGCTTCACTACATCATGGCCGGAGGTCTATATAATGTATCCATGTAAGGACACACTGCTTCACTACATCATGGCCGGAGGTCTATATAATGTATCCATGTAAGCACACACTGCTTCACTACATCATGGCCGGAGGTCTCTATAATGTATCCATGTAAGCACACACTGCTTCACTACATCATCGCTGGAGGTCTATATAATGTATCCATGTAATAACACACTGCTTCACTACATCATTGCTGGAGGTCTCTATAATGTATCCATGTAATAA
Organism: Crinia signifera; assembly: GCF_055691185.1. Taxonomy (NCBI): domain Eukaryota; kingdom Metazoa; phylum Chordata; class Amphibia; order Anura; family Myobatrachidae; genus Crinia; species Crinia signifera. The sequence continues at coordinate 181,491,319 of NC_139223.1, read as the reverse complement.
CACACTGCTTCACTACATTATGGCCGGGGGTCTCTATAATGTATCCATGTAAGCACACACTGCTTCACTACATCATGGCCGGGGGTCTATATAATGTATCCATGTAAGCACACACTGCTTCACTACATCATGGCCGGGGGTCTATATAATGTATCCATGTAATAACACACTGCTTCACTACATCATTGCTGGAGGTCTCTATAATGTATCTATGTAAGCATGCACTGCTTACATCATGGCTGGAGGTCTATATAATGTATCCATGTAAGCACACACTGCTTCACTACATCGACGTCCAAGCTCCTCGTCCATATTTACACCTATAGTAAAATTTTGAAGAGACGCTAAAAGTGGACCCGTACCATATAAATAAATCCAGCTTATCTCAGGTTCTTTAGAGTAATCCACACGAAGCCATCAGTAAAATTATTTTTGCAAATTTAGTTGGAATTCATTAAAGTCACAGACTCCTGATGAAATAGAGATGAGACCCTGCTAAATGCAGACGAAACGCATTGGCGGGACCTACACATTTCACATAAGCTGTTTTTCTTCTTAACTAATGGACGGATATTCATGTTTGTTTTTGTTTTTTTTTAAACTTGACACTCCAGCTGTTGTTGAACTACACATCCCAGAATGCTCTGCATCAGATTTAGCATGGGCAAAATAGCAAAACTGAAGCAGAGCATGCTGGGATGTGTAGTTTAAAAACCTCTGTAGTGTCAAGGTTAGCCATCAAGGCACTATACCATAAACACTCAAACTAGTTAGTTTTAGAATTATATACCGATCACCTGCTGTGGTCCAGACTCTTACACAAGTGACATCTCCTGATCTATTTCAACAGTTATATGGTTAATAATTAAGTGGTTGTCGCCAGTAGAAAAAAAAATAAAGCAGAACACCAAATTTTGTTCTTGGCTGACTTCTAGGACCGTGATGTGTGACATCGCTGCCCTTATCAGTCTGTTCCTTCAGCCAATGAGATTGCAGGAAGTTTATTGGGAAGTTTGGCAGCAGAGTTTGTGTTACCAGGTAGATGGGGGACGTGTTGGTTGGTCTGCAATGAAGGAAAAGTAACCTAGAACATTTGTGTCTTCTCTGCTGTAGTAAACATTCTGTATTAGGACGAGATCACTACTCTTAAGCTGTCTCTTTCTGTATTCTAACTTACCATATATACTCGAGTATAAGCCTACTTTTTCAGACCATTTTTTATGCTGAAAAAGCCCCCCCTCGGCTTATACTCGAGTGAGGGTCCCATTTGAGTCAATAAGTTTTCCCAGTTTTTTGTTGTAAAATTAGGTGCTTCGGCTTATATTCGGGTCGACTTATATTCGAGTATATACGTATAAAGGAAGTTACTCTTTGGCATGTTCTCTGATGCCCCCCACCAATCACCATGCCCAGAACCGCAAAAGCTGGGTACTACCGCAAGCTCAATATGATGGGTCTCTTTCACAGTTTCCGCACCAGTGGGTGACATATGGCACCTACTGGGTCTCATCCTTGCTGTCATAATACAGTGCTACATTATTGAGGATTCTAAAAAACAGTTGGCTGAGAAGGATGTTTGTTTTTCGAACGTTGACTTATGCGGCTCTTGGGTGCACCACCAACACTACAATACTGACAGTAAATGTCTACTCTACGTTGCTGACAAAGTTGGTTATCGCTAATTATAATAACTGGAGCAACGGAATTACCCTTTGTTTCAAGGGTAAGGGCACGGTCACATAGTAATTACACTTCTGCAATGTCTCCAGGATCCTTACTGAGCCGGTGACTTGCGGAATGGTTAATTGCTGACAACCTTTTAGGGAAGACCAGGCTGGGTAGATACAGCTGAAGAGCTTCTACGGGAATTCAGTAATGTTGCTTCTTTTTGTGTAGAGATGTAGCTGATACTGCTGGCAAGTTGCAAGTCTCATGACCTCTCTGCTGGTGGATCTCTCCCCCCGAAAATGGGCTCGACTAGGTAGTAGAACATTGTTTCAAGTCTTGTCACAGCAGCTTGAAATTCTGTTCAAACCCCGCAGGCTGGACCCGGATTATTGGTAACACAATTCAGGTTATTTTTCTCACAACCTTTCACACCAAACGTGGACCCAGGTTGCCCAGCGATAACCCATGTTATCAACTTGGTGGAAAAGGGGTATTAAGAAACTTAGAGCATTCCTTTTCACTTTTTCAGAGCTGGGAAAATTTTTGCCATCCTTTACTATCCAATGAAACATAGTTGGACAATACAGAGCAGTAAAATCGACAAACTGTATAGAACGTGAACTAGGGTTGGGGCTGCACTTCTCTTTTTGACAGACAAGCAGAGGTGAGTCGTCATTCGGGAAAATCAGATACACACTCGTAAGCCTGAGTACTGGAAGCAAGGATAGTGCCGGGGAGGAACACGAGCGGGACGAGGAGCCTGCTCATGAGAGCTTACCTGTTAGGTGGAGTTCAGGAGAAGGGTGTGGTATGTTTCACCGACAGTCGGGACCCGACGGTCATTATCCCGACGTCGGGATCCCGACTGGCCGGTGTCAGACAGCATGGCAGCGCAACAAAGCCCCTTGCGGGCTCGCTGCGCTTGCCACGCTGCGGGCACGGTGGCTCACTACGCTACCACCTATTCTATTCTCCCTCTATGGGGGTCGTGGACCCCCACGAGGAATAATAGCCGACAGCCGTCGGTGTTTTAACAGTCGGGATCCCGACGTCGGGTTAATGACTGTCGGGATCCCGACTGTCGGGACCCCGCACCCAATGAGAATCGTTGGCTCACTGAGGGGTAGATCCTATTAGTGCCGAAGGCTGCGAGTTGCCGTTCAGGTGTCGTTTAAACGCTGAAAACTGTACCCAAATTGAGCCGACCTCGCACCCGTCGCTGGGCCGAATTCACTTAAAATTGCTCACACACCTATGGAGCTGCTAGCCATTTTAAGGGAATTCAGTCCGCCGTAAAAGTCACCCGGTGCGGTGATGATTCGTGAGTGCGAATCATCCGCACCTAAGTCTATTTCATATAGTCTGAGAGCCGGCCTGATGATTGGAATATTACCCACAGGGATCCATTGAACCATAGCGATTTTGTATCAAAACTTTTTGTAGCCATTCCGAATCTCTGTTGTTGGACTGATGATTGGGTAATTCCTCGTTACAATCTGCTAGAACTCATTTATTAGGTGATCGCCAGCTTGTATTGAAATTCGGGTTTTTGTTAAGGGTAGAATTAGAACATGTTGACCTTGCCCATCTGGTTCTGATTAATGACGATGTAATTCCTAAATTTGTTTTTGTGTAAAATTGCTGAAACGGTTGCTGTAAGCTTCCCTGATGATGGGCACACACATTGCCGATGGCACTACGACCGTTGAATCCAGTGAACCGGTTTCTGTAAGCATACATACTTACCAATCAGCCACATAATATGCCTGGCCAGACCTCGCAACTGAGGCTTTCATGTGGCTGGTTCCCTTGGTCAGCCACACACTGAGATGGCTATGATATGTCTTTCAGGTACATTGGGGGTATTTAATGTGGGATTCCGACTGTCGGAACGTTCCAACAGTTGGAATCCTGGACCGCTTTCGGGCAGCGTGCCTGCAACTCGACAGCTGGAGTGGTGAAAAGTGGGCATGTCGGTGAAACGGCCGCGGATTGTCGAGAAACGGCCGTGAATTCAACAATACGCGCCCGTTTCCCACAAAACAGTTCCAACTTGTTTTAAAGTTGGATATGTTTTGTTGAAATCCGCCATCAATGTTGTCTGAAACGGCAGCATTAAATATTTCCTATCGGAAATAGCACCCGACATTGTATCTCTTGTGCAGTGCAGCCTGTGCCCTATATCTGATATATCACGTGTGCAATGCACTTCACAAACGATATATCATTTGTAAGAATGATACACAGATGATGCCTGGGGTGAGCCGCCAGATCCCATGCAACTCTGCTAAAGTCGTGCGTCTTTTTTGGGGGGGTTAAAAATGCATCTTAAGGCCCATAAACACTGGGCGATTCTGAGCTCAAAGTAGCTCACTTTACACGTTTTAAGCTACTTTGAGTACAAAATCTCAGACCGAGCAGAGCATTACAACATACTCTAGGTATGATGCCTCGTTGACCTCCCTACACGTTGCTATTTCCAATCTTAGTCCATGTGGATGATAGACTATGAAAAAAAAAGTTTTAAAAAACAATTAAAATGTTTTCAACCATTTGCATGCGTCAACCTAGTACACAGTTGATGACCGTGTCAACCTGTGGACCATATGGGGTAGACCTATTACGCGACCATATGGGACACCCGTATTATACCCTAATAACGGGTAATCTCAACACAAACCGCCCTGTAAGAAGAGCCATGTTCACTAGTTCATTTTATATGTTGCAATAGGTGATCTTATACCGCTTTCACACTTGCAAAAATATCCCGGGTTTTCGCACATGAACGCGCATCAACCCGGGATTTAGCTCAGTGTGAAAGGGTCTTGGGCGAATATCCCGTGTTCAGCATTCCGGGATAGAACCCGGAATCGACACGGGATGCGGTCAGTGTGAACGGGTATTCCGGGTCAGCGTGACCCAGATCCCGTTCACTGCAGTGAAAATGCGCCGCTGGGAGGTGCTGACACCTCCCAGCGCCGCCCTGGCCAAGCCTCCAGATGACGCCACCCGCCCGACTTCATTCCGGGTCGGGTGGCCAGTGTGAAAGGGTACATTCCCGGGTAGTGTCTCGGGATGCATCCGGGACTGCGAATGTGAAAGGGGTATTAGTGGAATAAGGTTAGGTGTCAGTTGATGCACTGAATAGGTCAGGCTGATAGCTTGGATGGAGAGTAGATGGGGGGGGGGGGGGGGGGGGGCTGGGGGCTGAGAACCAGGTGGGTGTTTTGTATCTGTTTCCCATCTTCTTGTACATCAATCTTTGCATTGTCCTGTGATGACTTTACTTCTTCCACCTTGTTCTGTACCATGTGTTGTGTGAGCCACCTGTGCAGGGCAGTGCTGCAGGTAACAGACCATACAAAGTGCTTTGTCCCCAGTCCAGTCCTTATCGGGGGCACAGAGATCTGCTTATGTGCCGCTCTGCCCTGATTTTCTGGCCTGTAGCCGTGTAGTCACCTCTCCCATTGCCTACTAACTCCAGGACCTTGCTTGTAGTAGAGGTATGTGACAGGGTACAGAAGCGTCTATAGAACAATCGGTTAGATCTAAGACCCAGAGGTGCCGCCGTGAAACAAGGGTCCTCCCTATTAATGCCATTCTAGCCTCCATACCGGTTACCCCTGACCACGTACCCTGTGTGTGACTGGCTCCTGTGCCTGCACTTCTCTCTTACAAGCAACCGTTTCCCTCCTGTGTCTCCTCATCCACGTCCCCTTCCTGTGCTCTGCTCTCTCTGACTCTACCTAATGCTTTCTCGTCTGTGACAGGGGGCAGGTTCAAGAAGGAGATTGTGGTAGATGGACAGAGCTACCTCCTACTGATCCGGGATGAGGGAGGACCCCCAGAAGCACAAGTAAGATGTATCTTATGTAGATCTCACGTCGCTCTTTAATCCACCTACCCTGTAATACATTACACATGCCTCTATTCAGTTATTTAATTTTCGGCCCAATTCTTGCCTCTCGCATAATTTTATTATATTTGCTCATATCTTTATTAACTTCTTTTTTTTTTTTTTAGTTTGCCATGTGGGTGGATGCTGTAATCTTTGTCTTCAGCCTGGAGGATGAGATCAGTTTCCAGACAGTCTATCACTACTACAGCCGCCTAGCCAACTACCGCAATACCAACGAGATTCCTATGGTGCTGGTGGGCACTCAGGGTGAGTGACGCTCGTGCCACAACCTCCCTGGGAAAAGTCATGGTGGAATTGCATGTTTTCTACTGATGGAGAAAAAGGGGTTTCATGACTTGTTGCACAGCACCATCTAGTGGTCAAGTAGATAACTGCAACACGTGCTCACTTCTATTATTGCATAGATCAAATCGCTGTGAGCAGCTCTGGCATTTTTTAACAGATATTTTGACAATCTCTCACAGCATCGTTGGCACCCAAAGGGTTAACATATTCCAACCTTGCATTTTCCAGCCCCCTCCAATGCTCCGCTGCAGACCACGTAAACCGTGCCTCTTAGATCCACATTATACTTAGTAGCTACCTCTTCTGAGCTATTACTAGTGACGTGCGCTGCTCCCAACAACTCCTCATTGTTTCCTGGTCAAACCACCCTCAAGGGGCCCAGTTCCTTTTTTTCCCGGTTCATTTAAAAAATCTAATTTTTATAATAAAAATAAAAGATATAATAATACAATTATAATCCTAAAAAAATGTATATATATATATATATATAAAAATTGATAACAAATTGCTAAAATCATGTAATTTAAAAAAAAAAAAAAATGAAAATTAGATTTAAAATACAGATTCCATACAGGGACAGTGTTCAGATCGGATTCAGATATCCAAAGATCCGGACCGGGTTTTGAAATCCTTCAAATTCACAGAATTCGTGTGGATTTCTGGGCAACTGGACCTCACAATGCTATATTCTGCCTTTGTATTTTTGATATGTCAATGTCTGATGTTGGAGGCTATTTACAGGAAAAGTAAAGTTTTCATGCACCAAACTATAAAAAGAGAAATTAAGAACACTAAAATGACAACATCAGTCTATTATCTGCTGATAGGTACGATGGCCGCTGTCAGTGCCATTTCCTTACAACCAACGGCAGAAAAAGCGCACGCTATACTTAGGATCAATGCTATATACATTCTGAAATAATGGATGAATTATTTACAGTTACTTAATGTGGCAGAACAGACCAGCTTTTAATGGCTCCAACTCCTACCGGACGATTTCTGTCATCCTAGATGCCGATTACATTTTGGAGTATTTTGCGAGCTGTAAAATGAACATTGATTTATATGAGCTGACGGCCCTGACAGGAATGGAACGTGCACATAACACGTCATTAACCATTTGGTTGTCAACATCTCCGTGGGAGATCTGCAAAGTACCGGCTAAAAATCCCAGCGTCGCTCACATTTGTTATATGAATTCAAATTAAAAATGTTGTGTAATATAAGATTATATTTCCTATATAAGGTAACATTACAGGTGATTATGAGGGAATACGGTCGTATTGTCGACAGCACTTAGGTCGACAGTCATTTGGTCGATACCGTTGGGTCGACAGGTGTCTAGGTCGACAAGTGTCAAGGTCGACATGGGTTTAGGTCGACACAGCGTTATTTTGCCATGTGTTAGATTGGAAGGTATTTCATGCCCTACCATCCACTAGGGCAGGGGTGGCCAACCCGCAGCTCTCGAGCCGCATGTGGCTCTCCCCCTTGCTAAGTGCGGCTCCTGCTGCCCTCCGTCCCCGTCCCCCCGCTGCCGGTTCCCCGGCCCGAATCCATCTCCTTGAGGGGAGGAGAGCGCGCATTGCGCATCTCTCCTAACCCTTAGTGTGCATCATTGTGACTGGGCCGTCCGCCAATCAGAGCTCGCGGGCCGGCAGCCAATTAGGAGCCGGCCTGTGAGCTTTGATTCGTGGATGGACCAGTCACAGGGAAGTGAGGGGGGGGGGAAGGAGACGTGCGCTGTGCTGTGCTCTCCTCCCCTCCGTGACATGCAGGAGTCGGACTGCAGGGGGACGCCAGACTGTCCTCTCCCCGCCCGGCAGCAGCAGCAGCAACAACGGTGAGTGCTGCTGCTGGGAAATTATCACGGGGGGGCATAACTAGCACTGTGGGGGGGCATATGTGGCATTGTGGTAACATCTGGCACTGGGCACATAACTAGCACTGTGGGGGCATATGTGTGGCATCGTGGGGGTATATATGGCACTGAGCGCATAACTAGAACTGTGGGGGCATATGTGTGGCACCGTGGGGCATATATGTGTGGCACCGTGGGACATATATGTGTAGCAGCGTATTTTCATTTTTTTATTAATTTTTACCAGTTATTTATATACTGTAGCGCACACATATTCCGCAGCGCTTTACAGAGAATATTTGAACATTCACATCAGTCCCTGCCCCAGTGGAGCTTACAATCTATATTCCCTACCACATGTACACGCACACACAGACATTCTAGGGTTAATGTGTTGGGAGCTAATTTGCCTACCAGTATATTTTTGGATTGTGATAGGAAACCGGAGTACCCGGAGGAAACCCCTGCAAGCACGGGGAGAATATACAAACTCCACACAGTTAGGGGCAGGGTGGGAAGCAAACCCAAGACCTCAATGCTGTGAGGCAGTAATGCTAACCATTACACCATCCGTACTGCCTGATTTTATCCCACTGTTCCGCAGTCCTAGAACTGCAGATTATATAATATTCAAACTGCTAGAATTATCTCTTAATGCATTTTCACCTGACTTAATTATTGTCATGTACATTTACTGACGCATTTTCATATCTGAGATTTTGTATGCAAAACTACTTACTGAAAAATATAACATCCTTACAGACTCTCTAAAGGTGCCCAAACACGTTACGATAACCGCGTGCAATGCGATCCGCGGGCAGTACAAAAAGTATGTGCAGCAAATACTTTTTGTATTGTGCGATGCCCGTGGTAGCGCTCGTCGCGTCGCATTGCACGTTGCTAATCGCAATGTGTATGGGGACCTTTAGACTAACAGAATATAAAAAAATAAAAAAAAACTAATCATTACAATCCTGTAAGTAACTGAACACAATAAATATATGTAATGTATATCCAAACATTATGTCCACGAAGGGAAAGAAAGATCATTTAAACATTAGTCACCTCCAATCTAAGTTATTTTATAAAACATAATCAATAGTCACCTTTTAGTCGGGTGTAGCTACCGTAGGTGCAGGGAGTGCAGCTGCTATGGGGCCCAGAGCTGAGAGGGGCCACCTTCCTTGTCACAGTTACATGTGTTATATACAGGGGTGTAGCTACCATAGGTGCAGGGCGTGCAGCTGCTATGGGCTCAGAGCTGAGAGGGGCCACCTTCCCTGTCACAGTTACATGTGTTATATACGGGGGTGTAGCTACCATAGGTGCAGGGAGTGCAGCTGCTATGGGCCCAGAGCTGAGAGGGGCCACCTTCCCTGTCACAGTTACATGTGTTATATACAGGGGTGTAGCTACCATAGGTGCAGGGAGTACAGCTGCTATGGGCACAGAGCTGAGAGGGGCCACATTCCCTGTCACAGTTACATGTGTTATATACAGGGGTGTAGCTACCATAGGTGCAGGGAGTGCAGCTGCTATGGGGCCCAGAGCTGAGAGGGGCCACCTTCCCTGTCACAGTTACATGTGTTATATACAGGGGTGTAGCTACCATAGGTGCAGGGAGTACAGCTGCTATGGGCACAGAGCTGAGAGAGGCCACCTTCCCTGTCACAGGTACATGTGTTATATACAGGGTGTAACTACCATAGGTGCAGGGAGTACAGCTGCTATGGGCACAGAGCTGAGAGGGGCCACATTCCCTGTCACAGTTACATGTGTTATATACAGGGGTGTAGCTACCATAGGTGCAGGGGGTGCAGCTGCTATGGGGCTCAGAGGGGCCACCTTCCCTGTCAGTTACCTGTGTTATATACAGGGGTGTAGCTACCATAGGTGCAGGGAGTGCAGCTGCTATGGGGCACAGAGCTGAGAGGGGCCACCTTCCCTGTCACAGTTACATGTGTTATATACAGGGGTGTAGCTACCATAGGTGCAGAGAGTTCAGCTGCTATGGGACCAGAGCTGAGAGGGGCCACCTTCCCTGTCACAGTTACATGTGTTATATACAGGGGTGTAGCTACCATAGGTGCAGGGGTGCAGCTGCTATGAGGCCAGAGCTGAGAGGGGCCACCTTCCCTGTCTCAGTTACATGTGTTCTATACAGGGGTGTAGCTACCATAGGTGCAGGGGGTGCAGCTGCTATGGGGCTGAGAGGGGCAACCTTACCTGTCACAGTTACATGTGTTATATACAGGGTGTAACTACCATAGGTGCAGGGGGTGCAACTGCTATGGGGCCCAGAGCTGAGAGGGACCACCTTCCCTGTCACAGTTACAGGTGTTATATACAGGGGTGTAGCTATAATAGGTGCAGGGAGTGCAGCTGATATGGGGCCAGAGCTGAGAGGGGCCACCTTCCCTGTCACAGTTATATACAGGGGTGTAGCTATAATAGGTGCAGGGAGTGCAGCTGCTATGGGGCCCACAAAGTTCTGGCCATGAAGCTCCGCCCCAGCTTAAATTCTGTGTTCCCTTCCACATGCACACACATATACAGATTTACCCGCGCTCATTGTTGCTGCACCAATCACGATGTGCGCCATCAGTAGCTATAGGCGCAATCCCATTGCTGCATTCCATGCATCTAATTTGCTCCCGCGGATCATAGAAACTCATTGAACAGCGATGTCACAGCGCACCAACAATGAGCATGCCTACATCTGTATATATGGATTGTGGGAGGGAAGCTAGAGCACAAATCCGCTGGCTGAATACCATAGTTCTACACCAAGAGCTTTAACAAGGGTATATAATCTCTATCTCCATTCCTACAGATGCCATCAGTTGCAGCAACCCCCGTGTAATAGACGACTCCCGAGCGCGGAAGCTTTCCAACGACCTCAAGCGATGCACTTATTATGAAACCTGCGCCACCTACGGGCTTAATGTGGAGCGCGTCTTCCAGGATGGTGAGTTATAGCCACCTTTCTTATTTCGCATACGGTAAAACCCAAGAAGAGAGAAGAGGGCGGTGGATTGAGGTCACATGGCTCGCGCTAGTGCGGGCCACAAGAAATAAGTACGTGATAGTGTAACAGATTCGGCGTTCGTATAGGACACAACTGGCAGTTTTTTTAGTATTTTTGCATGTATTTAATGACCTACAAGCCACACATCCACTTCACAGCAAACAAAGCTTCATATAAACAATCAAAGAAAGATATTTGTCCATGCAGCGCTCCATGTGCGCGGTGCCTCCGGGCACTGGCAGTCCAAGTCCCTGGCGCTACAATACTTAGGCCTAGTAACTAGCCTCTATTAGGCAGCATCCTGAGCAGCAAACATAGTAAGTTTCTTTTTAAATCTCTTCTACTGCAGTTAACCCACTTCCCACCTGTGGCTGTGCAGGCCTGAAAACCTGGACCATGAGCCGTATGCTTGGGATCCTTACCTTCTCTCCCCCAAGCACATCCCAGAGCCCCATTCCTGGTTTTGCAGTGAATCTGGTTCTGTTACCTGGCTGCCAAGCACTCTCTCTCTGAGGCTGGACGGCTCCTTCTTATCCCTTTACAGTGACCATAGAAATATAGCAGTCTCTGGTGGATCTAACCACGTTTCCCCACAATAGGTACCATTGAGCTTTCATCTCCCTTTCTGCTCATTCTTCATCGTCACGGTGGTTCTGGCAGCCAGCCGCTCTGCAGCACTTGTTGGTCCTACTCCCAGCTCGCTATGACGGCTGCCATCTGGGAGTTTTAGTGTAGCAATTGGCGCCTGATTGAGAACTGATGCAAGTGAAATACTGTTATTTCTTAGGTTAGTATAATTTCAGCTATGATACATCTGCTCGGCCGTGGTTTCGCACGTGTCTGTATATAGCTATGTGAGTATCGGTGCCTCGCGTCATCATAGGCCTGCAATAACCGGGGGAGGGGTAAGTGTAGGCCGTCCACAGGTAAGAGTGTATGCTGAAGTACTGCTGCATTGATGTCACAATCATTTCATGAAGATACTTTTATATCGTTATTTAGCATTTTCCTGTGCACAGATCTGTTCACTTTTAAATGTGCTGTATTTGAATTTTGTGCTGTGTCCATGTGACTGCAGAGGCAATAGATAGCTAAGCAGATTACCCAGACGAATTCGCCCCATTCCAAATGGTGCTGAATCGGCCCCTAGGTTATATAGAGAAGGAAAGGGGTCATTTCTCAATGTGGTACCCTAGCTGTAATTTGTATTGGTGATCAGAGAGCTCCCTCTAGTGGCTTTACCAATAACATCATCTATCGCAGGAAAACTCTTCAGCTGGAACATGGATCTGGTATTAACCTTTTGATTGCCAAGGGGCTTTGTCAAAATAGGTGTGGAAATTGGCAAGCGAACCTTTTTATTGCCAACGTTGCTGCGAGAGGGCCTCAAAATATCTGTTAAAAATGTCAGTGTCGCACACAGCGACTGTTCTTTGGGTGCAATGTTTAACCAAACTTCAAGTAATTGACTCGGCTGTATTTGTATTTAATTATACTAAAAGAACAGCCACTGCAAGCGACGCTGGCACTTTTACTGGATATTTTGAGGAATGCTCACAGCAACAATGGCACTGAAAGGGTTAAAGCGCTCTAATACCCTTATGTGCAATTACTTCCACAATGGCTTTGTGATTAGTTTAAACTAGTAGTTTTAGAGACAAATAGATATTAAGGTGCAGGTAGCAGGTGGGTGTTTGTATATTTATGGCTTCATATAATGTTGTTATTGTATGGTTTTTGGTGGCTGCGTATCTCACTGGAAATTAAAGGGCTCCATACATCTGAAAGACATTGCACCCAATCATACAATCTCAATGGATTGTAAAATGGATTGTATGCAGATTGTGTGCATGTGTGTACACAATCATGCAATGCCGGGCCCGGGAGATTGGAGGATTGGTCCTCTGATCGTGCTGCACGTCAGATCAGTTGGGATTGGGAGCAGATGTGCTTTTAAGCACATGCAATCTGTCTTTAGATGGCTCATACAACCAGAGTCATGTGACACTCTCTCCCTGACTAGCAGAGAAGAGAGGTGCAGCTTCCGGTCGGCCCGTGGCAGTGGAGACGCTGGGAGCCGCAGATGTTTCCAAGCGCAGACGGGCGGGCGGCTGAAGAGAGCGGTGGACGTCCTTTTGCACAATTCTGTCACTACTCTGAACAGTTTTCAGAGGATTACTGCATTCGGGCTATTTAATAATGGTATAACACAGCAGATGTGAGCAGATTGGTCGTTGCTGGCAACCTGTAAATTAAAAAAATTAATTACAAAAAACTGGATTTTTGGTACTCCTATCCTTTTGATCCTAGTAGGCCAGCCCCCTATTTAAATGAAGCTTCAATCATACAATCATGCAGCAGATGGATTGTATGACGGATTGTGAGTACATTGTTTGTCCAAAAACCACCAAGGACTGCCGGGGAGTTGAAGGGAAATTGGACACAATCATGATTGTAAGACCGGTCTTTCTGATGTATGGCCACCTTAATACTCAGGATTTTCCATTCTATTTTGATCATCTTCATGCAACATCCACATGAGCCAGTGCTGCGCCAAATTGTAGCGCCACGTTTAACAGCCAACACGCTTATCCTGGCCGTTATAGTAACATAGAAACATAGAATTTGACGGCAGATAAGAACCACTTGGCCCATCTAGTCTGCCCCTTTTTTTAAACATGTTACCTCAAACCATATTTGATCCTTATTTTTATGTAAGGATATCAATATGCTTATCCCAAGCATGTTTAAATTGTACTACTGTATTTGTGTCTACCACCTCTGTTGGGAGGCTATTCCACTTATCTACTACTCTTTCTGTGAAAAAATTCTTCCTCACATTTCCCCTGAATCTTCCTCCCTCTAGTGTCAGTGCATGTCCTCGTGTTCTGTTGCTCCTCTTCCTGTGAAGAATGTCTCCCACCTGTACCTTCCTCCCCCCAGTGTCAGTGCATGTCCTCGTGTTCTGCTGCTCCTCTTCCTGTGAAGAATGTCTCCCACCTGTACCTTGTTAAAGCCCTTGATATATTTGAAAGTTTCTATCATGTCCCCCCTTTCCCTTCTCTGCTCTAAAGTATACATATTAAGATCTTTTAGTCTTTCCTGGCACGTTTTGTGATGTAGGCCATGCACCATTTTAGTTGCTCTTCTTTGTACAGTCTCTAATGTATTTATATCCTTCTGGAGATATGGCCTATGGTAACTGGTAATACAGAAGTCTTTGTACATAACTGTGAGCAGGTCAGAGTAGGTTTTGTCATACCAGGGGTCTGAGTCGAAAGACCTCTGGTGGGGGTCTAGATCGGTATTGGAACCGGGTAGGCTGTAGGAGACCCTTGTGCATATGAGCATGACCGTGCACCCAGAGAAGAGCAGACGATGTGATACAAATATGACAGGTTTATTGAAGACCGATGGTAAAAGCAGTATGCTGAAATGATGGAATGAATGAGGCAGTCTCTAAACAGATAAAGCAATACTACTTGCACAGATGATGAGTCGATGGTGGAACATCGGATGAATATCGGAATGGAGATGGGCTGTAGAATCCAGATGGACTGTAGAATACAGATGGAATGGATGAAGACAGCTGGAGATGATAACCAGAGTATCAGTCAGGATCGATTGTGAAACATCGGATGAATATCGGAATGGAGATGGGCTGTGGAATCCAGATGGAATGGATGAAGACAGCTGGAGATGATAACCAGAGTATCGGTCAGGATCGATGGTGGAACATCGGAGCTAGGCTGGAGCTGGTAAGCAGGTATGCGGCAGGTGGAATCACAGGTGATAGCACAGGACAATAGACCCGGCTTGGACACAGGCGATGGTGACCCCAAAATCACAGGCGATGGTGTCCCTGATATCACAGGCGATGGCGATCCTGGATGGACACAGCAACCTGAAGCACTTGGATGGAACACTGCAGCAGGGAGAGAATACCAGCAGACAAACACTTGCATAGCAGGATGACAAATGAAGCACTAGCAATGAGATGAGAGCTCCCGGATTGGCCGGGCAGGTAACCTCGGAGATCAACTCATTGCCGGATTGGAGGAACCAGACGTGACTGACAACATCATGGCAGCCACCATGTCTGGCTAAAGCGGGAAAGTGTGTTTGTGACCACCATGCTTGTGGCCGGGAGCAATGGCGTCGGACACGGGATTTGCTGAGCAAAGGATACTGTTACTGCGGGTGAGGAGAGCGGTGCTACGCGCAGACTCAGCAGCGCTGATAGGACTGCCAGATGACTGACACTGAGGCGCACTGCGCTCAGGATGCCGGCTGTATCGGAACTTGAAAAGCAAGCTGAGCCTGCGCAGGCACTTAGCCGGTAAGATGACTTTGCTTTAACACCCGGATCGTGACAGGTTTCCTATCATTGCCAAGTCTATGTTTGTGAGCTACCAGATTTCTAAATATATGTAAGTTCAAGTGTAGTTAAGGGCTGTTGTACAGACTGGTTTAGGGTATTGGTCCCAGGGGAGTCCATTTACTTTGTGCAATTCAACTGGACACCTGTAGTCATGGGGCCTTGGGCGTTGTACACATGAGTTAATATTTGTGTCACTCGTTCATGCAGATTCCCTCAAAGGTCTCTGATGGAAAATAGCCGTCTGTGCCCATGCAGATTCCCATATGCACCGTCTGTGCCCATGCAGATTCCCATATGCACCGTCTGTGCCCATGCAGATTCCCATATGCACCGCCTGTGCCCATGCAGATTCCCATATGCACCGTCTGTGCCCATGCAGATTCCCATATGCACCGTCTGTGCCCATGCAGATTCCCATATGCACCGTCTGTGCCCATGCAGATTCCCATATGCACCGTCTGTGCCCGTGCAGATTCCCATATGCACCGTCTGTGCCCGTGCAGATTCCCGTATGCACCGTCTGTGCCCGTGCAGATTCCCGTATGCACCGTCCGTGCCCATGCAGATTCCCGTATGCACCGTCCGTGCCCGTGCAGATTCCCATATGCACCGTCCGTGCCCGTGCAGATTCCCATATGCACCGCCCGTGCCCGTGCAGATTCCCATATGCACCGCCCGTGCCCGTGCAGATTCCCATATGCACCGCCCGTGCAGATTCCCATATGCACCGCCCGTGCCCGTGCAGATTCCCATATGCACCGCCCGTGCCCGTGCAGATTCCCATATGCACCGCCCGTGCCCGTGCAGATTCCCATATGCACCGCCCGTGCCCGTGCAGATTCCCATATGCACCGCCCGTGCAGATTCCCATATGCACCGCCCGTGCCCGTGCAGATTCCCATATGCACCGCCCGTGCCCGTGCAGATTCCCATATGCACCGCCCGTGCCCGTGCAGATTCCCATATGCACCGCCCGTGCCCGTGCAGATTCCCATATGCACCGCCCGTGCAGATTCCCATATGCACCGCCCGTGCAGATTCCCATATGCACCGCCCGTGCAGATTCCCATATGCACCGCCCGTGCCCGTGCAGATTCCCATATGCACCGCCCGTGCCCGTGCCGGTTCCCATATGCACCGCCCGTGCCCGTGCCGGTTCCCATATGCACCGCCCGTGCCCGTGCCGGTTCCCATATGCACCGCCCGTGCCCGTGCCGGTTCCCATATGCACCGCCCGTGCCCATGCCGGTTCCCATATGCACCGCCCGTGCCCATGCCGGTTCCCATATGCACCGCCCGTGCCCATGCCGGTTCCCATATGCACCGCCCGTGCCCATGCCGGTTCCCATATGCACCGCCCGTGCCCATGCCGGTTCCCATATGCACCGCCCGTGCCCATGCCGGTTCCCATATGCACCGCCCGTGCCCATGCCGGTTCCCATATGCACCGCCTGTGCCCATGCCGGTTCCCATATGCACCGCCTGTGCCCATGCCGGTTTCCATATGCACCGCCTGTGCCCATGCCGGTTCCCATATGCACCGCCTGTGCCCATGCCGGTTCCCATATGCACCGCCTGTGCCCATGCCGGTTCCCATATGCACCGCCTGTGCCCATGCCGGTTCCCATATGCACCGCCTGTGCCCATGCCGGTTCCCATATGCACCGCCTGTGCCCATGCCGGTTCCCATATGCACCGCCTGTGCCCATGCCGGTTCCCATATGCACCGCCCGTGCCCATGCCGGTTCCCATATGCACCGCCCGTGCCCATGCCGGTTCCCATATGCACCGCCCGTGCCCATGCCGGTTCCCATATGCACCGCCTGTGCCCATGCCGGTTCCCATATGCACCGCCTGTGCCCATGCCGGTTCCCATATGCACCGCCTGTGCCCATGCCGGTTCCCATATGCACCGCCTGTGCCCATGCCGGTTCCCATATGCACCGCCTGTGCCCATGCCGGTTCCCATATGCACCGCCTGTGCCCATGCCGGTTCCCATATGCGGTGCGCCTGTGCCCATGCCGGTTCCCATATGCACCGCCTGTGCCCATGCCGGTTCCCATATGCACCTACCACAATGATATAAGATCCTGCATTACACCGGTCCTAATATCAGTGTAGTAATGTGAACGGATCACGGAATCAGCATTACTATAGTAATAATATAAGTGGGAGGAATTAACTCATTCAGCCAATCAGATGCAGCTGCCACTTACCCCAAATTCCGTACTGCCCCCCCTTAGCGAATGTGTCCATAAGCACAAGATTCCTCTGTATGCTGCATAAAACTCTAAAAATTAAATTCAGACCCGGCAGCAAGACTGCAGTTTTTGCAGATAGACAAAACCATTCTGCACTGCAGGTGGGGCAGATGTAACAGGGGCGAGTTTGATTTTGGAGAGGTGTGTTCTGTTCAAACTGAAATCTATATTGCGGTGTAAGAATAAAACAGACCGTATTTACCCTGCACAGAAACAAAATAACTCCCCCCGAATCCAACTCTCTCTGCACATGTTACATCTGCCCCACCTGCAGTGCACATGGTTTTGTCCATGTGCAGAAATGTCAGCCTGCTTACAGCTCTGGATCAGGACCTGTGATCACAGAGACTTGAATGCATTGAAGGCTTCCTTCTATGGGGAGAATACAACTAGCCATGATAACCTGGCTCATATCGCGACCCACTGCAAGCTGCTATTCAGCAATAATCCGCCATAGGTTTCCTACATATTTCATTTCATCTCTGAGCAGGTAATATGCTTGGGGAAAATTGTTATATTACGGTAAAAATGTTGGGAAACCCTGGGACTCCTCCCCTGAATAACTAATTAGGGCACTTAGAAGTTTTTGATTGGCCAATCGTTTTTGGCATTAAAAAAATGCAAAATGATGGAAACTGGGGTCACAAGGTGGGATGCGGTCCTTTGGTATACAGCAGGGGTGTCAAACACAAGGCCCGCGGGCCAAATCCGGCCCGCCAGACCCCTTCATGTGGCCCGCGCAGCCGCCGCCAGCCTTCACCTTTTATTCTCGATTTTTTTTAAACAAGAAAGCCGCCCCTTCAGCGCATGCGCGGCAGCCTACAAGCCAGAGAACGTCTGCCCTCTAGCGCAGTGCCGCCGGTCGTCAACCCCTCCTCCGCTGCCAACTGCTGTATAGGAGCCAGAGAGAGGAAAGAGCAGATCCGTCGTGGTGAATGGTGCTGCTGCTGTGCGCTCCAGGTCACTTACTGCTGAGTGTGCACTGCACAGTGACCGGGAGCACGCTGCCCCCCACTCCTGGATAGATAGTGCGGGGAGCGCTACTCACAGGAGGGAGCGGGAAATGCGCCTGTGTGAGAGCGCAGCTGTGTCCTTGGTGGTGGAGCAGCTCAGACTGGAGTGGACGCATCAGAGCGGGTAAGTGTCAAACTCTCTGCCTATGTGTGTGTGTGCACTGGCACATTGCAGCCCATCATTAATTGCTGTGTCCCATGATAATAAGCAGGACATATGCCCTAAGACTGAGTGCTGCCCCCCTGTGCAGGCAGCGTGTGCCCTAATGCACTGCAGTTCACAGCAATAGCAGGAGGGAAATGCTACTGCTGAGTTACAGTGGTATTATTTGGGACATACTTGTATGAAGGACACTATTATGATAATAAAGAGTGGACACAACCGGCCCTTTGAGGGTGACCAAACTGCTGATGCGGCCCCCGATGAATTTGAGTTTGACACCCCTGGTCTACAGCATGATGGTCAACAGTCATTAGGTCGACATAGGAAAAGGTTGACATGGGAAAAGGTCGACATGGTTCTAGGTCGAAAAGTCATTAGTTCGACAGTGTCTAGGTCGACAGTGAAAAGGTCGACATGGGGTTTTTCACTGTTTTTTGAGCCGACATGTGCCGTCAGGTGGTATTTCATGCTCTACCATCCACTAGGGCATGGTGGGAGAATAAAATAGTGTGCCCGAAGCATAGCGAGGGGATGCGGTGCACTTTAAACTGTGTCCATGTTGACTGTGTCGACATTCAGGTAAAAAAGGTTTTTGAAAGTGGGCAAAATTGCCCAAATATAAACTTATACCCATTTTTATGTTCTCCTAATTTAATTTGGGCATTTTTATTTGCTTTTTTACATTTTTATTTATTTTTTAGCAAATTGCATATAATAGCCTTTTGACGCAATTAAAATACACCATATCTTTATATTATCATCACTAATAGACTTCTGCGCTGTTTTTTATATTAATTTGACTTAATTGGGGGGGGGGGGGGGGGGGGTTACAGGCAGATTTACCCATTTTCTTCTAAACTTTTTGCTGGTTTCATGAAGATTGCAAGAATCCCATTTTCGTGAACGTGCATTTAAATAGCGCAAATCACGATAAGGCGTTCTTTTGCTGCCATTTTTTGTCAATGTCTGTGAAAACTGCAATAACGATAAATGAGCACATTATCACGGCTAATTGAATTCCTCCTATATTTCTGTGTATCTAATTAAACAAATGTGGGATATGGGGATATATTTGCTAAATATACCTTTTATAATCAGTATTCGTACAGGCGTCCTATCTTGTGTTCAGCGCCAACATCATTTCTTTAGGAGCTTGTCACAGTCCTGAGGCCTCAATCACGCAATGGTTACCGTTGGATTTTTATCCTATATGCTAGTATAAAATGTCTGCCCCCTTGTGGTAAAATTCCTGATACACTTTTAGTCTTTTTGGGCCATATTCAATGCGGCCGGCGAGGGGGTTAAGCAGCGGGAATCTCAGAAAACCAGCAATCCTCGCCACTTAACGCCCATGCCGGCCGCTCACCCTATTCAGTGTTCCAGGGGAACCCTCGCTGTCACATGACTGCGAGGGTTCCCCCAAACAGTGAGGCTCGGGGCTAATGCCATTTCCCCGTAACTACAAAAACCTACTGAGGGGGAAACGGCGTGTGCAGGGGGTCAGTTGAATACTGACCCTGCGAGCTGTGACAGCGAGCAGTCAGCACTGCTCGCTGTCACAGCTCGCAAAAATCATTAAATACACCCCTTTGTGTATCTTATTTACTTTCTTATTTCTGTTCCAATGGCGTCTCAGTTTTGTAGAAATCCGTCGCTGCATTAGCGTAATAATGCAGAGGAGTCTGGGTGCAGCACAGAATCCATCCCACCATGTGACCGGCGGGGCGTGTTTAGGTGCTGCCTCCGTGGGGGGGGGGGTTGGGTTAAAATAGTTTTGCGTGCCAACAGCCGTTAGATGGTGGCCGCACAGAGCGATTCAAGTGTTGCTTTCTTCGGCAGCACACAGCCGTAGAGATGGCCATTGACCATCGATGATTTCTAATCATCAATGGTTTATGACCGATGTTGAATACTTTTGCCATTCATGGGGAATAGCCAGGTGGTTTCCCACCATCGATGTCACAGCAGAACCTATTATTCTTTTTTTTAATTTCCAAGGTTCCAGGACACTGAGCATAGCCCCGCCCCGACAACCCTGAAGCCCTGCCCCATGTTCTGATTGCTCGATAGCTAAAACTCACATTGTTTACTATGGACTTGGCGACTACACCGATTGCAATAGCTACAGAGCCGTCTGCACTGACATTACTGCTAAGATGATGGCTGGGAACTAGTACATGTATACGTATGAGTCTGCTCCTCTCAGTCCCCTACAAAACACCAGCACAGACCGATGTGGACAGTCTGGGGGATTCCCTGACACTGGGTATGCTGCGGTGATGTTCTGCTAGTGATTACAGTGCTCTATTTGCCACCTCTAACTAGAAAGGGAAGGTAGGTTACTGGGGATGCTACAGTACCGTTACTAACCAGTACATGTATATACGAATGAGTCTGCTCTCCTCACTTCCAATCCTTCTATGATGAAGTCAATCCCCATCCTCAAAATAGATATCAGCATAATGTCATGCAATAGAAAACAAAAAGGTCATAGCGTAACACAATTTATTTCTATACATAAAAGATCCTAAAAAGAGGTTCCAACGATAAGACAAAGAGTAAATTAAAAGAGAAAAAAGATTCTCAAATCAGCATAAAAACATGAACAATAGCAGCACTCTTCAGATGGGAAGTATCAGATGATATGTAAGTGCCCAACAGCATGGAGAACTAGGTGTGAGTTAGGTGTCATACAGGCAGTGGCGAATCACAGCAAGGTGTATCCCTGATCCAGAACCGCTGCAGACGGATATGGAATGGGGCTGTCCCAAGCTGAGATAAGTGATGGTCAGGTAGTCAGTGCCAGGCAGACGCGTTTCCACCACAACCGTGGTCTTTTTCAAGGCAGGTAAAGTGTCCCAAGTGACTGTTGGGTAATTACATATCATCTGTTACTTCCCATGTGAAGAGTAGATTGAGGTCGGGGATTGACTTCTGCCACTTGGTGAAATCATTGTAGGAGGATTGGAAGGAACGTAATTTAAAAAAAAAAAAAAAATTTTTAACTTTACATGTATATGTAGTGGCGCAAGAGTATCTGGTGAATTATCACATTGTGCAAGCTGTAGATTCTGATTGGTTGCCCATAGCAACATCCCATATGAAAAATGAACTCCTGTCTTATTAAATGTCCCCCATAGAGCAGAATTCAGTTGGAGATGTGATGCGTGATTGTGTCCTGCCTGCAGTGTGACATGAGTGTCAGGGGCTGTGACACGGCGTGAATCAGTGCTCAGTAACTCAGGTTGCACCTGGTATTTCATCGTGAGGGGGGTGTAAGAGATTATACGGTCATAAGATCCACATGCATTAGGTCGACACCTGAAATAGGTTGACATGGCAAGGTCAACCGTCAAAAGGTCCGGGAATGTTAAGAACCCACCTGTTGAGGTCACCTGGCTGTGGGAGATGGGCCCATGTTTTCTGGGAATTTCTGTTTTACTCTCCTATTACTCCCTTATTATGAAGAGTTTATTGTAATTGTTGTAATTGTCAGTGTTCTTAGTAGTTTGTGGGCTTGTGCGCGCGCCCCCTTCCGACGGATGGCAAGGGCTGGCGATTCTATAAGATGACATGGGCTCCATCTGTACAATCATAGTAATGGCTTGCGCTTTATTATCACAATGTACACAATGTACACAATGTCAGAGAATTCCGTCTTCATGTAGAGGAAGAGAGTTTCTTGGTGCTTTGTCAATGCCACTGCCACCAGCGTTTTCCCTCATCATCGGATGGGGCACGGTTCTCTCTTACCCCAAACACGTTGCAAAAATAACCCGTGTGTCTGTGCAGTGTGAAAGGGTCTTCTCCTTTTTGAAGGGTTTAAAAGAAGGATTTATCCCGGGGTTGGACCCAGGTTGCTGTGCAGTGTGAACGTGTAATCCAGGTCGAGCGACCCGGGTCCCATTCACACTATGGAGGAGGTGTCACTCGCAGACGGCCTCATCTCTAAGTACACTAAGCGTGACATGCCCCTGGGGCTACATGTGGAGCGGCTTTTGGTGCACAGTGTCGAATCGGTATGAACTATGAATAGCTTCCCGTAATATCAGACAGGTTCTGTGACTTCTCTGCAATGGGCACAAACCACATCCCTACAATTATGTGATGCTCACACTTGTTATATTCTGTGCGGTGGAAGGCGGCATACTCAGGCC
Organism: Crinia signifera; assembly: GCF_055691185.1. Classification (NCBI taxonomy): domain Eukaryota; kingdom Metazoa; phylum Chordata; class Amphibia; order Anura; family Myobatrachidae; genus Crinia; species Crinia signifera. Next base: position 181,468,582 of record NC_139223.1, on the reverse strand, counting down.
CCGCCTCCTGCTCTGTCACTAGTGTCCCAGTTGACGAATGCAGTATCTTGGAGCTTTCAGTTGCAATCCGATGGGTGCATTGTAAAGGCCCCCATACACTGGGTCCGAGTCGGACCAGTGTGCCCTTGAAAGACCCCGGCAGCTCCCCGGAAGGCTGCCTACGATTTGGCACGGGAAGCGCTGCTGAATTTGAAAACAGTGGCCGGATTCGGAATCTAATCAGCGTCCGCCCAGTGTTTTCAAATTCAGCAGCGCTTCTTGCGCCGGCGAATAGTGCCACTCAGTTCCCATCCGTCGGAACCGCTGACCAGCGCCGCAGGGACCCCACTGTCTGCCCCACGCCATTTCCCAGCCGCCGTTGCCCGCCACCCAACCAGCTGGCCGGACCCCGCAGCCTGCCCCCCACTGCACACGTAGGAGGTCCCAGGACGGGTGATCGGAGGGCCAGCAGGTCCGACCACCTGCTCAGGTCCAATGCGCACGGGACCGTGCATCTGACCTAAGAGGACATCAAACTGAGCCGATTTGGGACGATTTCACGGCCCGATTCGTTGCAATCGGCTTGGTATATGGGCACCTTAAGTTCAGCTTGTCTGCGGGTGCTCTGACATTTGATCATGCCTAGTCCCCTCCTGCCCACTCATGCATCCAGGCACCTGTGCCTGCAATCTCATTACTGCAGAAGTTGCGAAACACGTGATGCACCAGGTTATAAGGATAACCTGACATGACTGTCCTGCTGATAGAGCGAATGCTGTGGAGGCTAGTCTATCTCACCTTGCCCCTGAGCATTGTTCTTCATGGACTTAAATCCTTATAACGTACTTTATGTAAAACGCTGTGCTGAAGAATAACAAGGGAGTTGGGATAACAGGTGCATGATGGGAAGTAGAGTCCTAGACCTACCCAACAATAATCCTCTACATTCTCTGCAGCCTCCAGGTATGGACTATATTGGTGTATGGTTGTGTGGATCACAGATCGGGACGTGGTCTTCTATAATCCCAGTGAGCGAGAGTAGTGTAGCTTCCAGGAAGCAGCGGCTGAGTGCGACACAAATCCCACATTTGGCAGGATGATAGTTTGGAAGTTCCATAGTCGTGCTGCAGAGGGGTCCCCCGAGTCCTCTCCCGTCATTTCCAGAGGCAGAAGTGGCTGCTTAGTAACATCTACACCTAGTTTGCAGCAGAATTTCAGTCAGCGCTTTGTTTAATATGCAGTTAAAGTGCCATGTTTCAGATCTCCGCCCGTTAGCGGAACTTTCCTGTTTATTTCCCTCGGTCACCAAGGTAACCACAGTGACAGTAACTGCTGACACCTAATTGTAGCTGCAGTATAGATTTAAACAGTTTGGAAAAACCTAGATATGATACGAGTTACATCCTAATTACAATGTAAGGGTCTTCATGCCATTACTGGGATAATTCAGCCAGGAATACATTGCTCTTGATGTCCCTTTAGCTGTTGGCAGGAGTTTCTTTGTCACAGAGGTCGTGTTATCATTCTGGGCTCATGCTGCCAGCTTATGATGTCACAGGATTTGTGTCAGGAGCTTCTCTGAGCATGCTCCTACCGGTACATAAAGACCATGGGTGGCCAAACCGCTCCTCGGGATCTATTAACCGTTCATGTATTCCAGGCAACCTGTGGATCTGTTGAATGTGTCAGTTTAGAATGGATGCAGCAGTTGGTAATGACTACAGCTGTGCACCAGCTAGGTGATCTGGGGAATGTGACAGTTGGTAATGACTACACCTGTGCACCAGCTAGGTGATCTGGGGAATATGGCAGTTGGTAATGACTACAGCTGTGCACCAGCTAGGTGATCTGGGGAATGTGACAGTTGGTAATGACTACACCTGTGCACCAGCTAGGTGATCTGGGGAATGTGGCAGTTGGTAATGACTACAGCTGTGCACCAGCTAGGTGATCTGGGAAATGTGACAGTTGGTAATGACTACAGCTGTGCACCAGCTAGGTGATCTGGGGAATGTGACAGTTGGTAATGACTACAGCTGTGCTCCAGCAAGGTGATCTGGGGAATGTGACAGTTGGTAATGACTACAGCTGTGCACCAGCTAGGTGATCTGGGGAATGTGGCAGTTGGTAATGACTACAGCTGTGCACCAGCTAGGTGATCTGGGGAATGTGATAGTTGGTAATGACTGCAGCTGTGCACCAGCTAGGTGATCTGGGGAATGTGACAGTTAGTAATGACTACAGCTGTACACCTGCTAGGTGATCTGGGGAATGTGACAGTTAGTAATGACTACAGCTGTGCACCAGCTAGGTGATCTGGAAAATGTGGACTGTTGGTAGATTTTGAGGACCAGTTTGGCCACCCTAGATGTAGACATTTAAAACTATGAATACAGTGGTTATAGAGGGCCTGATTCTGTAGACTGAAGCAATACAGATGAATGCAATGGCCAGATTTACTATTTTACATAGGCTAACGCTTAACAAGCTCAACAGTGGGTGAAATACTTGAGAGAACAGGAAAGTCTTGAGTCTATTTTTGAAGGATTCTACAGTGGGCCCCTCTCGCACTGTGCAGGGAAGAAAGTTCCATAAGCTCTGAGCCACAAAGCCTAAAGTTCTACCCCAAGTTGAGTTCAGGCAGGTTCTCGGTTCAGTTAATAATAATTACTGCGATCTGTAGATGAACTAAGTGAGGGGTTATGGACTCAGAAGCTGCTGCAAGTACCTTGAGCTGTGGTCATGAAGGCCTTTAAAAGTCATTAAGCCAATCTCAAAAGCAATCCATTATCTTACAGTCAGTGTAGGGGTTAGAGAATGGGTGCAATGTGGCTGGAACGGGGCTGGTTGGTTAGTAGCCTGGCAGCTGTGTTTAGTTCCAGCTGTAAGCAATGAAACTCTTTCACTTGGGAGCTGGAGGTCGCGGGCATTGCAGTAGTCTATGTGTGATGATACAAATGTATGTACAGATGGAGAGCCTCCCAGCCAGCCTGTGGAATCCCCGGGGAGGTGCTCCGTCTGACAGGGACACGCGTGGGTCTCCCAAGCACGCTCGTCCCTATCAGCATGGCGGTGGGGAGTTCATTCCCTGCCCATCTCCACTTCAGGGAGATGGGCAGGGTTAGTGGGGGGCTGCGGGCGCGAAGGGGGAGCTCAGACAGAATGGGGCGCATATGCCCCCTTCCGTTGGCTAGCGGGGGCTGGCGGCGAATTGTGATTCAATCGCCAGGAGCAGCTCCAATGGGAACTGCTCCATATGTATGACTGTAGGGATCTATTCCTGCTTAGCTCCTTCTGGAAGATAATAGTTTGGTTGCCCATAGCAACAGTCTACGCTCAATAGCACTCCCATCTTAGTCAATAAACCCCTTTTATTTCTATGTGCAATCACGCTGCTGCCCAGAACAGCCCATTCCATGGCCAAAAAGAAGCCATTGCCGACAGAGCCTCCATCATGTCGCATGTGAATGGTCGGTTACATATGTCACTTCCAAAGATGGCCGCTTGCTTCCGTATTTGGTCCGTTATATGTAACTGATTGGTTCACCTGTTCAATGTACAGTTGCGTTTAGCTAATTTGTCCAAATCAAGGGCCCGATTCAGATCTGATCAGATATCCACGAATTTGCGCGACCAGTTTAGCCTCCACCCCATTCCATTGATATTCCGCCTTGTGGGTAAATGTGCTCGCGGTGCGAATGGTTGTGTACGGCTGCACGGCCATTCGCACGCAATGAATACAGGTACATCTGGGCTGGTACTGATGTCTCTCACCCTACCCTAAAACGCTTGGGAACGCCAGCATTTTTCCGAGGCACACCCAGCGTTTGCCCTGACACTTTCACCAAATGGATGGTTAACACCCCTAGGCGCCTACTTTTTTTTCGATCCTCTTGCAAACGGCGGGCAAACAGAAAAAGTTGCAGAAGTCCTTTGCAGCAAAATGATAGCCCCTTAAATAATGCTCCTCCTTTGTTCCTCCCTGGTGCAGATGCAGTTGTGACCTTTTCAGAACTAAATGTATAATTGTTCTGTGATTTCAGAAATTCCAGTGTTCCTGGTCCCATTGCCAGATGCAGCTGTTCTCAGGCATTGTACAAGTTACAGACATTGTACTGGTTTATTAGCCAGATGTGATCCTTCCTTGTGTTTGTCTCAACAGTTCCAAAAAGCCCAATTTCCCCCGAATATCACAGCTAGCGATGAGTGCTGCAAAACACTTCCTGGCCAATAATTCAGTTGATTAATCATTTGCTTATGGCCGTCTGTAGTCGGTTCCGAGTACTACTGTAGAATTTTGCTCAATGACTTTATGCCCTCGCTGCATTGTGTTCGTGACGAAGATGCGTTTCTTTGGGGTTATACGTTGTCCAATGCTAGCAGTGTCTCTCAGGACCTGGCGCTGAGAGGGAGCAGTTTGGCGCGACAGCATCGATGATGTATGAGGCCACATCTGTACAGTGTTTGTTTGTCCGTCCCAGCAGAACGTTGACCATCATGTTGTAAGATGAACTTAAAAAAAAGAAATAATAAACAGGATTTGATGTGTTGCTCTGAGCGATGTATGCAGCAGCGGTGGGATCGTAGGGAAGACCGGGATGAGCTGGAAGCAGGAAGATGAAGAGATTAGGTTAAAATGCATTGCGTCAACCACAGAAGGTCGACTTGGTTTAGGTCAACAATGAAATAGGTCGACACAAGCATTAGGTCCACAATGGCTAGATCGACATGAGTTTTTTTTTGTCTCAGTGTCGAAATGGAAACTGTCAAAGTGCGTCATGTTCCCTCGCTGCGCTCGCCATGCTTCAGACACTGGCTCGCTGCGCTGGGCGCACTATTCTGTTCTCCCGCCATGCCCCAGTGAATGGTAGGCATGTAATATCGCCTGTCGGCACATGACGGCTCAAAAAAAAAAAAAAAACCTTGAAAACCTCATGTTGACCTATTGTCTTTTGACCTTGCCACTGTCGACCTAATGCTTGTGTTGACCTTCCAACCGTGTCGACCTAAGCCATGTCGACCGTCAGTGGTCGACCCAATGCATGTCGACCTAATATGGGTCGAGGTAATGACCATATACCAGTCAACTATGTGTCTCTTACATCTGAAGAATATCTCTATACCAGGTCCTCGAGATCTACCAACGGTCCACGTTCTCCAGATCACCTAGCTGGTGCACAGGTGTAGTCATTACTAACTGTCACATGTCCCAGATCACCTAGCTGGTGCACAGGTGTAGTCATTACTAACTGTCACATGTCCCAGATCACCTAGCTGGTGCACAGGTGTAGTCATTACTAACTGTCACATGTCCCAGATCACCTAGCTGGTGCACAGCTGTAGTCATTACTAACTGTCACATGTCCCAGATCACCTAGCTGGTGCACAGGTGTAGTCATTACTAACTGTCACATGTCCCAGATCACCTAGCTGGTGCACAGCTGTAGTCATTACTAACTGTCACATGTCCCAGATCACCTAGCTGGTGCACAGGTGTAGTCATTACTAACTGTCACATGTCCCAGATCACCTAGCTGGTGCACAGCTGTAGTCATTACTAGCTGTCACATGTCCCAGATCACCTAGCTGGTGCACAGCTGTAGTCATTACTAACTGTCACATGTCCCAGATCACCTAGCTGGTGCACAGCTGTAGTCATTACTAACTGTCACATTCCCCAGACCACCTAGCTGGTGCACAGGTGTAGTCATTACTAACTGTCACATGTCCCAGATCACCTAGCTGGTGCACAGGTGTAGTCATTACTAACTGTCACATGTCCCAGATCACCTAGCTGGTGCACAGCTGTAGTCATTACTAACTGTCACATGTCCCAGATCACCTAGCTGGTGCACAGCTGTAGTCATTACTAACTGTCACATTCCCCAGACCACCTAGCTGGTGCACAGCTGTAGTCATTACTAACTGTCACATTCTCCAGATCACCTAGCTGGTGCACAGCTGTAGTCATTACTAACTGTCACATGTCCCAGATCACCTAGCTGGTGCACAGCTGTAGTCATTACTAACTGTCACATGTCCCAGATCACCTAGCTGGTGCACAGCTGCAGTCATTACTAACTGTCACATGTCCCAGATCACCTAGCTGGTGCACAGCTGCAGTCATTACTAACTGTCACATTCCCCAGATCACCTAGCTGGTGCACAGCTGTAGTCATTACTAACTGTCACATTCCCCAGATCCCCTAGCTGGTGCACAGCTGTAGTCATTACTAACTGTCACATGTCCCAGATCACCTAGCTGGTGCACAGCTGTATTCATTACTAACTGTCACATTCCCCAGATCACCTAGCTGGTGCACAGGTGTAGTCATTACTAACTGTCACATGTCCCAGATCACCTAGCTGCTGCACAGCTGTAGTCATTACTAACTGTCACATTTCCCAGATCCCCTAGCTGGTGCACAGCTGTAGTCATTACTAACTGTCACATGTCCCAGATCACCTAGCTGGTGCACAGCTGTAGTCATTACTAACTGTCACATGTCCCAGATCACCTAGCTGGTGCACAGCTGTAGTCATTACTAACTGTCACATTTCCCAGATCCCTAGCTGGTGCACAGCTGTAGTCATTACTAACTGTCACATGTCCCAGATCACCTAGCTGGTGCACAGCTGTATTCATTACTATCTGTCACATTGCCCAGATCACCTAGCTGGTGCACAGCTGTAGTCATTACTAACTGTCACATTCCCCAGATCACCTAGCTGGTGCACAGCTCTAGTCATTACTAACTGTCACATTCCCCAGATCACCTAGCTGGTGCACAGCTGTAGTCCTTACTAACTGTCACATTTCCCAGATCACCTAGCTGGTGCACAGCTGTAGTCATTACTAACTGTCACATTCCCCAGATCACCTAGCTGGTGCACAGCTGTAGTCATTACTAACTGTCACATTCCCCAGATCACCTAGCTGGTGCACAGCTCTAGTCATTACTAACTGTCACATTCCCCAGATCACCTAGCTGGTGCACAGCTCTAGTCATTACTAACTGTCACATTCCCCAGATCACCTAGCTGGTGCACAGCTCTAGTCATTACTAACTGTCACATTCCCCAGATCACCTAGCTGGTGCACAGCTGTAGTCATTACTAACTGTCACATTCCCCAGATCACCTAGCTGGTGCACAGCTGTAGTCATTACTAACTGTCACATTTCCCAGATCCCCTAGCTGGTGCACAGCTGTAGTCATTACTAACTGTCACATTTCCCAGACTCCCTAGCTGGTGCACAGGTGTAGTCATTACTAACTGTCACATTCCCCAGATCACCTAGCTGGTGCACAGCTGTAGTCGTTACTAACTGTCACATTCCCCAGACTTCCTAGCTGGTGCACAGCTGTAGTCATTACTAACTGTCACATTGCACACATCACCTAGCTGGTGCACAGCTGTAGTCATTACTAACTGTCACATGTCCCAGATCACCTAGCTGGTGCACAGCTGTAGCCATTACTAACTGTCACATTGCCCAGATCACCTAGCTGGTGCACAGCTGTAGCCATTACTAACTGTCACATTCCCCAGATCACCTAGCTGGTGCACAGCTGTAGTCATTACTAACTGTCACATGTCCCAGATCACCTAGCTGGTGCACAGCTGTAGTCATTACTAACTGTCACATTCCCCAGATCACCTAGCTGGTGCACAGCTGTAGTCATTACTAACTGTCACATTCCCCAGATCACCTAGCTGGTGCACAGCTCTAGTCATTACTAACTGTCACATTCCCCAGATCACCTAGCTGGTGCACAGCTCTAGTCATTACTAACTGTCACATTCCCCAGATCACCTAGCTGGTGCACAGCTCTAGTCATTACTAACTGTCACATTCCCCAGATCACCTAGCTGGTGCACAGCTGTAGTCATTACTAACTGTCACATTCCCCAGATCACCTAGCTGGTGCACAGCTGTAGTCCTTACTAACTGTCACATTTCCCAGATCACCTAGCTGGTGCACAGCTGTAGTCATTACTAACTGTCACATTCCCCAGATCACCTAGCTGGTGCACAGCTGTAGTCATTACTAACTGTCACATTCCCCAGATCACCTAGCTGGTGCACAGCTCTAGTCATTACTAACTGTCACATTCCCCAGATCACCTAGCTGGTGCACAGCTCTAGTCATTACTAACTGTCACATTCCCCAGATCACCTAGCTGGTGCACAGCTCTAGTCATTACTAACTGTCACATTCCCCAGATCACCTAGCTGGTGCACAGCTGTAGTCATTACTAACTGTCACATTCCCCAGATCACCTAGCTGGTGCACAGCTGTAGTCATTACTAACTGTCACATTCCCCAGATCACCTAGCTGGTGCACAGCTGTAGTCATTACTAACTGTCACATTTCCCAGATCCCCTAGCTGGTGCACAGCTGTAGTCATTACTAACTGTCACATTTCCCAGACTCCCTAGCTGGTGCACAGGTGTAGTCATTACTAACTGTCACATTCCCCAGATCACCTAGCTGGTGCACAGCTGTAGTCGTTACTAACTGTCACATTCCCCAGACTTCCTAGCTGGTGCACAGCTGTAGTCATTACTAACTGTCACATTGCACACATCACCTAGCTGGTGCACAGCTGTAGTCATTACTAACTGTCACATGTCCCAGATCACCTAGCTGGTGCACAGCTGTAGTCATTACTAACTGTCACATTCCCCAGATCACCTAGCTGGTGCACAGCTGTAGTCATTACTAACTGTCACATTCACCAGATCACCTAGCTGGTGCACAGCTGTAGTCATTACTAACTGTCACATTTCCCAGATCACCTAGCTGGTGCACAGCTGTAGTCATTACTAACTGTCACATGTCCCAGATCACCTAGCTGGTGCACAGCTGTAGTCATTACTAACTGTCACATTCCCCAGATCACCTAGCTGGTGCACAGCTGTAGTCATTACTAACTGTCACATTCACCAGATCACCTAGCTGGTGCACAGCTGTAGTCATTACTAACTGTCACATTTCCCAGATCACCTAGCTGGTGCACAGCTGTAGTCATTACTAACTGTCACATGTCCCAGATCACCTAGCTGGTGCACAGCTGCAGTCATTACTAACTGTCACATTGCACACATCACCTAGCTGGTGCACAGCTGTAGTCATTACTAACTGTCACATGTCCCAGATCACCTAGCTGGTGCACAGCTGTAGTCATTACTAACTGTCACATTCCCCAGATCACCTAGCTGGCGCACAGCTGTAGTCATTACTAACTGTCACATTCACCAGATCACCTAGCTGGTGCACAGCTGTAGTCATTACTAACTGTCACATTTCCCAGATCACCTAGCTGGTGCACAGCTGTAGTCATTACTAACTGTCACATGTCCCAGATCACCTAGCTGGTGCACAGGTGTAGTCATTACTAACTGTCACATGTCCCAGATCACCTAGCTGGTGCACAGGTGTAGTCATTACTAACTGTCACATTGCACACATCACCTAGCTGGTGCACAGCTGTAGTCATTACTAACTGTCACATGTCCCAGATCACCTAGCTGGTGCACAGCTGCAGTCATTACTAACTGTCACATTGCACACATCACCTAGCTGGTGCACAGCTGTAGTCATTACTAACTGTCACATGTCCCAGATCACCTAGCTGGTGCACAGCTGTAGTCATTACTAACTGTCACATTCCCCAGATCACCTAGCTGGCGCACAGCTGTAGTCATTACTAACTGTCACATTCACCAGATCACCTAGCTGGTGCACAGCTGTAGTCATTACTAACTGTCACATTTCCCAGATCACCTAGCTGGTGCACAGCTGTAGTCATTACTAACTGTCACATGTCCCAGATCACCTAGCTGGTGCACAGGTGTAGTCATTACTAACTGTCACATGTCCCAGATCACCTAGCTGGTGCACAGCTGTAGTCATTACTAACTGTCACATGTCCCAGATCACCTAGCTGGTGCACAGGTGTAGTCATTACTAACTGTCACATGTCCCAGATCACCTAGCTGGTGCACAGGTGTAGACATTACTAACTGTCACATTCCCCAGATCACCTAGCTGGTGCACAGCTGTAGACATTACTAACTGTCACATTCCCCAGATCACCTAGCTGGTGCACAGGTGTAGTCATTACTAACTGTCACATTTTAAAACCTGCTGCATTCATTCCTACTATAGATCCACAGGTTGCCTGGAAAACATGCACCGTTGGTAGATCTTGAGGACAGGCTTGGCCACCCCTGCTCTATACTGTGCCTATACCTTCTGCAAGGGACTTTCGAGCAATAAACATCTTGCCTTAAGACGTCTGCATCCGCTTGTATTCTGTGGCCACCACAGTTCTACCTGCTGGTGGCAGGGGTTTGTGAGGAGCGGTACCAGTTTGGGAGCCTGGGTGGAACAAGTAGTCATGTGGTAACAGGACTCCTCCCATAGCGGGAGGAGTTACTAACAGGAGTGGTGGAATCCGAAGTGGTGAAGTAAACACCTATCGAGTATGAGTAACCACCTCCATTCTATGACTGTGCCAGGTATCGCCCCATATCACTGCTGAATAATGGTGTCAATCTTTGTCCACAATACTAAGGAATAGGTTTAACACCAGTGACCGGATATAATGGGAGCTGATTTTTGTCAGATTTTGTGAAATTTTAATCAAAAATTGTAATTTCACAAGTCGAGCAAAGCGATAGCATTCTAGTTCACTAAAAGTTGGAAGCTTTCGGCTCCCAATGAGAGGGGCCGCTAAATTCAATTAAACATACAACTTGGCCGACGTAATGAGAGCAATGTCGGAAACAATGAGTTGAATTCGGCCATGTTTAAACTTACGAGTATGGAATTGAAACACATTTGTAACAAACATTTAAAAAATGATTAACATTTAAAATGTAAAATATACTTTGAACTGTCAACATAGATCATGTACTTTACATGTAATTTTCCCCCCATTTAATGCATTTCATATGTAACATTATTTTGTATGCTGATACATTCACAATTACACGCAAACTATAGGCATACCTTATTACCAGCTCCAACCCCGCTACCAGTACATCCTGGCCTTCAGCATCGCATTCCGGACGCTTCCTGCTCTAAAATAGATCTGAGTGTCATTCAGAGTTTTAAAGACGCATGCCATTACATTGGCTGAGTCCTGGGAAAAGTCGGACATTTTAACATCTGACTTCGAACAACTTTTCATTGTCATTACATCCCGGCTCACGTGACCCACTACACTTCATTATGGCTTTGTGGTCCACCCAGAGATAGGATGAGGAGCACCACTGACCTAATTCATGCTGTATCATACATCATCTGAGATTTCAGCGACATCCACAGAGGGGTCGTAAGTGATGACAGTACTGTTTATGATGATAGCACCCCGTCCTGACTGTACTGTGAGTGATGGTAGCACACTCTGATTGTACTGTGAGTGATGGTAGGACACCGTCCTGACTGTACTGTAAGTGATGTAGCACACCGTCCTGACTGTACTGTGAGTGATGTAGCACACCGTCCTGACTGTACTGTGAGTGATGGTAGCACACTCTGATTGTACTGTAAGTGATGGTAGGACACCGTCCTGACTGTACTGTGAGTGATGGTAGCACACTCTGATTGTACTGTGAGTGATGGTAGGACACCGTCCTGACTGTACTGTGAGTGATGGTAGCACACTCTGATTGTACTGTGAGTGATGGTAGGACACCGTCCTGACTGTACTGTAAGTGATGGTAGCCCACTCTGATTGTACTGTAAGTGATGTAGCACACTGTCCTGACTGTACTGTGAGTGATGTAGCACACCGTCCTGACTGTACTGTGAGTGATGGTAGCACACTCTGATTGTACTGTAAGTGATGAAGCACACTCTGATTGTACTGTGAGTGATGGTAGGACACCGTCCTGACTGTACTGTGAGTGATGGTAGCACACTCTGGTTGTACTGTAAGTGATGGTAGCACACCGTCCTGACTGTACTGTAAGTGATGGTAGCACACTCTGTTTGTACTGTAAGTGATGGTAGCACACCGTCCTGACTGTACTGTAAGTGATGTAGCACACCGTCCTGACTGCACTGTAAGTGATGGTAGCACACTCTGGTTGTACTGTAAGTGATGGTAGCACACTGTCCTGGCTGTACTGTGAGTGATGTAGCACTCCGTCCTGACTGTACTGTAAGTGATGTAGCACACTGTTCTGACTGTACTGTGAGTGATGTAGCACACCGTCCTGACTGCACTGTAAGTGATGGTAGCACACTCTGGTTGTACTCTAAGTGATGGTAGCACACTGTCCTGACTGTACTGTGATTGATGTAGCACATCTTGATCATACTGTAAGTGATGGTAGCACATCGTCCTGACTGTACTGTAAATTATGATATCACACCATCCTGACCGTACTGTAAATTATGATATCACACCATCCTGACCGTACTGTAAATTATGATATCACACCATCCTGACCGTACTGTAAATGATAGCACGCCATTCTGACCGTACAGTAAATGATAGCAGCACACCATCCTGACTGTACTGTAAGTGATGGTACCACACCGTCCTGACTACTGTAAGTGATGGTAGCACACCGTCCTGACCGTACTGTAAGTGATGGTAGCACACCGTCCTGACCGTACTGAAAGTGATGATAGCACACCACCCTGACCGTACTGTAAATGATGATAGCACACCACCCTGACCGTACTGTAAATGATGATAGCACACCATCCTGACCGTAATGTAAGTGATGATAGCACACCATCCTGACTGTACTGTAAATGATGATAGCACACCATCCTGACTGTACTGTAAATGATGATAGCACACCATCCTGACTGTACTGTAAATGATGATAGCACACCGTCCTGACTGTACTGTAAGTGATGGTAGCACACAGTCCTGACTGTACTGTAAGTGATGGTAGCACACCGTCCCGTCCTGACCGTACTGTAAGTGATGGTAGCAAACTGTCCTGGCTGTACTGTAAGTGATGTTGGCACGCTGTCCTGGCCGTACTGTAAGTGATCTTCCTCAGTCGTTTTGCCACACTGAAACACATTGAGATAGTACCAGTTGCTACATTTCATCACTGAATCCGGACAGGCATGATCCAGGGAGGAAAGACTACATCTGTCTCCGCCAATACCATCTAAATTTGTGAAGTAAAACAGACATACTGACGGACCTCATATCCCTTGGGTAATGTTAATCATTTGCTGGGAATGAGACCGGTTTCAGTGGATATAACATCACTGCATTTCCCATCTATATATGGAAATTAGATTTATTCTAAAGTTTAATTCACACTGAGCAGAACTGTACCTGTGGCCTATACCAATACTCTGTGCATCATACAAGGAGCTGTCTGATCTTGGTTTTAACTGCGATTATCTGTACAAGTTTATGTTATTGTTGCCTGTGTAGACTTGTATTAAATGTTTTCTTGTTGTGTAAAGAAAGACGATATTGAGTATTTCTGAATTCAAATATTTAAGCATATTATTTAATAATTAATCATAAATAAATATATACCTATTCCCTAAATAACGCCAGTGTATTCCTTGGAAGAATCAACCAGTGCTCTGATATTTTAATTCTGCAGGCTTCCAATGTCCTGCAGTTCCTGAAGTGTACAGCTGAGGGTGCTGTTGCACCACTGTAGATAATACACAGACTTGCAGGGCTTGGTAATAGCCCATGAAATAAGTAGGCAGGAGCCAGCAGGCCATGTCTCGTAACCTTTGAGGTATATTAATGTGCCCTCCGAGCATTCCGTGTCTGTCTGGATGAGCTTTGAGCTGTGCAAGGGTGAGAGAGCTGCAAAATGAAGCTTCAAAACTTGATGTTAATGGTGAATCTGGCATAATCTGAAACCCATAAATATTCCAAACATGTTTAGATGAGAAGGTTTCTGTCTGTGTTCAGAGGAGACACCACAGAGTTCAAGCGGAGATGAGAGCGGCTGTGGGAGTGGGGGAACGAGCGGGTGCAGCAAGTGTAGGTGTGGCGGAGATGGTGGCACCTTTACCTGGCGCTGCCAGAGTCACAGTGTTAACACAGCATTGCACATTTAGATTTATAAATCTATCTCCAGGTATCTCACATCGCAGCCCAGTGTGTTCACATCTCTGCAACAGCAAGTACTATCTGGAATGGGCTCCACTTTGTCCATCGTCCATCCCCATAATCCTTTAAACCCCCCCCCCCCCCCCCCCCCCACTACCGCATGCGGCCGCCAGGACAAAAAAAATGGTGTCTGGATTTTTATCCTCCGTTCATTGATAAGTCTATACTTACTTTTATTTTAGACCAGGGGTTCTCAAACTCTGTCCTCAGGACCCAACACAGTTCACATTTTTCAGGTCACCCGACAGGTGCACTCATTACTGACTGACACATTTTCAAGGAGCCACAGGTGGAGCTAATTACTTCACTTGCGATTCTGTGAGGAGACCTGGAAAACCTGCACCGTGTGGGGTAGAGTTGCAGTATCATGATTACAGAAGTAAGCGAGCTATGGTGGAGATAATGTAGGACTAGAACACTTTTATTTATTGATAATACAGCTGCATCATATGTAGAGATGTATGGATGCCTGATGGGTCAGGATGACCAGTATCCTCCAGCATAGTATCTGATTGGACGGCGTGGGTTACATCCTGTTGGTACAGTACACACCGCATTCATTTTTTGATCAGACTGAATTTGGTAAGCGAGTGCCTTCACCACTGAACATCACCGGGGGTTATAAGTGTGGAACAGACACCTGAAAACTGAGTAATTAACGTCGTTATCTCTTAGCAGGACAGTGGTTGCTGCAGCGTAGTCCAAAATTCAAATGGGGAGACACACCAACTGCCACTCCAAATTCTGTCGGGATTTACTGGCAGTTAGTGTGACTTCCCTTTTTTAATCTTGTTCTGTGCTGCAGCCCCACCTCTGCAGCTGCCAATGGTTGTGGACATGACACTTTTGTGATTTCAATTACAGCAGTGGTTTTAGTAGGGGTTCGGTATGAACAAAATACCAACAAGGTCAAAATACCGACATGGTTAAAATATAGACAGGTCAAAAATTAGACACGTTTTTCATATTTTTTGGGTCTGTATGTTGACATAGGTCGACATGAACCCCGTACTTCGGGCTTCACTATTGTATTTCCCCCTCCATGTCCACTGGGGATAGTAAAGTATGTACAAGTCAGTATTTTGACCATGTCGGTATTTTGACCGTCAGGATTTGGTTGTAGGTAAATTGATTGCATCCCCTTAGTAGGGGTTCTTTGAGTCCTTTGAAACCCTCTAGCGCCTTTTCTAAATGTACTTGTGTCTTTGTGTGGTGTCTATAGACTGTATATCTATTCTGATGCATAAACCTCTATCTCTCTATTTACTTATTTATTTAGAGTTTCTTATATAGCGCAGAATATGCCGTTGTGTTTACGATATATATATATATATATATATATATATATATATATATATATAGTATAGCAAGGAAGTGCGGCACTCACAGTATAATGAAGTACACGGAAACAGCAGGTAAGTTTAGCAACGTTTCAACGTCCTTTTATTAGGACATTTTCATCAGGCTCGAAAAATGAACAAACATTACATACCTTTATACACCTCTGTGACAGCTGACTTCTGTCCACGCTGGCCCGCTTCCGGGTCCCACACGTATGACATCATCAGTGAATCGACAAGTGCACCCATCACCAAGACAACGGAACAAAACAAAAAATATATCTACATGACGCATGTGCGAGCGGTACGCAAGAAGCGCAACAAATGGCATTCCAGTATAAATTAAATATATATAAATACTAGGCAATACAATGCATGAATGGCAAAGGTCTGAGATAATGCACAAACACAAACACACATCTGTCACCACTTAAATACAACCGCTGAGCGAAAGATACGCTAATGCGAGTAGCAAAAAATACAACATAACTATTGGAGGCAGCTATGTGTTAGTAATGTGAATGGTGCCAGGGAGATTGCAACAAGACACGGAAAACATCATATCATGACAAGCGATGTATATGTATATATTACTTCCTAGACATGCAACTGATCCCAAGGTGTTCATTGAGGCCATTAGGCGCAATGGTCCCCAAACGGTGAATCCACCTAGTTTCACATTTAAGAAGTTTTAAACCTCTATTACCACCCCGGAGGCTCTGTGGAATGTGATCAATCATACGATATTTCAGCTGAGGGAGCGTATGTTTCATGGCAACAAAGTGTTTGGGAACAGGGAGGTCACACTTGCCACCCGATAATGCCGCTCTAATGGTGGAGCGGTGAGTTGTAATGCGTTCCTTGAAAGATCGCTCAGTCTTGCCTATGTAAGATAGGCCACACGGGCAGATAAGTTGGTACACAACATATCGAGTTTGGCAATTAAGAGTGTGTCTAATGGTGAATTTAGTGCCTTTCTGAGGATGGTAAAAGGCGTTACCCGGGATCATGTTGGCACACACGGTGCATGTACAACGAATGCAGCCGCGGGGTGGGGGTTGGCAAGGTTTACTAAAGTCAGTGATATCAGTTTTAACTAACAAATCCCTTAAATTAGGACCGCGTTGATAACATGACATTAGTCTGGAGGTCGGGATATTAATATCCTTGTCACTAGTGACGATTGGCCACAATTTTTTAGAAATAGTGTTAACCGTGGTACTTTCAAGGGTGTACTTGGTAACCCAGGGAATGATGGTGGGTGCCTCAGATACCAGTTTGGGGGTCAAGAGATCTGCACGAGTGACCAAAGATGCCCGATGTTTGGCATCCAATAGGTCACAGTGCCTATATCCCCTAGCAAGGAAACGCTGAATAAGGGCCTCAATTTGTGCGTCAGAGTCTACAGGGTCTGATACGATGCGTTTGATACGCACCATTTGTGAATAAGGGAGACCCTTAACTAAGCTACGTGGGTGGCAACTCGTACCATGCAGTAAGTTGTTGCGGTCCGTTTCCTTTTGAAATAAGTTGGTGGAAATTTTACCGTCAGTCACAGAGATCGTTACATCAAGGAAGTTGATGCTGTGTTGGTCACTGGTCATGGTCAATTTCACAGGGCTCGGGGACTCATTATGGGCTTCAACCAATGTAGTGAGTTCGGAAATGGGGCCGGACCAAATCAACAGCAGGTCATCAATAAACCTACGATAACATACAATTTTAGCAGAAACAAGTGGATTACTAAAAAATAATGACTGCTCGATGGAAAACATATAGATGTTAGCATAAGCCGGAGCGGCGTTAGATCCCATCGAGCAGCCATTGGTCTGCAACCAGAATTTCCCATCATGCACCAATGGTGCGTATCAAACGCATCGTATCAGACCCTGTAGACTCTGACGCACAAATTGAGGCCCTTATTCAGCGTTTCCTTGCTAGGGGATATAGGCACTGTGACCTATTGGATGCCAAACATCGGGCATCTTTGGTCACTCGTGCAGATCTCTTGACCCCCAAACTGGTATCTGAGGCACCCACCATCATTCCCTGGGTTACCAAGTACACCCTTGAAAGTACCACGGTTAACACTATTTCTAAAAAATTGTGGCCAATCGTCACTAGTGACAAGGATATTAATATCCCGACCTCCAGACTAATGTCATGTTATCAACGCGGTCCTAATTTAAGGGATTTGTTAGTTAAAACTGATATCACTGACTTTAGTAAACCTTGCCAACCCCCACCCCGCGGCTGCATTCGTTGTACATGCACCGTGTGTGCCAACATGATCCCGGGTAACGCCTTTTACCTTTCTCAGAAAGGCACTAAATTCACCATTAGACACACTCTTAATTGCCAAACTCGATATGTTGTGTACCAACTTATCTGCCCGTGTGGCCTATCTTACATAGGCAAGACTGAGCGATCTTTCAAGGAACGCATTACAACTCACCGCTCCACCATTAGAGCGGCATTATCGGGTGGCAAGTGTGACCTCCCTGTTCCCAAACACTTTGTTGCCATGAAACATACGCTCCCTCAGCTGAAATATCGTATGATTGATCACATTCCACAGAGCCTCCGGGGTGGTAATAGAGGTTTAAAACTTCTTAAATGTGAAACTAGGTGGATTCACCGTTTGGGGACCATTGCGCCTAATGGCCTCAATGAACACCTTGGGATCAGTTGCATGTCTAGGAAGTAATATATACATATACATCGCTTGTCATGATATGATGTTTTCCGTGTCTTGTTGCAATCTCCCTGGCACCATTCACATTTCTAACACATAGCTGCCTCCAATAGTTATGTTGTATTTTTTGCTACTCGCATTAGCGTATCTTTCGCTCAGCGGTTGTATTTAAGTGGTGACAGATGTGTGTTTGTGTTTGTGCATTATCTCAGACCTTTGCCATTCATGCATTGTATTGCCTAGTATTTATATATATTTAATTTATACTGGAATGCCATTTGTTGCGCTTCTTGCGTACCGCTCGCACATGCGTCATGTAGATATATTTTTTGTTTTGTTCCGTTGTCTTGGTGATGGGTGCACTTGTCGATTCACTGATGATGTCATACGTGTGGGACCCGGAAGCGGGCCAGCGTGGACAGAAGTCAGCTGTCACAGAGGTGTATAAAGGTATGTAATGTTTGTTCATTTTTCGAGCCTGATGAAAATGTCCTAATAAAAGGACGTTGAAACGTTGCTAAACTTACCTGCTGTTTCCGTGTACTTCATTATACTGTGAGTGCCGCACTTCCTTGCTATACTACATCATTCCTGGTGAAGGCACCCAGTGCATTGCTTAAAGCGTTGGAGCTGTGGACGTGCCGGCCACCTGTCCGGATATATATATATATATATATATATGTGTTACTCCGGGACTCAAATAAAAAAACGTGGCTTTGCTTTAATCGACGGCATTTCAGGCTTACGCCCGTCTTCAGGATACACAAGTGCCATATATATATATAGATAAATATGCGTGTGTGCAAGTGTGAAGCCCGCCAGTATATTAATTACGTATTTGTGTGACATTCCGTCTCCAGCTGACTCTGCTCCTATTTTGCTGCAATTTCCCATTAAGTGCCATATAAATCCATAAACGTGGGACCATTAGGATCGCTCTCTATATCAGGGGTAGGAGGACGACCCTCCTCTGCTATAAATCTCTCCTGCGCTCTGAGCCCGGCTCCTGGATCTGTCCCCTGGATACAGACGTTTAGCAGAATTGCAGCTTACATCTTGGATATAATTGTACAGTAAATGAAGAGGGCGAGGGGTGTCCGGTACGCCAGTGGGCCCTCTCTCCGCATGGGGTGTCACTGTGACTCCGTGTCCATGTTTAGTTCTGTACTAAATAAATGTCATCAGCACATCAGTCTAGTTTTGCAAAGAGGCAATGGCTGCTTTTTAACCCCGTCAGGACCATGAGAGGGTTAAACCCCCCCATGTATACCGAAGCCCACCTTCTACAATATGAGAACCCCATGCAGACATGGCTCCGGTCCCCCCTTTGTGGGGGTATGGCTTTCCCCCCCAAGAGGATTGTGCTCTCTCCTCTTGATATGCTGTGGGTGACTTTGTCCCATTCTGAAGGTAACAGCTTATTACAAGCGCATTTAAATCCCCCCATTAATAGGAGCAATTAAAGAATAGCTCTATTTCCAGCAAATTAACAACCCGGAGAGGTAATTGCGACATAAATGAAGATAAATTTGTTTTAATGTTGCGGGAAAGGGAGGGAGGCCAGGGGAGAGTGTCAGGTTTTGGGAGGGGGGGATGTTTTATGGCTAATGTAGGATTCATTGTTCTGGCCGAGGAGCTCAAGGGGCAATGGGGGTTGGGGTACTGTGGTCTAAAAACTATTAGGGTTTAATATCACCATTAAAGGTGCAGTCCCATTTCAGAAGGACCTTTTCTGTGCAATACTAATTTGTCCTGTGCGCTGTGGATCTTAATACGGCAGTAGGTGTCTGTTATAGACCGGTCTCTTGAAGGAATGCTATCTTTGATTTTATTGTAGCAGTGTTAAGGATTTTATTGTTTTGTTGTTTTTGTTTTTTGCAGTGTTTATTTTGTGTTTTTTTATGTTTTACATCCTCTGAAACACAAATACGCTTGGCGTCTCTGCCATCATAACTCCACCTTAGAACGGAGGGCATTGACTTATGGGTAACTTGCAGGATCTAGTAGTTCCGAAAAGTAAATCAGGGCCAGTTTAGTGTAATGATTGCCAGCAGGTAACAATAATTACATTTATATCTTTATTTTGCAATGACGGAAGTTTAAAACAAAAAAAAACTTTTAGAGAAAACCTTCTGCAGCAATGTAACAGTGAGCCACGATTTCCACGTCCACGTGTACTGTCACGTAGCATTCTGCACAGTTAGCAGTGTGTAGAAGTGCAGTGTGGGATTTGCCATCGATGGCAAAAGTGCAACTGACCATTGATGGTGTAAAACTATGCAATGGATGACCATCGATAGTTTTACATATCAATGGTCAACCAAAACATGTGGGTGGGGCTTCACAGATGTCGAGGGCGGAGCTACACTCAGTGTCCCAGCACTTTGGAAAAAAAACAGCAGCAAAACATCGGATTTGCTTTGCCATCGATGGAGGGAAAACATCTGGTTCTCCCCCATCAATGGCAAAAGTATTCGACATCGGCCATAAACCATCGATGATTTAAAATCATCGATGATTGATGGCCATCCCTACTGCCTAGCACACAGGGGCTATTCCATCAGTACATACAGCACAGGCATTCTACAGTGATACCGGTTGTAGCTTGCCCACCAGATCCCAGGAGGAGCGTTTGTGTTACCTGCCTGATCCTGGTGTAGAGCGGCCTTCTGGGCTGTATATAATTCAGGCACATCGTTATTTGTAACATCCTAACAACGACCCATCCGCTGGTGCTGGTAGTACGCTCTTCTCTCTTTGGGCCATCACCTTGTGTCTCCGATTTTCCCCCGCTCTCTACTCACCACTTTCTCATTGCCTCCTTGTCTCCAGTGGCCCAGAAGATCGTAGCGACTCGGAAGAAGCAGCAGCTGTCCATCGGTCCCTGCAAGTCTCTGCCAAACTCCCCCAGCCACACATCGGTCTGCTCCGCTCAGGTGTCCGCCGTACATATCAGCCAGGTAAGAGCAGCTGCTCGTTAAGAAGTATTAGTGGGATGCTGCTCACCTTGCTATAGTATATGGTGGGATACGTGTCTCTTACATGACCTGCGGATCTAGATGCGGTGGATCTACAAGTCCCAGTTAGCCTCAAGCTTCTAGGGCTCGGTCTTGGGGTTCTACAGCTGTCCTAATTTATCCAGGGCTGTCTATTGTTTTTTATTATTATGTCTATTATTATGTTTGTTTGATTATTATTGTTATTATGTTAATTATTATTATTATTAAAAATGTTCTAGGTTACCATGTATGGCCAGCAGCACCATGCAGAGGGCAACAATTACAAGATAACACAGTACAATACAGTATACAATGCACAATAACACTACAATTCTTTACACTGCTACAAAGTGGCACAATGAAAATTTTTTTTTTTAAACCGGTAACCAAAGGCTTGGGCACAACTAACCGGTATAGATTTCTGGGGCAGAGAGTCCAAGGAGGATCTGGCGAATGTGGCAAGGAGCAGTAGATGAGGAGACAGGAGGGAGGAGGGCCCTGCTCATAGGAGCCAACATACTATAGATGTGGGAGAGACCCAAATGGGAGACACAGGGCAACTGAGGGCAGGAAGCAAGAGTAGGAAAGGGGGTGAGAGGCAGACTACACAGGGACATGGGGGTGAGAGGCAGACTACACGGGGACATGGGGGTGAGAGGTAAACTACACGGGGACATGGGGGTGAGAGGTAAACTACACGGGGACATGGGGGTGAGAGGCAGACTACACGGGGACATGGGGGTGAGAGGTAAACTACACGGTGACATGGGGGTGAGAGGTAAACTACACGGGGACATGGGGGTGATAGGTAAACTACACGTGGACATGGGGGTGAGAAGTAAAGTACATGGGGACATGGGGGTGAGAGGTAAACTACACGGGGACATGGGGGTGAGACGTAAACTACACGGGGACATGGGGGTGAGAGGTAAACTACACGGGGACATGGGGGTGAGAGGTAAACTACACGGGGACATGGGGGTGAGAGGTAAACTACACGGGGACATGGGGGTGAGAGGCAGACTACACGGGGACATGGGGGTGAGAGGCAGACTACACGGGGACATGGGGGTGAGAGGCAGACTACACGGGGACATGGGTGTGAGAGGTAAACTACACGGGGTCATGGGGGTGAGAGGTAAACTACACGGGGACATGGGTGTGAGAGGTAAACTACACGGGGTCATGGGGGTGAGAGGTAAACTACACGGGGACATGGGGGTGATAGGTAAACTACACGTGGACATGGGGGTGAGAAGTAAAGTACATGGGGACATGGGGGTGAGAGGTAAACTACACGGGGACATGGGGGTGAGACGTAAACTACACGGGGACATGGGGGTGAGAGGCAGACTACACGGGGACATGGGGGTGAGAGGTAAACTACACGGGGACATGGGGGTGAGAGGTAAACTACACGGGGACATGGGGGTGAGAGGTAAACTACACGGGGACATGGGGGTGAGAGGTAAACTACACGGGAACATGGGGGTGAGAGGTAAACTACACGGGGACATGGGTGTGAGAGGTAAACTACACGGGGTCATGGGGGTGAGAGGTAAACTACACGGGGACATGGGGGTGATAGGTAAACTACACGTGGACATGGGGGTGAGAAGTAAAGTACATGGGGACATGGGGGTGAGAGGTAAACTACACGGGGACATGGGGGTGAGACGTAAACTACACGGGGACATGGGGGTGAGAGGTAAACTACACGGGGACATGGGGGTGAGAGGTAAACTACACGGGGACATGGGGGTGAGAGGCAGACTACACGGGGACATAGGGGTGAGAGGCAGACTACACGGGGACATGGGGGTGAAAGGTAAACTACACGGGGACATGGGGGTGAGAGGTAATCTACACGGGGAAATGGGGGTGAGAGGTAAACTACACGGGAACATGGAGGTGAGAGGAAAACTACACGGGAACATGGGGGTGAGAGGTAAACTTACATGGGGACATGGGGGTGAGAGGTAAACTACATGGGAAGATGGGGGTGATAGGTAAACTACACGGGGTCATGGGGGTGAGAGGTAAACTACACAGGGTCATGGGGGTGAGAGGTAAACTACACGGGGACATGGGGGTGAGGTAAACTACACGGGAACATGGGGGAGAGAGGTAGACTACACGGGAACATGGGGGTGAGAGGTAAACTACATGGGGACATGGGGGTGAGAGGTAAACTACACGGGAACATGGGGGTGAGAGGTAAAGTACACGGGGACATGGGGGTGAGGTAAACTACACGGGAACATGGGGGAGAGAGGTAGACTACACGGGAACATGGGGGTGAGAGGTAAACTACATGGGGACATGGGGGTGAGAGGTAAACTACACGGGGACATGGGGGTGAGAGGTAAAGTACACGGGGACATGGGGGTGAGGTAAACTACACGGGAACATGGGGGTGAGACGTAAACTACACGGGAACATGGGGGTGAGAGGTAGACTACACGGGAACATGGGGGTGAGAGGTAAACTACATGGGGACATGGGTAAGTGGTGGATACAGACGTGTTTCTTGTATGTACAGCATGTTTTCTGTCTACACAGACCAGTAATGGAGGAGGCAGCCTCAGTGACTATTCCTCGTCGGTCCCCTCCACTCCCAGCACTAGCCAGAAGGAGCTGAGGATTGACGTTCCGCCCACAGCCAGTACCCCCACGCCGGTGCGGAAACAGTCCAAACGGCGGTCCAACCTGTTCACGGTGAGTGGTTCTTATCCCTCTTGTCGCTGCAGACTGAGGACTCTGCAAGTCATACAGTCGGGGTAACTGTAGCTGCGCCATTCTTAAAAGTGCACCCGTCTCTTATACCCAGTAGATGCAGACTTAACTTTGGCTGACCAAATCAAAATCCGTAACCTAGACATAATGCCGATGGAACAGCCGACACCATGCACAGTTTGTTAAGCATACACACTCACCAATCAGCTGTTTGACTTGTCTGTATGAATTTGCTAGCACAATGGAGATGTCTGTGTATTGTCCATCGGCTGTACTGCAGGGCCGACGGGATATGTCTGCGAATTACGTCGTTCAGATATATTGAGTGTACACACCAACCACAATACATATTGTCATTTGGACGAATGCTATATTCTTGCACGTACTTATCTCTGCCACCAGGTGGCAGCATGAATCAAGAGACTTTTTCCCGATGACTCGGGAAATGCAGAGACGGATTCTGTAGGAAGCCAATCTATTCTTTTCTACGGATCCCTCTCATAAAACAAGACGAGATTCAGCAAGAATGAAAGAATCGCTTTTATAGACCAGACACTGTTGTATATTGTTTCACCCTTTGTAAATACCCCACACATGGGTTTGTAGAGATTGTGTCCCATTGTGGCCGTATCACAGTCCTCGCTTCCTAATTACAAGAAACAAACCGCAATACCTTTTGTGTGTGTCGAGGAGACCCTGCAGCGCCGGCGTCAGTAAGCTGCTGACAATGCAGACAGATGCGTCCTGCAATCTGCATTGTAGTATAAATGTTACATGTGTAGATAAAGAGTTAAGTCATTTTGTGTGGCTGGGGCATGCTGCGGAGTTCCCCAGCGGTTGGTATGGTATGAGTAATGTTGCTGGACAAAGTAATGGAGTGTAGCTGTCAGGGTTAGTTACTCTAGAGTGAGAGATGTACCACTACTTCCTCGTACTATAAATCTCCTTCTCTCTGACTACACATCGCTATTATCTGTAAGTGAGTTAATCACAAGGCCACGTCTCGCCTATATCACTGTTACGCTACCTGCTGCACAGAACCCCAGACTAGTACAACTGCGGGTTTCCCAGGTCTTCGGTACCACGCAGCTGCCGATTCTTCTTTTTTTTATTTTTTTTATATTCAGCCAGAACTTGGTCATTGCAGCTTATTGGGGGACTGCTGTGTCTTACCCCGTTTTTTTTAATCCAAAGCTTGTCCAAGACAGGTTACTGGTATGTCCAAAGTGTTGCCCTCCAGCTGTTGTGAAACTACACATCCCAGCATGCCTTGCCATAGTGTTAGCCTTCCCTAATAGCAAAACTGTGGCAAGTCATGATGGGACTTGTAGTTTCACGACAGCTGCAGGGCCATCGTTTGGCCATGCCTGGTCTAAATCATTAGGAATAAACAGGATTACCCTGAGTAGGTGAGGCTGTTAGCGATTATCTATAGTCTGTTGGCATTAGATCCTAGTGAAATGATAGGCTGCCTTCGTTAAAACATGGGCTCCGCCCACAAAATGTCTGCTTTTAGGCAGTTAAGGTGACGGGTGCACTTTTTGTTAGAATGATGAGTTATTTTGTAACATGAATGTTTTGCATATCTCGGCATAAATTACTGTGCTGGGAGTGAATAGACCCATATTGTTCCTTTGCCTCAATCCCAAGTTAAATTAGGGGTAATAACTTTCCAAGTATATTTGTTGTATGCTGGTAATATTTGGGTTTGCCTTGTAAATGATTGCTGCTAGAACGTCCTAGATCGTCCCCCATCCGCACCTCTGGCACGCCCGGACCTTTTATTTATGTCCCCTAGTCTTTTCATATCATGTGATGAAAGGGGATAGGCCCCCGCTAGAGGGGGGTATAGGTGTGTAGTTCTACCGACAGTTGTCCCATTAGGAAATCACGCCCCTCTATTGTAAAATAGATTATACTCTCCGCTTCTAATATTTGATGAGTCCTATGGCTTCTACCGCAGTGACGTACCCGAAGGTCTGTCCCCAAGCAATTTGTTGCATGTCGCTTTGTTACAGGATTCGGTCAAAATGTCGACGGCGGCATCCCAACAGGAAGTACTGGGGTTAGTGTTAGGTTAGACGGTGTGAAGGAAGGGGGGTTATTAGCTGTGGTTAGGATTAAGCCGCAGGGGATGGTTAGGACTAGGCTGGGGGGGGGGGGGGTTTAGGGTAGGCTGTTGTGGGGGTTAGGCTGCAGGGAGGGAGAAGCAGTTTGGTTTAGGCTGTGGGGGGAGCAGTTAGGGTTAGGCTGCAGGGTCAGTTATAAATAAGTTTTGGGGGTGGTTAGGGTGAGACTGTGAGTTAGTGTTAGGGTCTGGAAGGGGGCAGGTACTGGTGAGGTAGTTAGGGTCTGGAAGGGGGCAGGTACTGGTGAGTTAGAGTTAGGGTCTGGAAGGGGGCAGGTACTGGTGAGTTAGAGTTAGGGTCTGGAAGGGGGCAGGTACTGGTGAGTTAGGATCTGGAAGGGGGCAGGTACTGGTGAGTTAGGGTCTGGAAGGGGGCAGGTACTGGTGAGTTAGGGTCTGGAAGGGGGCAGGTACTGGTGAGGTAGTTAGGGTCTGGAAGGGGGCAGGTACTGGTGAGTTAGAGTTAGGGTCTGGAAGGGGGCAGGTACTAGTGAGGTAGATAGGGTCTGGAAGGGGGCAGGTACTGGTGAGTTAGAGTTAGGGTCTGGAAGGGGGCAGGTACTGGTGAGTTAGAGTTAGGGTCTGGAAGGGGGCAGGTACTGGTTAGGTAGTTAGGGTCTGGAAGGGGGCAGGTACTGGTGAGTTAGGATCTGGAAGGGGGCAGTTACTGGTGAGGTAGTTAGGGTCTGGAAGGGGGCATGTACTGGTGAGTTAGTGTTAGGGTCTGGAAGGGGGCAGGTACTGGTGAGGTAGTTAGGGTCTGGAGGGGGGCCGGTACTGGTGAGTATGAGTTAGGATCTGGAAGGGGCAGTTACTGGTGAGTTAGAGTTAGGATCTGGAAGGGGGCAGGTACTGGTGAGTTAGGATCTGGAAGGGGGCAGGTACTGGTGAGTTAGGGTCTGGAAGGGGGCAGGTACTGGTGAGTTAGGGTCTGGAAGGGGGCAGGTACTGGTGAGTTAGGATCTGGAAGGGGGCAGGTACTGGTGAGTTAGGGTCTGGAAGGGGGCAGGTACTGGTGAGTTAGGGTCTGGAAGGGGGCAGGTACTGGTGAGGTAGTTAGGGTCTGGAAGGGGGCAGGTACTGGTGAGTTAGAGTTAGGGTCTGGAAGGGGGCAGGTACTGGTGAGTTAGAGTTAGGGTCTGGAAGGGGGCAGGTACTGGTGAGGTAGTTAGGGTCTGGAAGGGGGCAGGTACTGGTGAGTTAGGATCTGGAAGGGGGCAGGTACTGGTGAGTTAGGGTCTGGAAGGGGGTAGGTACTGGTGAGGTAGTTAGGGTCTGGAAGGGGGCAGGTACTGGTGAGTTAGGATCTGGAAGGGGGCAGGTACTGGTGAGGTAGTTAGGGTCTGGAAGGGGGCAGGTACTGGTGAGTTAGAGTTAGGATCTGGAAGGGGGCAGGTACTGGTGAGGTAGTTAGGGTCTGGAAGGGGGCAGGTACTGGTGAGGTAGTTAGGGTCTGGAGGGGGGCCGGTACTGGTGAGTATGAGTTAGGATCTGGAAGGGGGCAGGTACTGGTGAGTTAGGATCTGGAAGGGGGCAGGTACTGGTGAGTTAGGATCTGGAAGGGGGCAGGTACTGGTGACGTAGTTAGTGTCTGGAAGGGGGCAGGTACTGGTGAGTTAGAGTTAGGGTCTGGAAGGGGGCAGGTACTGGTGAGTTAGAGTTAGGGTCTGGAAGGGGGCAGGTACTGGTGAGGTAGTTAGGGTCTGGAGGGGGGCCGGTACTGGTGAGTATGAGTTAGGATCTGGAAGGGGCAGTTACTGGTGAGTTAGAGTTAGGATCTGGAAGGGGGCAGGTACTGGTGAGTTAGGATCTGGAAGGGGGCAGGTACTGGTGAGTTAGAGTTAGGATCTGGAAGGGGGCAGGTACTGGTGAGTTAGAGTTAGGATCTGGAAGGGGGCAGGTACTGGTGAGTTAGAGTTAGATCTGGAAGGGGGCAGGTACTGGTGAGGTAGTTAGGGTCTGGAAGGGGGCAGGTACTGGTGAGTTAGGGTCTGGAAGGGGGCAGGTACTGGTGAGTTAGGGTCTGGAGGGGGGCAGGTACTGGTGAGTGAGAGAGAGGATCTGGAAGGGGGCAGGTACTGGTGAGTTAGAGTTAGGATCTGGAAGGGGGCAGATACTGGTGAGTTAGAGTTAGGATCTGGAAGGGGGCAGATACTGGTGAGTTAGAGTTACAATACTCATTGGGACATGAATGCCAGGATACCGCTGTCAGTAATCTGACCATCTAGATCTGTGATTTTCAACCTTTTTACCTTGCGGCACACTAAATAAGATTTAAAAATGGCCAAGACACACCATGAGATCCCCACAGGGCAAAACACATTGGCCACCACAGGAAAACAAAAAACCTATTGGCCCCCATATAAAAAACATTCACACTGGTCCCCACAGGTAACCAAAATAAAATACATTGGCCCTTTATATGAAAAGAAGAGACCAGTAAATAACAGTTGAACTTGTGGTGGTTGTAAGCTAGTCTGGGCATCTCTAGATCTGGGGTCACACTTGAGAACAGCTCAAGGCACACTAGTGTGCCACGGCACAGTGGTTGAAAAACACTGATCTAGATGCTGCTGGGATATCAATACTATCGTGCATGCTACAGCAACACACCCAACACTCTGTCTGACTCTGAGACGCACAATGTCAAAGGTGCACTCAGTTGCCGATGCTTTATGTCTGGCCGTGCGAGGGAGTCCCCTATGAGCGGCCAGAGATGCAGGACAGAGTCGGTTGCACGGTCTGTGGAATTCAGTGGCCTTTGCTGGGGATGGCTAAGCAGATCCATGTACAGTAAGTGGCTCCATCGGAAGACACACAACCTCTCATATAGGTGACCGTGCCCAGACGGAGGAACGCCTCCTGTTGTAGCGCTGGTACCAGGGCCATTTTACCAGCATTGTAGGCCTCGGGCAAAGCAATGCATTTCGGGCCCCTCTATACATATTGACGGGGAAAAAAATGTAAACAAACAAAAAACATAACATGGCCTCTCCTGTGGTCTCGCGCCTTCTCCGCACTTGCTTCCATACAGTGAATATCTGTCAGCACTCTGATTGGTGAATAGCTTCAGCCATCCACCAATCAGCATATGCTGACAGTCGTTCTCCGTCTGGCTGCAGTCCGGGAAGCAGGAAGTGAATGCTGATTGGTCGCTCTGTGTGTGATTCACAATCATGGTGACCAGGAAGCATTCTCTACCGCCTCCCCAGAAGGCAGATTCCCACAACCCAATCTGCCCCAACTCAAAGGCCCCTACAAAGGGGGGGCCCATGGGCAGCTGCCCATTGAGCCCATACGTTAAGATGGTGCACCTATACTGTTACCGATAGAGCACCCATGTGTCTAGGTACACACCAAGGCGTAATTGCGGTACTCACTTGATCAGCCATGGCATTACCGTAAAGTCTAGGCAACGGTAAGTGACACAACTGCATCCGTGCCTCTCACAATCAGAACCTTCACTCAAACACGAGTCGGTTAGTTACCCCTGCAGCGTCTTCTAATACAATCAGGACCAATCAGATGGTGATATGCGGAGGTAAGGAGAATACCGCATCACCATGTAAAGGGTAAAGATTCCATAAGATAACTGTTAGTGAAATGGGAAAGAATCCTCGGTGGTTTCTGAAGGGTTAACGAAGAGTTTTCCGAGTGCGCAGCAATCACACAGGAAGGCAGGAGCTGACAATCTAACCTTGCTGTTCTTATTTCTGTGTCCACAGCAGATTAAATGAAGCACACGGCTCCTCTGGCAGGGGGCGGGAGGCGCGCCGGGAGAGCGGACGCTCTGTGTTTGTGGAGGTTTTAACGGGATGTGAACTCTTGCTTTTCAGTCTCGAAAAGGGAGCGACCCAGACAAAGATAAGAAAGGTCTAGAGAGCAGAGCAGACAGCATCGGCAGCGGGCGAGCAATACCAATTAAACAGGTAAGCTTCCTCTCTGCCTCCGCCTCCCTCCGCCAGGCTCCAGAGTGTAATTAGAGGAGCCCACGCTCGGGGTCTCGTCTCCGAGCCCCCCGCTCTCTGCACCGCGTTTGATGCCCCCCCCCCCTCGCCGAATGTGGAAGAGTTGCTCACTTGACATCAATTAGGCACGAATCCTGCGCACATTAAAATGGGATCATTAGGATAAAGAGGTGGTGTGAGAGGGGGGAGGGGATCTGCCATGTGACAACAGGCCTTAATGAAGTGAGCTGTGCAGGGGGAGGCGAGCAGGCCCAGGCAGCTTCAAAGTCACGCCTTTTGTGCAGAACACTTTGATTGGGCCTCTCTGCGTCTGTCTACGGGGGGATTGGGAGCCCCCCTCTGGTAAGCACGCACGGGCTTGATTTGGCTGGTAATCTGAGCCCCCCTCTGACGGCCGACGGGCAATTAGCCACACGGAACGTGTCAGCTGCAAGACCCTGTTTGTAATTTGCTAATGAAGTACTTGTACCTTTTGATTAGGTTCAGTTTCATTTAGGCCTCCATTA
Source organism: Crinia signifera (assembly GCF_055691185.1). NCBI lineage: Eukaryota > Metazoa > Chordata > Amphibia > Anura > Myobatrachidae > Crinia > Crinia signifera. Next base: position 181,438,102 of record NC_139223.1, on the reverse strand, counting down.
CCCGAGTGAGCGTTTACAGCCCTAATGAACAGGCTTAATTAATCCTTTCTGGTGACGTGCGAGGAAAAGGGGGGGGGGGGGAGATGAGGTAGAATCAGCAGGAGCCGGGGTTAGAAAACGTTAGCCCACAAGAGGCCGTTAATAGCCTAACGAGGAGGAAACGCTTTGGTGTGGATCCAGAGAGAGAGAGAGAACGCGAGAGCTTTATATAACGAGGCAGAGACCAGATATACAACTTGTGATTCCTGCCTGGGCAGACGTCGGGGAGCCTTTTTTGGGCTCTACAGGAGTTTGGGTTTCTGTCGTACAGGTTTATGCCGCCGTTTACAGGAGCACGGAGGATGATGCTTAGTAAACCCCCCCCCCAGAGTCAGTAGTCATAGACAATTCTACAAGCAAAAGTTCCAGCGAGCTGATGCATTTTGAGGGGTACAAACAAAAAATCTCCTTTAAATTTATTGTTTATTTCCTACTGACAAAAGGGAATTTATAACTGTCCATAGGGACAGGGGTAATATGGAAAAGATCCACGTACACACTCATCTACAGTATTAATAAATCTATTAACGTTGCCCAAGAATACGAAGGCTCTGTTCCATGCAGCCTTGTGCGCATTCATCCAGTGGCGGGAGTTAAATTAAGACATAAATTGTATTATTATTACCAGTTATTTATATAGCGCGCACATATTCCGCAGCGCTTTACAGAGAATATTAGAACACTCACATCAGTCCCTGCCCCAGTGGAGCTTACAATCTATATTCCCTACCACATATACACAGACATTCTAGGGTTAATTTTATTGGGAGCCAGTTAGCCTACCAATATATTTTTGGGTTGTGTGAGGAAACCGGAGTACCCGGAGGAAACCCACGCAAGTACGGGGAGAATATACAAACTCAGCACAGTTAGGACCATGGTGGGAATCGAACCCATGACCTCAGTGCTGTGAGGCAGTAATGCTAACCATTACACCATCCGTACTGCCCCATATATATAACACATGGTGGGGATAGAACCCATGACCTCAGCACTGTGAGGCAGTAATGCTAACCATTACACTGTCCGTACTGCCCCGTATATATAACACATGGTGGGGATAGAACCCATGACCTCAGTGCTGTGAGGCAGTAATGCTAACCATTACACCGTCCGTACTGCCCCGTATATATAACACATGGTGGGGATAGAACCCATGACCTCAGTGCTGTGAGGCAGTAATGCTAACCATTACACCACCCGTACTGCCCCGTATATATAACACATGGTGGGGACAGAACCCATGACCTCAGTGCTGTGAGGCAGTAATGCTAACCATTACACCATCTGTGCTGCCCAATGATGATTAGTGTCTGTTGATGGTTACATGACATTTATAGTGTTTTTTACGTTCTTCTGGTTATTGAATTGTTTATATGTTATCCACAGCTTAGCTCCAGCACACGTCGATGTATTCTTCTGAGCTCACTTCTCTGTAGTCCTGCACATCACTTGGCTGCAGAGAGCCATACATACCGAACGCCTGATTGCAGTGGGAGGCTGGGGCTCCTCTGGTGCCATTTGCATAAATCTTGTTAAGTCAGAGGCAGTTAATGAGGTACAAATGAGGCAAGGAAGGTGACATGCAGATCCATGCTGGCAGATGGGAGGTGGCGCCAGAGGTATCAGCTGCCTGGGTCTGTAGCCCCCCCGATCATCCCTGCGACTCTGGTACTCATGCTTTTGGTCTGGGGCACAGAGCTTGCCGTTTAGACATGTGTGACCCCCCCCCCCCTTGCGGGGCGATGATTTTTCACATCTGCACAGCTCCGCAGCTCTCTGACAATAAACCTATAGAGGCCGGCGTCCTTTTGATATAAACTTTGGGTGGCTTTCACCCTCGCTTTCTATTTGCAATGAGCAGTGCACGTTGATTCCTGCTTTTCCGCAGCGACGCTGATTATAATGCAGTAGTAATCAGTGCGCTGTAATTTGCTGGGTTTACCGAACGTTCCCAAGGGTCCCTGAAGTATATGATGGTAGCGCATTTTATTTCTGAACTGGGGCTGGGAGATTCCTGGTATTAATGCCAGATAAGGCCACGTTTTAGGTCTATAAAGCGGTTGCGGCGGCGGCGCCGTATAAATCCGTAGAACTGCTAAGAATTTTGCTGGAGAATTCTCATTGTATGAGCGCTGGGTTCCCCTTTAAACCAGCGCTACAGAACCGCACACAGACCTCGCACTCCGCTGTCACCAGAGATAGATCAGCTCTCTGGACAGAAGTTTGTACGTCTCTTTCCAGCGCCTCGCGCCAGAGCCTCTGGGACAAATCTTTATTAAATGGGGCCCATAAACAGTTTCCCATTAGGAGCGGAATTGTATCACTTTGCCGCATATAATTTGGTCACCCAGCGTCGGTTGAGTCACAGAGACTCATTACAAGTCCTTGTGGATGGGACTGAAGGCTGCTAACGATTGTACCAGTATAATTAAATCTTTCCAAGCACTCGGCAGCAGTGTCAACGAACTGTGAAGAAAATAATGTTATATAGCCAATCAAAAAGAGATACTTGTAAACTCATTTGAAGCGTCAGTGTGTGTTAGAGGCCTCTCTCTGGATGATGCTTATTGCTTGAGAAATTAAAGATACAGTTTTGTGCTAAGAGGCAATCCGGAAATTACATCCTGAATTAGTTGTTAATTGATTTGGTAATTCCCTGGGGTCTGCACACTCTCTCTCTCTCTCACTTCATTTTTTCCCTTTTTGTTGCTTTTCGTTAAGTGTCTGTTCTCCCAGCTCCACAATCATGTTTACCAATTAAATGTAATGATAGGAACAATGTGAGGATGTGAGCTGGATGCAATGTGTGCGTGTTTGTATGTGTTTATGTGGGAGCTTGATATAGTGCGTGTGTGGCTGAACTTTAATACTTGTGTGTATTATATTTCATATTGTGCGAATGAGGTGCTGGGTGTGTCGGGATTATCAAATAAATGCATTTTCGGCTTGTGCGCAGTGTTTAAAGGATTGAAGGTACGATGACCTTGTTTGTTTATTTGTTTTACTTTTTGTGATGTTCTGATCTCAAATGTTTAGTTTGTTTTTGTTTTATTTTGCATCCATATCATACTATTTACAATGTGGCAGGTCTGTGTGTACGGTGTTACAAAACACACTGACAGTCTGCAATTTACTAGGCTGACATTGTTTGGGGTCGATTTTAATTAGCCACCAGCTGGCGCGCATTCACGAGTAATGCTGTGTACACACAGCGAGACTTATTCAGATCTGATCGCAGTACAAATTTGTTCTCAAAATGGGCAAAAACCATGTGCACTGCAGGTGGGGCAGATGTAACACGTGCAGACAGTTAGATTTGGTTGGAGTGTGTTGAAACTGAAATCTAAAATTGCAGTGTAAAAATAATGCAGCCCCTATTTACCCTGCACAGAAACAAAATAACTCACACAAATCTAACTCTCTCTGCACATGTTACATCTGCCCCACCAGTGCACATGGTTTTGCCCATTTTGAGAACAAATTTGTACTGCGATCAGATCTGAATAAGAGCCTTTGTGTTCAATTTTGACTATAGGATAAAAATCGAATGATTTGCACCTCTTTTAATGCCAATTTGATCCCCATGAGCACTCCCGTTGAATGTAAATCAAACCGTAAAATAGACTGTGCAGGCAAAACTATACAGTACAGATCAAATGCGTTTTGCTTGCCGTTTGATTCGATCCCATTTGCATAGCAAGCAAAATCGCACCATGTGAACACACTTTAAGTGCGCACTCATGCAGCGCATACACTTGTGAGATATAGGGTACAATCATGCGATTTCGATAAATCGTATGTGTCACCCAACTATCCACGTCGGCGTGGAGTTGATTTTAGATAGTGTGGCGAGCGCAGCGAGCCCGAAAAAATGGCGAGCGGATGCAAATTACTTAACATGTATTCCACGTCGCCGTGCTTCGGGCTCGGTGGCTCGCTTGCTATTTGTTCTCATGCAATGCTATGCGATATTTAATAGTACAATCAGGGTCATTTTCCTGAATATCACATCGCATCACATACCATCGCATACCTTATGGCATGGTATGCGATGGGTGCCGTGCTAGGAAAAAAGTACCGTGGTTTTTAAACACATGTGATTTATTGCAGTACGATGTGCGATCTGCCAATTTATATATCCCCAGATAGCTCATCCCTCATTCCATCACCCAAATTCAGGTCGCAAGGCACATGCGATTTATCGCATGATTGTATGCAAATCGAATGAAAAAGAAAAAAGCACTTGCGATGCGATGTAGCACACGGGGAGTTCAATGGAAATCTCAGCGCGATATCGGGCCACATACCATCGCACAGGTGTATGAGCAACATTGCAATAGCCTCAAGATCACAGAATTTGGTTTGCAGCCCCACAAAAGGGCTCACAGAGAAATGGCATTAGAAAAATTGGTACTTGTGAGTTATCCGGGCTGCCGATTTTTTCATCGCGCCCGAAATCGGGGGCATCGCGTCGGTCGTGGCCGTTATAAGGAGCCGCGACGCGATGCCCACGATTTCCCATAGACCGTAATGTTAAAAGACACGATGGACCCGATTTCCGACACGATTTCCCATAGACAGTAATGTTAAAAGACGCGATGGACCCGATTTCCCATAGACAGCAATGTTAAAATAAAATTACAATGTGAAATTGGCCAATATGTTTTAAAAAAAAATGTTGGTACTTGTGAGTTATCCGGGCGCCCGATGTGGTCATCGCATGCCATTATAATAAGCATACGATGCGACGCGATGCGACGCGATTTTCCATCGCGTCGTATCTCGTCGCATCGTATGCTTATTGTATGGTATACAATGGGATGCGATGCGACGCGACGCGATGTTTACACTTCCCGCCCATTTTTAAACCCGCCCTCTGGCACATCTGGCAGAAAATCAGTGTGAGGTAGTTTCCAGAGGAGAGAGCAAGTGTTTGAGTGTGACAGATATTGATTTACAGCGTTTCTGAGGTGAATTATTGGACATTTACCCCAATATTGCCCCATTTGGCCCCTTACACCTGGCCCATTTCACCCCTTACACTATTATTGCCAAAATGGCTGTGGTTGATGGCATCTTCAGCCTCCCAAAAACAGAGGAAGAGACAGTCGCATTCCTGCAGGAGAAAGGGCTGCTCCCATTGACTGCCACATGCCCAAATGGCCACCCTATGCGCCTGTCCCTGAAAGAGCGCAAATGGCGCTGCTATATTAAAAGCTGCAGCAAAAAACAGAGTCTGCGGGCCTCCCTATTCTATCCTGGGTGCAGGCTCCCATTCATGACGATCCTGCGGTTTATCTGGTGCTGGTGCGATGAACTGACATCAATTGAATTCTGTGCAAAGAATTTAAAAATCTGCAATAAAAGCACCATTTTTTACAACGCCTTGATGCGGGAGGCATGCCAATGTGATTTAATGGCACAGCCACAGCAGCAGATTGGAGGCCTAGGCAAAATGGTGGAGGTTGATGAAACCCTGTTTGTCAAACGCAAGGCCAATGTTGGCAGAGTACTCCCACAGCAGTGGGTGTTCGGAGGAGTGTGCCGGGAGACAGGGGACTGTTTTATGGTTGCAGTTCCCAAACGAGATGCACCCACTCTCATTGGTGCAATTGTGCAGCACGTGGCACCTGGCAGCACCATCGTAAGTGATTGCTGGCGCGCCTACCAAACTAGTGAACTGGAGCGGGCTGGTTACAGCCACTTGCGGGTAAATCACCGCTTCAACTTCGTCGACCCAGAGACTGGTGCACACACACAGAACATTGAGCGACTATGGGGGTGTGCAAAATGGCGCAACAAACGCCAGCGGGGCACAGCCCGCCATCATCTAGATTCCTACATGCAGGAGTTCATGTGGCGAAAATGCCTGGCGAGAGACAACACATTTGAGCGTATTCTGCATGCGCTCACGTTAGTTGATAAATCATGATGTTGATTGATTATTGTGTGCTTTATGATTACTTGTTATTCTAATTTATTTCATTCTTATGTTAATTACACAGTTATTACCTTTAATTCAGTTGTCCTTAATGTGTCAGATATGCATGATATGGATGAATGATATTGGATGCTCACAGCCACTCCACTATCAACGTGAACCCGAAGCGTGGCGAGCGCAGCGAGCCCGCGAGGGGCGGCGGTACGCGTCCTACGACCTTTTCATGCCCTACTATCCACTAGGGCGTGGAGTGAGAATATAATAGTGTGGCGAGCGCAGCGAGCCACCGAGCCCCGCGAGGGGACACGGATACCTTCACAGGTAAGCGCGTCCCTTCGCGGGCTTACCTGTGAAGGTATCCGTGTCCCCTCGCGGGGCTCGCTGCGCTCGCCACGCTTCGGGCTCGGTGGCTCGCTGCGCTCGCCACACTATTATATTCTCACTCCACGCCCTAGTGGATAGTAGGGCATGAAAAGGTCGTAGGACGCGTACCGCCGCCCCTCGCGGGCTCGCTGCGCTCGCCACGCTTCGGGTTCACGTTGATAGTGGAGTGGCGTTAACAATGGGGATGGGACTGACATTGTGTCACTTTTTGGGACACTTTCTTGGGGGTTTTACACTGCAAAAATCGGGTGGTATCGCATCGCATCGCATCGCATGCCATGTGGTTAACATGCGATGCGACGTGATCACTTTACATAGTACCCGATGTAAAATCGGGTTCGGGTGGTCATCTCGTCGCGTCGCATCGCATGCCATTTGGTTAACATACGATGCCATGCGATGCGACGCGATGCGTATACGACCAAAAATCGGGCGCCCAGATAACTCACAAGTACCAAAATGTTTCATGGCCCCCCACCACCGTTAACGCCACCCCGCTATTGACGCCAACCCGAAGCGTGGCGAGCGCAGGTATCCGCGTGCCCTTGCGGGCTTCACAGGTGTCCGCGTCCCCTCGCGGGGCTCGCTGCGCTCGCCACGCTTCGGGCTCGGTGGCTCGCTGCGCTCGCCACACTATTCTATTCTCACTCCACGCCCTAGTGGATAGTAGGGCATGAAAAGGTCGGAGGACGCGTACCGCCGCCCCTCGCGGGCTTGCTGCGCTCGCCACGCTTCGGGTTGGCGTCAATAGCGGGGTGGCGTTAACGGTGGTGGGGGGCCATGAAACATTTTTTTTAAAAACATATTGCCCAATTTCACATTGTAATTTTATTTTAACATTGCTGTCTATGGGAAATCGGGTCCATCGCGTCTTTTAACATTACTGTCTATGGGAAATCGTGGGCATCGCGTCGCGGCCCCTTATAACGGCCACGACCGACGCGATGCCCCCGATATCGTGTCTTTTAACATTACTGTCTATGGGAAATCGGGGGCATCGCGTCGCGGCCCCTTATAACGGCCACGACCGACGCGATGCCCCCGATTTGGAGCTAAATCGTGGGCATCGCGTCGGTCGGGTGTCCTTAAGTTAACCAAACTTAAGGACAAAATCGGCAGCCCGGATAACTCACAAGTACCGAAAAATTAATTTCTAGCATGTGTGTCACACTTAACTGGATACAATTAGAGGTTTTGTACACAGAACAATTTATAATCTGCATGAGGGAAAATTCGGATAATTCTGCCTCCTTGTGGGCTATCTCTGAACTAAATGTACTATTGTGGTAGTGATTAAGGCTAATGCAGCAAGTAAGGCAAAGACTGAAGGCCCCCATACATTAGGACAAGTCGGACCCAATTTACCTGCGAGCCGCCCGGCAGCTCCCCGGGAGGCTCACATACAATTTGGCACTTGATGTGCCATTTTTACATGGGATAAATCGCATGCAATTTATCCCATGTAAAAAAAACCCCGGGGAGCTGCAGGGCGCTGAGCAGTAGTGGGGGCGGGCAGCGGCAGTAGTGGGGACGGGCAGCGGTGGTGGGGGCGGCCAGCGGCGGTAGTGGGGGCGGGCAGCGGCGGTGGGGACGGGCAGCGTGTGCGGTGAGCGCAGTGTACTTACACATAGCAGCAGCGGCGGGGACGGGACGCGCAGTGGCGGCTATTATATTTTTAAAATACTTGTCAAATGACCGGCCGCTCTCTGATTGGCTGAGAGCTCTCCGGCCAATCAGAGAGCGGCCGGTCATTTGACAAGTATTTTAAAAATATAATAGCCGCCACTGCGCGTCCCGTCCCCGCCGCTGCTGCTATGTGTAAGTACACTGCGCTCACCGCACACGCCGCCCGTCCCCACCGCCGCTGGCCGCCCCACCGCCGCTGGCCGCCCCCACTACTCCCCCGGTGTCTGTATGCATATGCCTGACAGGTGGCAGGCATATGCATACAGGGAGGTCGGACGTGATCGTATGTACAGACCGTCCGACCTCCCTGATCCGGTCCGATGCGCACGGGACCGCGCATCGGATCGGATCAAATGTCACATACCTACGATTTTGGGCCGATTTCATCTGATTATCGGCACAAAGTGCCGAAATCGGATGAAATCGTCCCAAAATCGCATAGTGTATGGGGGCCTTGAGTGTTTGGTCTCCTTTGCTTATGGGTCAGGCCCTTATTAATTTTATTTAAGATTTATAAAACACCAGCATTTTCTCCTGCATTATACTGGGGAAAAACAGCCAGACAGAGGTAAGAGGGTCCTGCTCGCAAACTAAAGCCAGCCATACATCTACAGATCGATTGTCATATTGGGCTGGTTGGAACAAAATCCTGGTAATGGATGAGAGAAATTGACAGTTGACCATTTGCTTTGAAATGCTGGAAAACTGCCATTCAGATATTACCAGGTTTTTATTCTAACCAGCCCAATCTGACAATCGATCGGTAGATGTATGGCCAGCTTAACCCTCTGCCTCTGATATCTTTGGTTGTATTGCCCTTTGAGCTGTCTTTTTGATTGTAAGCAATGTGTTCAGAGTGATGTGGTGGCTTTGGGACAGTGGCGACGGCTGATCGCCCGTAAATCACACGTTTTATTTTGCGCTCTCAGGACAGTAAGTAACTATTATATGCAACGATGTTGGGGCTACCTTATATATATGGTTGATGTGTTTATTTTACACACCACACCATCATTGCACTAAAATGAAATATCCCCCAAATGTTATTTTCCCCCGCATTGTCCACGTGTGAGCCACTTCCTTTGCAGTCTGGGTGTTACTTGCTGGGCGTTATAGTGCGCCGCAAACATGCAGGTTTGCTCGCTTGTGACCATCACACCATGTTTCCTATAACAGCCATGATATTACTGTACATCATGTAGTGATGACCTTTATTTAGTTATTAACAGTTTCTTATATAACGCACACCTATTCCGCAGCGCTGTACGGAGAATATTTGAACATTCACATCAGTCCCTGCCCCAGTGAAGCTTACAATCTATATTCCCTACCACATGTACACGCACACACAGACATTCTAGGGTTAATTTTGTTGGAAGCCAATTACCCTACCAGTATATTTTTGGATTGTGTGAGGAAACCGGAGTACCCGGAGGAAACCCACGCAAGCACGGGGAGAATATACAAACTCTGCACAGTTAGAACTATGGTGGGAATGGAACCCATGACCTCAGCGCTGTGAGGCAGTAATGCTAACCATTACACAATCCGTACTGCCCCGTAAATATAACACATGGTGAGGATAGAACCCATGACCTCAGCGCTGTGAGGCAGTAATGCTATAACCATTACACCATCCGTACTGCCCCGTATATATAACACATGGTGGGGATAGAACCCATGACCTCAGCGCTGTGAGGCAGTAATGCTATAACCATTACACCGTCCGTACTGCCCTGTATATATAACACATGGTGAGGATAGAACCCATGACCTCAGCGCTGTGAGGCAGTAATGCTAACCATTACACCATCCGTACTGCCCCGTATATATAACACATGGTGGGGATAGAACCCATGACCTCAGCGCTGTGAGGCAGTAATGCTATAACCATTACACCATCCGTACTGCCCCGTATATATAACACATGGTGGGGATAGAACCCATGACCTCAGTGCTGTGAGGCAGTAATGCTAACCATTACACTATCCGTACTGCCCCGTATATATAACACATGGTGGGGATAGAACCCATGACCTCAGCACTGTGAGGCAGTAATGCTAACCATTACACCGTCCGTACTGCCCCGTATATATAACACATGGTGGGGATAGAACCCATGACCTCAGTGCTGTGAGGCAGTAATGCTAACCATTACACCATCCGTACTGCCCGTATATATAACACATGGTGGGATAGAACCCATGACCTCAGTGCTGTGAGGCAGTAATGTAACCATTACACCATCCGTACTGCCCTGTATATATAACACATGGTGGGGATAGAACCCATGACCTCAGCGCTGTGAGGCAGTAATGCTAACCATTACACCATCCGTACTGCCCCGTATATATAACACATGGTGGGAATAGAACCCATGACCTCAGTGCTGTCAGGCAGTAATGTAACCATTACACCTTCCGTACTGCCCCGTATATATAACACATGGTGGGGATAGAACCCATGACCTCAGTGCTGTGAGGCAGTAATGCTAACCATTACACCATCCGTACTGCCCCGTATATATAACACATGGTGGGAATAGAACCCATGACCTCAGCGCTGTGAGGCAGTAATGCTATAACCATTACACCATCCGTACTGCCCCGTATATATAACACATGGTGGGGATAGAACCCATGACCTCAGCGCTGTGAGGCAGTAATGCTATAACCATTACACCGTCCGTACTGCCCTGTATATATAACACATGGTGAGGATATACAAACTCTGCACAGTTAGAACCATGGTGGGGATAGAACCCATGACCTCAGCGCTGTGAGGCAGTAATGCTAACCATTACTCCGTCCGTGATGACCTTGAAGATGTCACAGTGAGGTAATGTGTAAGTGGAGCCAGGAGTCATTTTGGTGCCATGACGTCAGAACGACGTTGCAGAGCAGAGGCAATCATCAGCACCTTACTGCCCTGCTCACTCCCGCTACAGGACTCTGCAGTGTGCGCACGTTTAGGGGTATAGGGATAACATATGAATTGCAGGCATGAGCAAGATCGCAGCGATGCTGCCCAATATTTATTGTGACAATCGGTTTTGCCTTTTTAAAACATCGGGTACACAGTCCGGGATCTCTGGCGGATCTCCAGGTGACTTGTGGTCTCTCATGTGGTGACACAAGTGGAATGCCAAATTGAATAAGTCAGCCAGCAAATTGCTCCATAATATCATTGATATCAATGAGGTTAATAACTGGGGTGTGAATTATAAGGTCGACCGGAAGTAGGTAGACACACGCAAAATGTTGACACAGGAAAACTGATATAGAGAAAAGTACAGAATTGAGACTTATTTTGATCCGATCTTGAATGGACCCATGTGTTCAAGTTATTATATAAATGTCATTAATTGTAAGGGGTGCGGCCTCGGGCAAATGCACTGAATGGATTGGTAGAAAGAAAGAGTCAGACTCATTTGACACAGGAAAAGGTTGACACAAGCTTTTCAAGTTTTTTGGGGTCTGTCGATTACTGTGATTGGTTCCGGTGCCTCGCTTGGTGCACTATTATATCCGACTCTATACTGATGGTTAAGTAAGAACAAGAAGTCTTATGGGGTTTTTTTAAATTGCAAAAAAACTTGTCTGCCTTTTTATCTGTTGACCTTTGGCTTGTGTCGATGTCAACCTATTGACCGTATACCAATTACAGAATATTGTCGCTATATATTGCTTTAATGTGTTGATAAGGTAAGTTGAATAATAGTCAGTATGTACAGCATTTGATGGTATTGATTTGGTGGTAATTAATTATAGTCTGTATACATAGGCGTTGGTGGTACTGATGAGGTGTGTTACTGATAACTATCTGTATATATATATATATATATATATATATATATATATATATATATATATATATAGGCATTGGTGGTACTGATAAGGTGCGTTACTGATTACTATCTATATATATATATATATATATATATATATATAGGCATTGGTGGTACTGATAAGGTGTGTTACTGATTACTATCTGTATATATATATATAGGCATTGGTGGTACTTATGAGGTGTGTTACTGAATACTGTCTGTATACATAGGCGTTGGTGGTGCTGATGAGGTGTGTTACTGAATACTGTCTGTATACATAGGCGTTGGTGGTGCTGATGAGGTGTGTTACTGAATACTGTCTGTATACATAGGCGTTGGTAGTACTGATGAGGTGCGTTACTGATTACTGTCTGTATACATAGGCGTTGGTGGTAATGATGAGGTGTGTTACTGATTTACTATCTGTATATATATATAGGCATTGGTGGTACTGATGAGGTGTGTTACTGAATACTGTCTGTATACATAGGCGTTGGTGGTGCTGATGAGGTGCGTTACTGAATACGGTCTGTATACATAGGCGTTGGTGGTAATGATGAGGTGTGTTACTGAATACTGTCTGTATACATAGGCGTTGGTTGTAATGATGAGGTGAATTACTGAATACTGTCTGTATACATAGGCGTTGGTGGTACTGATGAGGTGTGTTACTGATTACTGACTGTATACATAGGCGTTGGTGGTACTGATGAGGTGTGTTACTGAATACTGTCTGTATACATAGGCGTTGGTGGTACTGATGAGGTGTGTTACTGAATACTGTCTGTATACATAGGCGTTGGTGGTACTTATGAGGTGTGTTACTGAATACTGTCTGTATACATAGGCGTTGGTGGTGCTGATGAGGTGTGTTACTGAATACTGTCTGTATACATAGGCGTTGGTGGTGCTGATGAGGTGTGTTACTGAATACTGTCTGTATACATAGGCGTTGGTAGTACTGATGAGGTGCGTTACTGATTACTGTCTGTATACATAGGCGTTGGTGGTAATGATGAGGTGTGTTACTGATTTACTATCTGTATATATATATAGGCATTGGTGGTACTGATGAGGTGTGTTACTGAATACTGTCTGTATACATAGGCGTTGGTGGTGCTGATGAGGTGCGTTACTGAATACGGTCTGTATACATAGGCGTTGGTGGTAATGATGAGGTGTGTTACTGAATACTGTCTGTATACATAGGCGTTGGTTGTAATGATGAGGTGAATTACTGAATACTGTCTGTATACATAGGCGTTGGTGGTACTGATGAGGTGTGTTACTGATTACTGACTGTATACATAGGCGTTGGTGGTACTGATGAGGTGTGTTACTGAATACTGTCTGTATACATAGGTGTTGGTGGTACTGATGAGGTGTGTTACTGAATACTGTCTGTATACATAGGCGTTGGTTGTAATGATGAGGTGTATTACTGAATACTGTCTGTATACATAGGCGTTGGTGGTACTGATGAGGTGTGTTACTGAATACTGTCTGTATACATAGGCATTGGTGGTACTGATAAGGTGCGTTACTGAATACTGTCTGTATACATAGGCGTTGGTGGTAATGATGAGGTGTGTTACTGAATACTGTCTGTATACATAGGCGTTGGTTGTAATGATGAGGTGTATTACTGAATACTGTCTGTATACATAGGCGTTGGTGGTACTGATGAGGTGTGTTACTGAATACTGTCTGTATACATAGGCGTTGGTAGTACTGATAAGGTGTGTTACTGATTTACTATCTGTATATATATATATAGGCATTGGTGGTACTGATGAGGTGTGTTACTGAATACTGTCTGTATACATAGGCGTTGGTGGTGCTGATGATGTGTGTTACTGAATACTGTCTGTATACATAGGCGTTGGTGGTGCTGATGAGGTGTGTTACTGAATACTGTCTGTATGCATAGGCGTTGGTGGTAATGATGAGGTGTGTTACTGAATACTGTCTGTATACATAGGCGTTGGTGGTACTGATGAGGTGTGTTACTGAATACTGTCTGTATGCATAGGCGTTGGTTGTAATGATGAGATGTGTTACTGAATACTGTCTGTATGCATAGGCGTTGGTTGTAATGATGAGATGTGTTACTGATTACTGTCCGTATACATAGGCGTTGGTGGTACTGATGAGGTGTGTCACTGAATACTGTCTGTATACATAGGCGTTGGTGGTACTGATGATGTGTGTTACTGAATAATGTCTGTATACATAGGCATTGGTGGTAATGATGAGGTGTGTTACTGAATACTGTCTGTATACATAGGCGTTGGTTGTAATGATGAGGTGTATTACTGAATACTGTCTGTATACATAGGCGTTGGTGGTACTGATGAGGTGTGTTACTGAATACTGTCTGTATACATAGGCGTTGGTGGTACTGATGAGGTGTGTTACTGAATACTGTCTGTATACATAGGCGTTGGTGGTACTGATGAGGTGTGTTACTGAATACTGTCTGTATACATAGGCGTTGGTGGTGCTGATGAGGTGTGTTACTGAATACTGTCTGTATACATAGGCGTTGGTGGTGCTGATGAGGTGTGTTACTGAATACTGTCTGTATACATAGGCGTTGGTGGTACTGATGAGGTGTGTTACTGAATACTGTCTGTATACATAGGCGTTAGTGGTAATGATGACGTGTGTTACTGAATACTGTCCGTATGCATAGGCGTTGGTGGTGCTGATGAGGTGTGTTACTGAATACTGTCTGTATACATAGGCGTTGGTTGTAATGATGAGATGTGTTACTGATTACTGTCCGTATACATAGGCGTTGGTGGTACTGATGAGGTGTGTTACTGAATACTGTCTGTATACATAGGCGTTGGTGGTAATGATGAGGTGTGTTACTGAATACTGTCTGTATACATAGGCGTTGGTGGTACTAATGAGGTGTGTTACTGAATACTGTCTGTATACATAGGCGTTGGTAGTACTGATGAGGTGTGTTACTGAATACTGTCTGTATACATAGGTGTTGGTGGTAATGATGAGGTGTGTTACTGAATACTGTCTGTATACATAGGTGTTGGTGGTAATGATGAGGTGTGTTACTGAATACTGTCTGTATACATAGGCGTTGGTGGTAATGATGAGGTGTGTTACTGAATACTGTCTGTATACATAGGCGTTGGTTGTAATGATGAGGTGTGTTACTGAATACTGACTATACATAGGCGTTGGTGGTAATGATGAGGTGTGTTACTGATTACTGTCTGTATACATAGGCGTTGGTAGTACTGATGAGGTGTGTTACTGAATACTGTCTGTATACATAGGCGTTGGTAGTACTGATGAGGTGTGTTACTGAATACTGACTGTATACATAGGCGTTGGTGGTAATGATGAGGTGTGTTACTGATTACTGTCTGTATACATAGGCGTTGGTAGTACTGATGAGGTGTGTTACTGATTACTGTCTGTATACATAGGCGTTGGTAGTACTGATAAGGTGCGTTACTGATTACTGTCTGTATACATAGGCGTTGGTGGTGCTGATGAGGTGTGTTACTGAATACTGTCTGTATACATAGGCGTTGGTGGTGCTGATGAGGTGTGTTACTGAATACTGTCTGTATACATAGGTGTTGGTTGTAATGATGAGATGTTTTACTGAATACTGTCCGTATACATAGGCGTTGGTGGTAATGATGAGGTGTGTTACTGAATACTGTCCGTATAAATAGGCGTTGGTGGTAATGATGAGGTGTGTTACTGAATACTGACTGTATACATAGGCGTTGCTGGTAATGATGAGGTGTGTTACTGATTACTGTCTGTATACATAGGCGTTGGTAGTACTGATGAGGTGTGTTACTGAATACTGTCTGTATACATAGGCGTTGGTAGTACTGATGAGGTGTGTTACTGAATACTGTCTGTATACATAGGCGTTGGTGGTAATGATGAGGTGTGTTACTGAATACTGTCTGTATACATAGGCGTTGGTGGTAATGATGAGGTGTGTTACTGAATACTGTCTGTATACATAGGCGTTGGTGGTAATGATGAGGTGTGTTACTGATTACTGTCTGTATACATAGGCGTTGGTAGTACTGATAAGGTGCGTTACTGATTACTGTCTGTATACATAGGCGTTGGTGGTGCTGATGAGGTATATTACTGAATACTGTCTGTATACATAGGCGTTGGTGGTACTGATGAGGTGTGTTACTGAATACTGTCTGTATACATAGGCGTTGGTGGTACTGATGAGGTGTGTTACTGAATACTGTCTGTATACATAGGCGTTGGTGGTACTGATGAGGTGTGTTACTGAATACTGACTGTATACATAGGCGTTGGTGGTAATGATGAGGTGTGTTACTGATTACTGTCTGTATACATAGGCGTTGGTAGTACTGATGAGGTGTGTTACTGAATACTGTCTGTATACATAGGCGTTGGTGGTACTGATGAGGTGTGTTACTGAATACTGTCTGTATACATAGGCGTTGGTGGTGCTGATGAGGTGTGTTACTGAATACTGTCTGTATACATAGGTGTTGGTTGTAATGATGAGATGTTTTACTGAATACTGTCCGTATACATAGGCGTTGGTGGTAATGATGAGGTGTGTTACTGAATACTGTCCGTATAAATAGGCGTTGGTGGTAATGATGAGGTGTGTTACTGAATACTGACTGTATACATAGGCGTTGGTGGTAATGATGAGGTGTGTTACTGATTACTGTCTGTATACATAGGCGTTGGTAGTACTGATGAGGTGTGTTACTGAATACTGTCTGTATACATAGGCGTTGGTAGTACTGATGAGGTGTGTTACTGAATACTGTCTGTATACATAGGCGTTGGTGGTAATGATGAGGTGTGTTACTGAATACTGTCTGTATACATAGGCGTTGGTGGTAATGATGAGGTGTGTTACTGATTACTGTCTGTATACATAGGCGTTGGTAGTACTGATAAGGTGCGTTACTGATTACTGTCTGTATACATAGGCGTTGGTGGTGCTGATGAGGTATATTACTGAATACTGTCTGTATACATAGGCGTTGGTGGTACTGATGAGGTGTGTTACTGAATACTGTCTGTATACATAGGCGTTGGTGGTACTGATGAGGTGTGTTACTGAATACTGTCTGTATACATAGGCGTTGGTGGTACTGATGAGGTGTGTTACTGAATACTGACTGTATACATAGGCGTTGGTGGTACTGATGAGGTGTGTTACTGAATACTGTCTGTATACATAGGCGTTGGTGGTGCTGATGAGGTGTGTTACTGAATACTGACTGTATACATAGGCGTTGGTGGTGCTGATGAGGTGTGTTACTGATTACTGTCTGTATACATAGGCGTTGGTGGTACTGATGAGGTGTGTTACTGAATACTGTCTGTATACATAGGCGTTGGTGGTACTGATGAGGTGTGTTACTGATTACTGTCTGTATACATAGGCGTTGGTAGTACTGATGAGGTGTGTTACTGAATACTGTCTGTATACATAGGCGTTGGTGGTAATGATGAGGTGTGTTACTGATTACTGTCTGTATACATAGGCGTTGGTAGTACTGATGAGGTGTGTTACTGAATACTGACTGTATACATAGGCGTTAGTGGTAATGATGAGGTGTGTTACTGATTACTGTCTGTATACATAGGCGTTGGTAGTACTGATGAGGTGTGTTACTGATTACTGTCTGTATACATAGGCGTTGGTAGTACTGATAAGGTGCGTTACTGATTACTGTCTGTATACATAGGCGTTGGTGGTGCTGATGAGGTGCGTTACTGAATACTGTCTGTATACATAGGCGTTGGTGGTGCTGATGAGGTGTGTTACTGAATACTGTCTGTATACATAGGTGTTGGTTGTAATGATGAGATGTTTTACTGAATACTGTCCGTATACATAGGCGTTGGTGGTAATGATGAGGTGTGTTACTGAATACTGTCCGTATACATAGGCGTTGGTGGTAATGATGAGGTGTGTTACTGATTACTGTCTGTATACATAGGCGTTGGTGGTACTGATGAGGTGTGTTACTGATTACTGTCTGTATACATAGGCGTTGGTAGTACTGATGAGGTGTGTTACTGAATACTGTCTGTATACATAGGCGTTGGTGGTAATGATGAGGTGTGTTACTGAATACTGTCTGTATACATAGGCGTTGGTGGTACTGATAAGGTGCGTTACTGAATACTGTCTGTATACATAGGCGTTGGTAGTACTGATGAGGTGTGTTACTGAATACTGTCTGTATACATAGGCGTTGGTAGTACTGATGAGGTGTGTTACTGAATACTGTCTGTATACATAGGCGTTGGTGGTAATGATGAGGTGTGTTACTGAATACTGTCTGTATACATAGGCGTTGGTGGTAATGATGAGGTGTGTTACTGATTACTGTCTGTATACATAGGCGTTGGTAGTACTGATAAGGTGCGTTACTGATTACTGTCTGTATACATAGGCGTTGGTGGTGCTGATGAGGTATATTACTGAATACTGTCTGTATACATAGGCGTTGGTGGTACTGATGAGGTGTGTTACTGAATACTGTCTGTATACATAGGCGTTGGTGGTACTGATGAGGTGTGTTACTGAATACTGTCTGTATACATAGGCGTTGGTGGTACTGATGAGGTGTGTTACTGATTACTGTCTATATACATAGGCGTTGGTGGTACTGATGAGGTGTGTTACTGAATACTGTCTGTATACATAGGCGTTGGTGGTAATGATGAGGTGTGTTACTGATTACTGTCTGTATACATAGGCGTTGGTGGTACTGATGAGGTGTGTTACTGAATACTGTCTGTATACATAGGCGTTGGTGGTACTGATGACGTGCGTTACTGAATACTGTCTGTATACATAGGCGTTGGTGGTACTGATAAGGTGCGTTACTGAATACTGTCTGTATACATAGGCGTTGGTGGTGCTGATGAGGTGTGTTACTGAATACTGTCTGTATACACAGGCGTTGGTGGTAATGATGAGGTGTGTTACTGAATACTGTCTGTATACATAGGCGTTGGTGGTAATGATGAGGTGTGTTACTGATTACTGTCTGTATACATAGGCGTTGGTGGTGCTGATGAGGTGTGTTACTGAATACTGTCTGTATACATAGGCGTTGGTGGTAATGATGAGGTGTGTTACTGAATACTGTCTGTATACATAGGCGTTGGTGGTAATGATGACGTGTGTTACTGAATACTGTCCGTATGCATAGGCGTTGGTGGTGCTGATGAGGTGTGTTACTGAATACTGTCTGTATACATAGGCGTTGGTTGTAATGATGAGATGTGTTACTGATTACTGTCCGTATACATAGGCGTTGGTGGTACTGATGAGGTGTGTTACTGAATACTGTCTGTATACATAGGCGTTGGTGGTAATGATGAGGTGTGTTACTGAATACTGTCTGTATACATAGGCGTTGGTGGTACTGATGAGGTGTGTTACTGATTACTGTCTATATACATAGGCGTTGGTGGTACTGATGAGGTGTGTTACTGAATACTGTCTGTATACATAGGCGTTGGTGGTAATGATGAGGTGTGTTACTGATTACTGTCTGTATACATAGGCGTTGGTGGTACTGATGAGGTGTGTTACTGAATACTGTCTGTATACATAGGCGTTGGTGGTACTGATGACGTGCGTTACTGAATACTGTCTGTATACATAGGCGTTGGTGGTACTGATAAGGTGCGTTACTGAATACTGTCTGTATACATAGGCGTTGGTGGTGCTGATGAGGTATATTACTGAATACTGTCTGTATACATAGGCGTTGGTGGTAATGATGAGGTGTGTTACTGAATACTGTCTGTATACATAGGCGTTGGTGGTAATGATGAGGTGTGTTACTGAATACTGTCTGTATACATAGGCGTTGGTGGTACTGATGACGTGCGTTACTGAATACTGTCTGTATACATAGGCGTTGGTGGTACTGATAAGGTGCGTTACTGAATACTGTCTGTATACATAGGCGTTGGTGGTGCTGATGAGGTGTGTTACTGAATACTGTCTGTATACACAGGCGTTGGTGGTAATGATGAGGTGTGTTACTGAATACTGTCTGTATACATAGGCGTTGGTGGTAATGATGAGGTGTGTTACTGATTACTGTCTGTATACATAGGCGTTGGTGGTGCTGATGAGGTGTGTTACTGAATACTGTCTGTATACATAGGCGTTGGTGGTAATGATGAGGTGTGTTACTGAATACTGTCTGTATACATAGGCGTTGGTGGTAATGATGAGGTGTGTTACTGAATACTGTCTGTATACATAGGCGTTGGTAGTACTGATGAGGTGTGTTACTGAATACTGTCTGTATACATAGGCGTTGGTGGTAATGATGAGGTGTGTTACTGAATACTGTCTGTATACATAGGCGTTGGTGGTACTGATGAGGTGTGTTACTGAATACTGTCCGTATACATAGGCGTTGGTGGTACTGATGAGGTGTGTTACTGAATACTGTCTGTATACATAGGCGTTGGTGGTGCTGATGAGGTGCGTTACTGAATACTGTCTGTATACATAGGCGTTGGTGGTACTGATGAGGTGTGTTACTGAATACTGTCTGTATACATAGGCGTTGGTGGTACTGATGAGGTGTGTTACTGAATACTGTCTGTATACATAGGCGTTGGTGGTACTGATGAGGTGTGTTACTGAATACTGTCTGTATACATAGGCGTTGGTGGTAATGATGAGGTGTGTTACTGAATACTGTCTGTATACATAGGCGTTGGTGGTACTGATGAGGTGTGTTACTGAATACTGTCCGTATACATAGGCGTTGGTGGTACTGATGAGGTGTGTTACTGAATACTGTCTGTATACATAGGCGTTGGTGGTACTGATGAGGTGTGTTACTGAATACTGTCCGTATACATAGGCGTTGGTGGTACTGATGAGGTGTGTTACTGAATACTGTCCGTATACATAGGCGTTGGTGGTGCTGATGAGGTGCGTTACTGAATACTGTCTGTATACATAGGCGTTGGTGGTACTGATGAGGTGTGTTACTGAATACTGTCTGTATACATAGGCGTTGGTGGTGCTGATGAGGTGTGTTACTGAATACTGACTGTATACATAGGCGTTGGTGGTACTGATGAGGTGTGTTACTGAATACTGTCCGTATACATAGGCGTTGGTGGTGCTGATGAGGTGCGTTACTGAATACTGTCTGTATACATAGGCGTTGGTGGTACTGATGAGGTGTGTTACTGAATACTGTCTGTATACATAGGCGTTGGTGGTACTGATGAGGTGTGTTACTGAATACTGTCTGTATACATAGGCGTTGGTGGTACTGATGAGGTGCGTTACTGAATACTGTCTGTATACATAGGCGTTGGTGGTAATGATGAGGTGTGTTACTGAATACTGTCTGTATACATAGGCGTTGGTGGTAATGATGAGGTGTGTTACTGAATACTGACTGTATACATAGGCGTTGGTGGTACTGATGAGGTGTGTTACTGAATACTGACTGTATACATAGGCGTTGGTGGTACTGATGAGGTGTGTTACTGAATACTGTCCGTATACATAGGCGTTGGTGGTGCTGATGAGGTGCGTTACTGAATACTGTCTGTATACATAGGCGTTGGTGGTACTGATGAGGTGTGTTACTGAATACTGTCTGTATACATAGGCGTTGGTGGTACTGATGAGGTGTGTTACTGAATACTGTCTGTATACATAGGCGTTGGTGGTACTGATGAGGTGCGTTACTGAATACTGTCTGTATACATAGGCGTTGGTGGTAATGATGAGGTGTGTTACTGAATACTGACTGTATACATAGGCGTTGGTGGTACTGATGAGGTGTGTTACTGAATACTGACTGTATACATAGGCGTTGGTGGTACTGATGAGGTGTGTTACTGAATACTGTCCGTATACATAGGCGTTGGTGGTGCTGATGAGGTGCGTTACTGAATACTGTCTGTATACATAGGCGTTGGTGGTACTGATGAGGTGTGTTACTGAATACTGTCTGTATACATAGGCGTTGGTGGTACTGATGAGGTGTGTTACTGAATACTGTCTGTATACATAGGCGTTGGTGGTGCTGATGAGGTGCGTTACTGAATACTGTCTGTATACATAGGCGTTGGTGGTACTGATGAGGTGTGTTACTGAATACTGTCTGTATACATAGGCGTTGGTGGTACTGATGAGGTGTGTTACTGAATACTGTCTGTATACATAGGCGTTGGTGGTACTGATGAGGTGCGTTACTGAATACTGTCTGTATACATAGGCGTTGGTGGTAATGATGAGGTGTGTTACTGAATACTGTCCGTATACATAGGCGTTGGTGGTAATGATGAGGTGTGTTACTGAATACTGTCTGTATACATAGGCGTTGGTGGTGCTGATGAGGTGTGTTACTGAATACTGTCTGTATACATAGGCGTTGGTGGTACTGATGAGGTGTGTTACTGAATACTGTCTGTATACATAGGCGTTGGTGGTACTGATGAGGTGTGTTACTGAATACTGTCTGTATACATAGGCGTTGGTGGTACTGATGAGGTGTGTTACTGAATACTGTCTGTATACATAGGCGTTGGTGGTACTGATGAGGTGCGTTACTGAATACTGTCTGTATACATAGGCGTTGGTGGTAATGATGAGGTGTGTTACTGAATACTGTCCGTATACATAGGCGTTGGTGGTAATGATGAGGTGTGTTACTGAATACTGTCTGTATACATAGGCGTTGGTGGTGCTGATGAGGTGTGTTACTGAATACTGTCTGTATACATAGGCGTTGGTGGTACTGATGAGGTGTGTTACTGAATACTGTCTGTATACATAGGCGTTGGTGGTACTGATGAGGTGTGTTACTGAATACTGTCTGTATACATAGGCGTTGGTGGTACTGATGAGGTGTGTTACTGAATACTGTCTGTATACATAGGCGTTGGTGGTACTGATGAGGTGCGTTACTGAATACTGTCTGTATACATAGGCGTTGGTGGTAATGATGAGGTGTGTTACTGAATACTGACTGTATACATAGGCGTTGGTGGTACTGATGAGGTGTGTTACTGAATACTGTCTGTATACATAGGCGTTGGTGGTACTGATGAGGTGTGTTACTGAATACTGTCTGTATACATAGGCGTTGGTGGTACTTATGAGGTGTGTTACTGAATACTGTCTGTATACATAGGCGTTGGTGGTGCTGATGAGGTGTGTTACTGAATACTGTCTGTATACATAGGCGTTGGTGGTACTGATGAGGTGCGTTACTGAATACTGTCTGTATACATAGGCGTTGGTGGTAATGATGAGGTGTGTTACTGAATACTGTCCGTATACATAGGCGTTGGTGGTAATGATGAGGTGTGTTACTGAATACTGTCTGTATACATAGGCGTTGGTGGTGCTGATGAGGTGTGTTACTGAATACTGTCTGTATACATAGGCGTTGGTGGTACTGATGAGGTGTGTTACTGAATACTGTCTGTATACATAGGCGTTGGTGGTACTGATGAGGTGTGTTACTGAATACTGTCTGTATACATAGGCGTTGGTGGTACTGATGAGGTGTGTTACTGAATACTGTCTGTATACATAGGCGTTGGTGGTACTGATGAGGTGTGTTACTGAATACTGTCTGTATACATAGGCGTTGGTGGTACTGATGAGGTGTGTTACTGAATACTGTCTGTATACATAGGCGTTGGTGGTACTGATGAGGTGTGTTACTGAATACTGTCTGTATACATAGGCGTTGGTGGTACTGATGAGGTGTGTTACTGAATACTGTCTGTATACATAGGCGTTGGTGGTACTGATGAGGTGCGTTACTGAATACTGTCTGTATACATAGGCGTTGGTGGTAATGATGAGGTGTGTTACTGAATACTGTCCGTATACATAGGCGTTGGTGGTAATGATGAGGTGTGTTACTGAATACTGTCTGTATACATAGGCGTTGGTGGTGCTGATGAGGTGTGTTACTGAATACTGTCTGTATACATAGGCGTTGGTGGTACTGATGAGGTGTGTTACTGAATACTGTCTGTATACATAGGCGTTGGTGGTACTGATGAGGTGTGTTACTGAATACTGTCTGTATACATAGGCGTTGGTGGTACTGATGAGGTGTGTTACTGAATACTGTCCGTATACATAGGCGTTGGTGGTACTGATGAGGTGTGTTACTGAATACTGTCTGTATACATAGGCGTTGGTGGTACTGATGAGGTGTGTTACTGAATACTGTCTGTATACATAGGCGTTGGTGGTACTGATGAGGTGCGTTACTGAATACTGTCTGTATACATAGGCGTTGGTGGTAATGATGAGGTGTGTTACTGAATACTGTCCGTATACATAGGCGTTGGTGGTAATGATGAGGTGTGTTACTGAATACTGTCTGTATACATAGGCGTTGGTGGTGCTGATGAGGTGTGTTACTGAATACTGTCTGTATACATAGGCGTTGGTGGTACTGATGAGGTGTGTTACTGAATACTGTCTGTATACATAGGCGTTGGTGGTACTGATGAGGTGTGTTACTGAATACTGTCTGTATACATAGGCGTTGGTGGTACTGATGAGGTGCGTTACTGAATACTGTCTGTATACATAGGCGTTGGTGGTACTGATGAGGTGTGTTACTGAATACTGTCTGTATACATAGGCGTTGGTGGTACTGATGAGGTGTGTTACTGAATACTGACTGTATACATAGGCGTTGGTGGTGCTGATGAGGTGTGTTACTGATTACTGTCTGTATACATAGGCGTTGGTGGTACTGATGAGGTGTGTTACTGAATACTGTCTGTATACATAGGCGTTGGTGGTACTGATGAGGTGCGTTACTGATTACTGTCTGTATACATAGGCGTTGGTGGTAATGATGAGGTGTGTTACTGAATACTGTCTGTATACATAGGCGTTGGTGGTACTGATGAGGTGCGTTACTGAATACTGTCTGTATACATAGGCGTTGGTGGTACTGATGAGGTGTGTTACTGAATACTGTCCGTATACATAGGCGTTGGTTGTAATGATGAGGTGTGTTACTGAATACTGTCTGTATACATAGGCGTTGGTGGTACTGATGAGGTGTGTTACTGAATACTGTCTGTATACATAGGCGTTGGTGGTACTGATGAGGTGTGTTACTGAATACTGACTGTATACATAGGCGTTGGTGGTGCTGATGAGGTGTGTTACTGATTACTGTCTGTATACATAGGCGTTGGTGGTACTGATGAGGTGTGTTACTGAATACTGTCTGTATACATAGGCGTTGGTGGTACTGATGAGGTGTGTTACTGATTACTGTCTGTATACATAGGCGTTGGTGGTAATGATGAGGTGTGTTACTGAATACTGTCTGTATACATAGGCGTTGGTGGTACTGATGAGGTGCGTTACTGAATACTGTCTGTATACATAGGCGTTGGTGGTACTGATGAGGTGTGTTACTGAATACTGTCCGTATACATAGGCGTTGGTTGTAATGATGAGGTGTGTTACTGAATACTGTCTGTATACATAGGCGTTGGTGGTACTGATGAGGTGCGTTACTGAATACTGACTGTATACATAGGCGTTGGTGGTACTGATGAGGTGTGTTACTGAATACTGTCTGTATACATAGGCGTTGGTGGTAATGATGAGGTGCGTTACTGAATACTGTCTGTATACATAGGCGTTGGTGGTACTGATGAGGTGTGTTACTGAATACTGTCCGTATACATAGGCGTTGGTTGTAATGATGAGGTGTGTTACTGAATACTGTCTGTATACATAGGCGTTGGTGGTACTGATGAGGTGTGTTACTGAATACTGTCTGTATACATAGGCGTTGGTGGTACTGATGAGGTGTGTTACTGAATACTGACTGTATACATAGGCGTTGGTGGTGCTGATGAGGTGTGTTACTGATTACTGTCTGTATACATAGGCGTTGGTGGTACTGATGAGGTGTGTTACTGAATACTGTCTGTATACATAGGCGTTGGTGGTACTGATGAGGTGTGTTACTGATTACTGTCTGTATACATAGGCGTTGGTGGTAATGATGAGGTGTGTTACTGAATACTGTCTGTATACATAGGCGTTGGTGGTACTGATGAGGTGCGTTACTGAATACTGTCTGTATACATAGGCGTTGGTGGTACTGATGAGGTGTGTTACTGAATACTGTCCGTATACATAGGCGTTGGTTGTAATGATGAGGTGTGTTACTGAATACTGTCTGTATACATAGGCGTTGGTGGTACTGATGAGGTGTGTTACTGAATACTGACTGTATACATAGGCGTTGGTGGTACTGATGAGGTGTGTTACTGAATACTGTCTGTATACATAGGCGTTGGTGGTAATGATGAGGTGTGTTACTGAATACTGTCCGTATACATAGGCGTTGGTGGTAATGATGAGGTGTGTTACTGAATACTGTCCGTATACATAGGCGTTGGTGGTACTGATGAGGTGTGTTACTGAATACTGTCTGTATACATAGGCGTTGGTGGTGCTGATGAGGTATATTACTGAATACTGTCTGTATACATAGGCGTTGGTGGTACTGATGAGGTGTGTTACTGAATACTGTCTGTATACATAGGCGTTGGTGGTACTGATGAGGTGTGTTACTGAATACTGTCTGTATACATAGGCGTTGGTGGTACTGATGACGTGCGTTACTGAATACTGTCTGTATACATAGGCATTGGTGGTACTGATGAGGTGTGTTACTGAATACTGTCTGTATACATAGGCGTTGGTGGTGCTGATGAGGTGTGTTACTGAATACTGTCCGTATAAATAGGCGTTGGTGGTACTGATGAGGTGTGTTACTGAATACTGTCTGTATACATAGGCGTTGGTGGTAATGATGAGGTGTGTTACTGAATACTGTCTGTATACATAGGCGTTGGTGGTAATGATGAGGTGTGTTACTGAATACTGTCTGTATAAATAGGTGTTGGTGGTGCTGATGAGGTGTGTTACTGAATACTGTCTGTATACATAGGCGTTGGTGGTAATGATGAGGTGTGTTACTGAATACTGTCTGTATACATAGGCGTTGGTGGTACTGATGAGGTGCGTTACTGAATACTGTCCGTATACATAGGCGTTGGTGGTAATGATGAGGTGTGTTACTGAATACTGTCTGTATACATAGGCGTTGGTGGTACTGATAAGGTGTGTTACTGATTACTGACTGTATACATAGGCGTTGGTGGTACTGATGAGGTGTGTTACTGAATACTGTCTGTATACATAGGCGTTGGTGGTACTGATGAGGTGTGTTACTGAATACTGTCTGTATACATAGGCGTTGGTGGTACTGATGAGGTGCGTTACTGAATACTGTCTGTATACATAGGCGTTGGTGGTAATGATGAGGTGTGTTACTGAATACTGTCCGTATACATAGGCGTTGGTGGTAATGATGAGGTGTGTTACTGAATACTGTCTGTATACATAGGCGTTGGTGGTGCTGATGAGGTGTGTTACTGAATACTGTCTGTATACATAGGCGTTGGTGGTACTGATGAGGTGTGTTACTGAATACTGTCTGTATACATAGGCGTTGGTGGTACTGATGAGGTGCGTTACTGAATACTGTCCGTATACATAGGCGTTGGTGGTAATGATGAGGTGTGTTACTGAATACTGTCTGTATACATAGGCGTTGGTGGTACTGATAAGGTGTGTTACTGATTACTGACTGTATACATAGGCGTTGGTGGTACTGATGAGGTGTGTTACTGAATACTGTCTGTATACATAGGCGTTGGTGGTACTGATGAGGTATATTACTGAATTTTGTCCGTGTACAGGATCTGACGTATTGATAAGGAAGGGAAAGCAGTACTCGTGATACGACTTTTAATTTGCGCTTTGCAGGTTGGTCCCCTCCATATTTATTCCAGGCGGTGCTGTCAGGCACATTGTGCTTAATACGTTCATTTAGATTTATAAGCATTGTTTACAGAACCTGTGTGCTGCTGAAGCTCTAACAACATCTGTTCCCTGGTACTAATTAAGTGCTAATTACGAACCAGCTTTGTGTGTTTGTCATTGTAACAGGCTGGTTCTTCTTGTGGGGAATGGGAATAAATTGATTTGTAGGGCAAAGGCCTCGCGAGGACCATGGGAAGTCAGCGTACAGTGTCACAGGAGGCGTTCATGGAAGCAATATCTCTGCAAATAATCCCTTTTGTCCAATACCCCTTTTTATAAACATCTCTATATCATTTACATTTCCTACTTATTTTGATATTTTTTTCCATCTTCAGACCCAATGAGTCTATGTGGTCCAATAACGTCCAAAGATTCAGCACCACTAGTTCTCCACCCCCATATTCTGCCAACATGGTATCCGATAGATTTCTCGTTCCCGACAGGGTCGTATCCAGTGTATACCGCATTTTAGACGGTTTCTTGTTCCTGTCTTATATACGGAACCAGAAATCTAACTGCCAGCAGTTTATTGTCACGTTCTGTTTGTTTTCCGTACATCGCGGTGGAAGACCCTTAACCTGACGATCCACACGCTGCAGTGCACTAGACTGTGCTGCATCTTTGGCTGCGTCTACATTTCTAACTGTGTTTTAACTAATTACTTTGCTACTAATTAACGTATCCCGTGGGAGTCAGGTTGTGTTCTTGAGATCCATCAAAATGCTACATATCAAGGATTTCTTTGTTGAAACATTAATTGCTTCGACTCTGTTGTCATAGGAGATCTCTGTGAGTTATGGGTACACGCGCCTATACACGCAGCCGTTCTACTGCCCAATTAGGTTGTTTTAGACCTAATTATTTGCAAATTGCAGTGTGTTTGGGCCCAAAGGTTTGCCCATCCCGATCAACAGACTAATAGAATTTTCAGACGATAATCAAGAGTGACGGAGAATGCAGTTGGAGGACTGTGGTCTCGCCCTGTTTGCGGTCATTGATCTACAGCATCAGTTGCGCGCCCCCCCCCCCCCCCCCGGCATCCAGCTGTGCAATCTCCCAGAAGCCACGTCTTTCCTGTTTGGCCACGTGTGGCGCAAAGTTAATTGATTGTTGACCTATATTTATATAGCAGGGATATATAACTGGGTGCTTTGCAAAGAATATTTTATCATTTACATCAGTCTGTCTTCCCCATCACACAGACACTCACTTTTGCCAGACTCACGGATTCTGGGATATCCGCACAGACTGCAGTGAGAGCAGGTCACCCTCCTTTAATAAAAAAAATAAATAAAAAAAATATATAAAGTCACACTGCCTGAGAAAATGGACAAGTTTGTTGGGGGGGTTACGATTCTCAATTCACTGCTCCGTCCAAATTTTGCAGTGTCAAGAGTTGTACACTGCAGCAGACGTAGTGCAGCCCAGAGCGTCCAATTCTACTGCCGCCAGCCCCACCCCTTCCTGCTGTGTCAAGGGTTTGGTGCAGGGACAGTGAGCCCTGCTCCGACACTGCATGCAAACATGGGGAAACCATGCAAACGCCACACCGATACTAATGTCACCAGTGTGTGGCAGAGATGCGAACCACTGTGCCACCCTGCTATAAGTTACCCCCTAACATGGTTGAGTATCCATAACACCCCCCGATACTTCTGTTTCTGTCTGTTTAGGAGCTCACTGACATCACAGTCTAGACCCAGGTGTTGACGAGTGTACACAAATTGTTTGATAGCACATTTCTGTGTAGCCGAGAAATTAATTATTAGTGGCAGTGAAATTGCTGTAGAATTAATCCCTCTGCTGCCTGGAGGCTTGCGAGACTGTGTGATCTGGGTTTACCGCATTAGTTTTCCACTAAAATTGGCCCTTGAGCTCTTGACAAGTGATTACTACAACTGTGTTCTGGCCCTTTCCGTGTCGCAGGAGGTGCTGATGAATTAGCACGAAGAATGATTACACACTTATATTATTCACATGCGTACAAGGTTATTTGCATTACAGCATTTGTGCGCGGAACATGAGACTTGTCAGATTAACCCCTGCAGTCCCGTGGCGCCTCCCCCCCCCCCCCCCCCATATCTCAGACTATGCCCTTTCTGGATCCCAGCCTCCCAATAATTACCGACACGTCTCTCCATGCCCTGCAGGTAATAGTGCCCGCCATGCGGCTTCTCTATAAATCATTCTCATATCCAGCCGTGGATGGCACCCGGGCAGCGTTTTGAATTATTCAGGTAATTTGGAGGACAGGCCTATTGTATGAAGCAGGTCATAATCCTGTGATGTCAGGATGTATCTTCTAAGAGCAGTGGCAGTGCGGCACGGATGGTGTAATGGTTAGCATTACCGCCTCACAGCGCTGAGGTCATGGGTTCCATTCCCACCATAGCCCTAACTGTGTGGAGTTTGTATATTCTCCACGTGCTTGCGTGGGTTTCCTCCGGGTACTCCGGTTTCCTCCCACAATCCAAATATATGCTGGTAGGCTAATTGGCTACCAACAAATTAACCCTAGAATGTTTGTGCGTGTACATGTGGTAGGGAATATAGATTGTAAGTTCCACAGGGCAGGGACTGATGTGACTGTTCATATATTCTCTGTAAAGCGCTGCGGAATATAACTGGTAATAACTAATAATAAATAAATAATAAATGGTACACCTATGTTTAAGCACTGTGGGCATATTTTCTAGATGCCTAATCTTACCTTAAGGTGAATCCTTAAATCCCGACCGTAAAAGACTTACCCACAGGGATGAGCAGGGATAGGCACTGTCCAGTGCTTTGGAACTACATATCCCAGCATGCTCTGTCACAGATATGCTGTTAGGGAATGCTAAAACTGTGGCAGGGCATGCTGGGATGTGTAGTTCCACAGCAGCCGGGGTGACCAAATCTGCTCTAGAGCAGAGATCAGAGCCCAGTGGTTCTCCGGCTGATGGCTGAGCCACCCATTGGCTGAGCCGGTTCTAGAAGAATACCCAGATTTAGAAGTTAATTGCTATTCTAGTTCTACTTAAACAGGCAGACAAGAAAGTACTTCTATACTAAATGCTCACAGGCCGTTCCATTCCCACCTAGAGGACGGCGTGAGAAGCAGCCTAGGGATGGGGTTGGAGGTGGAGGGCCTGGGGGCGTGAATGTAATCATGCAAATAGAGGCAGAGTGCCTCACCTGTAGAGACCATTCCTCCCAGTAATGACTGATTACCAGTAATAATGGCTATTATTATGTCAAGCACAAACCCACAGTTGCTGAAAGAGTGAGCGCAAGAGCCACACAAATCTGTCTCCGTAAAATCTACACTGAATAAATCACTTTGTCCCCCACTTCTAAGGCCAGTACATCACTCCTATCTACAGGGCTACGGCACATTCCCAATTGCGGCATCGCAGATCACTTTTTTGCACTCAAAAGGTTAAACGGCCAACAAACCCGTCTCCCCATCATTTCCCTAACATATCGCAGGCCGCTTGTACGGGTGTCCCATCAGGTAACCCATCTCCCGGAGGGCTGCAGGTGCCGTGGCTCCTCCTCCTCTGAGTAATTGCGCGCTGCAGACGCCTCCTCCCCTCCCCGTGTTATTTACACTGTAATTCATTTGTTTTACTCTGCAATTGGCAGCTGACAGGCTGTAATTTCACGGCTTGTAATAAAAAGGTGTCTCATAATCTGCTTCATTTACCAGCGGAGCCTCTAATGAAATTAACTGCAGCCCTAATTATTCCTGTGAATACTAACGACCCACCGTCACGACTCCCTGCGAGAAGGACACTGGAGTTCCGTCTGGCGCATCGCGTGCGAGGAACAGAGGTCGGACTTTCGGGGACTTGTCTCCTTTCCCCCCCTTCCTCTTCACGCGCTTTCTGTAAAGTTATATTGAACATCGCTTCCGCTGTGTATTCGATATGTTCTGCTCAATGAATCGACCGATTCTTCCGACAATCGTTCCGATGTCACAATAGAATTATGTTTGAGCTGCCCGTTAACACCGCGCCATACGTCTCTTCCGAACCTGTCGCACGCGTCTCATTCCCGGCACCGTATCCCCCGATAGTCCCTGGTAATATCCAGCCTCGGAGCCCTCTGCAAACAGAAACTTATCAGCAAGTCAGGCTCTATCCCTTAATGAATAGAGAGTGCTGAAGTAAGCGTTAGGTAATTGAGTTTATAATTAATTACCCAGAACCCTCATCAGATAAACGCGCTTGTAGAGAATTTTTTTTTTTTTGTAATCGCAATCTCTGTCTTTCCTTGTCCCCCGGGCCTGCCCTTCCCTGTCCTTGTCCTGGCTGCTATAAGCACTTATCTCTGGCCACTGGCCCTCCCTGTGTCCCCCAGGGTGATGATGGATGAGCTGAAGGAGTGGTGAACTCATCGATGATGCACCTATTCATGACAGCGATAGTCCCCCCCCCCTCCCCAGCACTGTCCGCCAGTGTCACTCATGTAGCGGCCTGACATATCCCAACAAAGGCCTGGGAAGTTTACAGACCGTCATCCCTGCACTTCCCAGAACCCGTATACCTCCATCACAAAGGCCACCCGTTGTCCTATCTCCTGCTTCATTCCCACCAACAATACAGCTGCAAATGAGCGTTATTCAGTGCGTGTCTGCTCGGGGTCTTATCACTCACAGACTGAGGAGAGGATCCAGAGCTTTGATTGATCCCTCTGTGATTAGGGGTAGGTTTATCTGTGAACACTTTGCTCCCTCCCTTCACTCCATCCGAGCATTCTTCTGCACTCTGCTCCGCTTGCTAATCTTCTCTCCACAAATTGTTTTTTCCATTATCTACCTTGCCCTCTCTTTCTGTCTCGCCTTTATTTCCTTGTATCTTCCTATGATCCGCTTCTGACAGTACCTTGTCACCCATCTCGCCCTGTACACAGTCTCGTCTCCTCGCCATTCTCTCGCACCGGCAGGGAAAGGTCCGAGCACAAGTCAGTCATGTCCTACTGGGGATTGGACATACACGGTCTCCTGTTCGCACAGCACCTGGGCCTACTCGCCTTCCTTATCTTGTACCTGGCAGAAGGTGTACCGTACTGAGACCCCATAACCTGCTTACAAGACTGGCTTGGAGATCTGATCTAAAGCAAAGATAATACTAAAAGGGGGACATTTACTAAGATGGGAATTCTATTTCACATGTAATGTTGCTATGGGCAACGTCCTATCTAAAATAAAACTCCCATCTTAGTAAATTTCCCCCTAAATCCTTACCAGTATGTCGCTTATAGGTTGTCCTTTTACAGTTAGAACCGTATGCCATATGAAAAGTCATATGCTAATAAATATAGATGGATAGATAGATCTATATATATATATATATATATATATATATATATATATATATATATATATATATATATATATATATATATATGGTATGGAAAACAGGCGTCACTCTCGGATTTAGTGAAAGCGTGAAAATCAATTTATTAATCCAACATGTTTCGGGCCAAGCTAGCCCGTCCTCAGGGATCCCTGAGGACGGGCTAGCTTGGCCCGAAACATGTTGGATTAATAAATCGATTTTCACGCTTTCACTAAATCCGAGAGTGCCGCCTGTTTTCCATACCCTGCATTGGGGCCAGAAGGTCCACGCTGGAAGGCACCGGGTCAGTAATCAATTGGACCTGCCACTGGGAGTGCCGGCCAACGCACAACTATATATATATATATATATATATATATATATATATATATATATATCTATCTATCTATCTATCTATCTATCTCTATATATATATATATATAGCTGAGCACCATAATAAACTCACAGCAATAAACTGGGCTTTTAGTTCATGATCTCCGGTGTTCAGAATATCCGCTAAAAGTACCAGCGTCGCTCACATTTGTTATATAAATTCAAATAAAAAATGTTGTGTAAAAAAAAAGTTATTTCCTATATAAGGTAACGTTACAGGTCATTATGACGGATAAAATGTTTGCTTGGCAATTTTCACACCTATTTTGACAAAATTCACTCGGCACTCAAAGGGTTCATATATTTTAGTTAATTATTTTTTTTCGTTAACCTTTTTGCGATCACATCTCCTCATTCACCCGCTATGTAACCTCATTTATTTTAACCTGTGTCAGCTGTTTGCAGAAGCTATCGCCTTTAAAAAAAACCAGAAGTTAGTTAAGTATCATTGACGATATGATAGTAGTTACCAGATTTATCTGTCCAATCTGTCTGGTGGGAACAAAAATCTGGTAATGTATGGGAGCAAATGCCAATCAACAATTTGCTCCCAAACGCTGGAAAATGGCCAAAAAAACGATTGTTCGGATAATTTTGTTAAATCAAATGGATTTAAGAAAATTGACCATTGGTGGGGGTTTTTTTGTTTTCAGCATTTGGGAGAAACCATTCTATTTCCATACACTTCCATACATTACCAGATTCTTGTAACCACCAGACAGACCAATCTTTAGGTGTGTACCCAGCCTAAGTGATCGAGTAGGTGTGGGCTGCTATAGCTACTGTATCTATATAAATATAAATATATATATATATATATATATATATATATATATATATATATATACACACAAACTAGCTCACTTGCTCTGAGACCCGTTATATACAGCAGACTCTAAATAGAGAATTCCCACATTGCCGTGCATTTTGTAGTGATATCCATTTATAATCTGAAAACTGTTAAGACCTCTGTTTTCTCTATACCCTGTGAACTTGGTGGTTAAATACTTCCACCTTACATCAGTTCACCACTGCTAATATTGAAGATTTGCTCCATATACAAACCTACCGGATTTATATTGCCCCCTGATGAAGTCCTAAAGGACGAAACGGATATGAAGTTTTCTATATGTGGCACATCTTGAACTAAACAGTCGGATGTTGGAGACGTTAATGGAAATGCTTATTTGAAGAACTCAATGCATTATTATCATTTCTCAGAATGTTCTTGAATAAATGTATTTGATTTTATTATTATTTTTTTTATATGTTTTTTTATATATTTTATATTAAGCCACTAAATAATTGGTTGTTGGTGAATTAACTTATAGCGAACTTCTATCATATATATATATATATATATAATTAAAGAATTCTATTCACTTCTATATTTATTACAGTTTCTCATATAGCGCAGCAGATTCCGTTACGCTTTACAATTGGTTGGGAACAGTGATAAAGCAAACTGGGTAGAT
This sequence comes from Crinia signifera, assembly GCF_055691185.1. Lineage (NCBI taxonomy): Eukaryota > Metazoa > Chordata > Amphibia > Anura > Myobatrachidae > Crinia > Crinia signifera. The sequence continues at coordinate 181,403,055 of NC_139223.1, read as the reverse complement.
ACAAACTGACATAGAGGTAGGAGGGCCCTGCTCCCAAGCTTACAATCTATAGACTTTATTTCCCCTCTTTTTAAAAAATGTAAGGACAATGAAGTGGCACATACATAGTTTGGAACTTTAGTGAAACTTTTAGGACATAACTGAGACTAAACCACGATTAAATTAATTCAACTGACGAGGAAATTATATATTTTCTTATTAATGTCTGCGTTCACTTTTACGGTTAACTAATTTTTTGTGCTTATTTCTATTCATGTTGTTAATAAGTGGAAGAATTATTTAATTGGTAGACTGAGCACAATCCACCTTAAAGCCTATATATAGGTTAGCTGCGGATGCACAGCAGTGAGTGTGCGGTTACTTGGATCAGTTAGGGATTTTTAGGGTTAGTGGGTGTAGAGAGCATGTTCCCGATCGGGTGTCACAAAGATTGGTGTTCTGCCTAGGCGGCTGCCCTCGGAGATACAATATGTCTGTCATTGTGCAATGTGACGCTCCAGGCCTGCAGGGAGGGGGGGGGGGGGCGGGGGAGGGCTGAGCAAGGTGGCAGGGCAGAGTATCATTATCAGACGTAATTGATAAATAATATCCCTCATAAATACTGCCAGTCCTTCAATTAGTTTTCTGTAAAGTTCGGGATGGGGAAGTGATGGCCTGTCAAAGTGACAATGGATGACAAAAATTAATAAATTGCCTTCTAAATAGTGCGGACACTTAAAGAAAAATTGGGCAGCCAATTTAGCCCAGCGGGAGGTGGGGGGCCGGGGGCTTTTTTCTCGTTTTTATTTTGTGCTCTTGTCGGGCCTCTAATGTTGTCTAGGCTTTATTAATGATAACGGAGCCTCCGCTGCCGCTTATGTTGCTACGGGCAACTTTGTTCATTAAAATTAAAGCCGGCGTTTAATCCCATTAGCCGCTCTCTGGGTAGCTCCTGTCGCTGACAATATACAGGGAGGGGGGCTGTAGATGGGACTCAGCCCTGTGGGATGGTAGGGTCGCCAGAGATGTGTATTTACGATTTTCTTTTATATATATATATATATATATATATAATATATATTTTTTTAATAAATACCTTCCAATAAATAGTGTGTGTGTATATAATAAATATATATTTATATATATAGATGCACAAACACTTCATTTTATACAAACTGTTAACTCCTTATTCCTTTTGTCAACTGATTTTAATTAGTGTGGTGAATGGACGAGCGTGAGTTAGTGCAAGCGACGATCCCCCGGTATTACTGCTGCTATCTGTAAATAAATTGTATCAGACGCACTCAAGGAGAATCCGTTAAGTTTAAGAAGGCTCGTTAGCGAAACGTTGCCGTTCTGTGTTTATTTGACTACGCTAATTGCTGCCCGACACTTATCGGTGCAGAAACGAGCGCGCAGAATTCGCCAGGCCAGAAAAACATGAAACAAATCGGGGTTGGCACCTCCGCGCGGCACTTAAACGCTGAATATGAAATCCAGGTTAGATTACAAAAGATGTGAAAAATCGCAGGGCGCGCTCTAAACTGTCTGCACGGCACCTCGAGACGGCCGCACGGAGCCCCTCCGCTCAGTTATAAATGTGTCTGTCCTTGTTTTCCATTTGTATTTGCTAATAACAATGTGAGCTAATGTGCGCTGTGTGGAGATGCAGAAAGGAGATGAATGACCGTATCAGACTCATTGTGTCAGGGCAAGAGGGGAGGGGGGGGTGAGAGATGCAGGGCCAGGATGTCTTTGCAAAGAAGCCCCGGTGGGTCACGGAACAATAGGGCACAGGGCTTTATAGAACATGTGCGTGACTCGCCGCTCGGCCCATTCAGGCCGGGACCAGTCACGGACTTCGCATTGGCTCCGGCAGCTAAATAGTTAACCAGCCCGACAGTGGCTCCTGTAATAGATTGCACGCCGAAACCTCCCGAGCCGCGTGGTATCAATCTGAGCTCCGGTATAATGTTCATGTTCTAGGCGCTGGAGCTGTCATGTGTAAGGAGCTGTGAAGATGTATATTTTGAAGAGCGAGAAAAGAGCAGACCCTGCTTTTTTATCCTGCCACCCTTTAATTGTTGACTAAAATCTAATAACTGTTGTGCTAAATGAGCCATTAAATGTCCTTCTCGTAAAACATTGTGTATCAAATGATTTTAATGTTAGAAGCATAATGTCACTTTCATCTTCATGACAAGCGGCAGATAGCTGGGAATGAGGAGACCGAGAATTAATGATGAGGCAAAGCAGGGAGCTGGGCTGACATCCTGCACGAGAGCCACCGTACACAGAGATACGGGGCCGTGTACAAAGCACTCAGCGATGGCCCACGTCCTCTGGGTGCGGGGTGAGGGCAGCTAAGAGCCCCGCTGTTGTGCATAGGGATTAGGCGAATACCACAGTGATTGTATTCCTTATTAACATTCATTTAGAGCACACCTAATCCACAGCTCTTGACAGATAGGTCAGTCATTCACTGCGGCTGCAGAGCTTACAATCTATATTTCCTATTGCGTGGGCATGTACACACACACACACTAGGTTTATTTGTTCTATTTTTTGGTCTGCAGCCAAAACCTACCAGAATGTTTGCGGCGGTGGGAGGAATCCGCAACGCCTAGACCATGGGTGGTCAAACCGGTCCTCAAGATCGACCAACAGTTCATGTTTCATCTGTAGAATGTGTCAGTTAGGAATGAATGTAGAACATGTTTGAAAATGTGTCAGTTGGTGATGGCAGCAGCTAGGTGGTCTGAGAAATGTGACAGTAATGACTGCACCTGTGCAGCAGATAGGTGATCTGGGAAATGTGACAGTTTTTAATGACTGCACCTGTGAAGCATATAGGTGGTCTGGGAAATGTGACAGTTTTTAATGACTGCACCTGTGAAGCATATAGGTGGTCTGGGATATGTGACAGTAATGACTGCACCTGGGAAGCATATAGGTGGTCTGGGAAATGTGACAGTTAGTAATGACTGCACCTGGGAAGCATATAGGTGGTCTGGGAAATGTGACAGTAATGACTGCACCAGTGCACCAGCTAGGTGATCTGGTAAATGTGACAGTTAGTAATGACTGCACCTGTGCAGCAGCTAGGTGGTCTCGGAATGTGACAGTAATGGCTTCACCTGTGTATCAGCTAGGTGGTCTGGAAATGTGACCTGTTGGTAGATCTTGAGGACCAGTTGGGCCAGCCTAGACCTAGAGGAAAGCCACTCTATCATGGGAAGAACGTACAAACTCAACACAGGAGCCATATCCACCAAGAATGGAATGTAGGGCAGACATTGTGAAGTGAAAAAATTGGAGATAAAGGGGAAGGTAATAAAGCACCAGCCAGTTAGCTGTGTTTGAAAGATGACAGTTAGGAGCTGATTGCCTGGTGAATTATTACCTTCCAGTTTATCACTTCACCAGGCTTAATACGCCAGCCCCATGGAACTCCTGACCTCAGTGCTGTGCGGCAGTCATGCTAACCACTTTGCTGCCCATATGGTGGATAGTTACCGAGGAGTCTTATATGGGATAGCACGTAAAACATGGGGGGAGAAGAGAATCCTAAACCCTAGACACCACTATCTGATATCATTCAAAGGTTAGATCCACCATGTAAAATTGAGCAAGATTTGGGGGGCGCTTCCCCAAGAGTTATAAATGTTTTCGGGGGGAAAAAAAGGGGGAGTACTCTGAGTTTTGGGGGCACTTGTGTGTTATTCCTGTAACATCTTTATCATCAGTCTGTCTGTGTGCATAGCGACAATGTGTTGTGGAGGGCGCGTCTGCTGTCAGTGTCTATGTAGTAATGGGAGTACAGGCCTTTTAAAAGAATGGATGATTGGAAAGGTCGGAGCCTCTTCTCATGGCGCATTGGTACGCGCAGACATTGCACCGTGCGCTGCCTCTCCCAATCCAAGTGTCCCACACAATGGCACATACACCGTCACTATACCGGTGATTGCTGCTGCTGCTCTGTGCGCCTCCAGCTGGGAGAAAATAGTTATTTTTAATTGTTGGCCTTGGGAGAGATAAGAAGGGGACAGCAGGAGGGGCAGGTGATGAAGCATCTTAGTAATGGACCCCAGGATGGAGAGATTGGAACCTTGGGGAGGTCATTACCACCCACCCGTGTCCACCGTGTCACCGATTTCTGTCTTTAACTGTTTTTAAATGATAGGATCTTTCTGAGGATAAAGTGGCAAGTATGACATGGGCACCTGGACTGGCTTTCCCTGCCGGGGCTGGTCGGGTTCTCACCGCAAAGGGAATATAAATGCTCAGGCTTATTGCCGGGATCTGTATCTGTGACTGTCCTGTCATATACAGAGTTACTGAGATCTGAATGTTAAAGCCCCACCTTCTTTAATATGCAGATTAGTGTTCAGACCAAATTTTGGTTTCGTCAGCACCCTTGTTTAAACCCTATTTGGGACACATGTCAGAGTAGGGTTTCTCAAATTCAGTCCTCAGGACCCCGCACAGCTTCTGTTTTCCAGGTCACCCGGCAGGTGCACAGGTGCATTCATTACTCATTGACACAATTTAAAAGATCCACAGGTGGAGCTAATTATTTCACTTGTGATTCTGTGAGGAGACCGGCAAAACATGCACCGTGTGGGGGTCCTGAGGACCGAGTTTGAGAACCTGTGGGTAAGCGAATGGGACTTATAGACCGACCAATTAGATTTCTTCCCAAACTGCAATTTGCTTAATCATTTCTGGACGTTTTCTTTTTTCCCGAACGTTCCATCCTGTATCTGCATTTAGACCTCTCTCCGGTATCCTACACCGTGCTTCTCCCTGGCACAGGAAGGAGTAACACTGGTGCGGCAGGAAGGCATATGCATCCATTAAAAAGAATAAAAACAGAATTAGTTACACCTCTGCCCGTTCTCCTTTCCTTCTGTCAGCTTCCGCCGTCCCCCGTCACCTTACCCAGCTCTGAATTTCTAAGGGAATGTATCTATCATTATTAAAATGTGCATTGTGTGTGTGTGTGTGTAGTGCATGTGTGGAGGGGGGTGTAGGCACAGGGCACTGAGAGTCTCCTGTCTCTATCTCCCCTCTCTTTATTATTGTAAATTACTGCTGAGCTGTGGAGAGGTGAGCGGTTTAGCCAATTAGTAGCATTCGAGTTGGATTTGCTTGTCATTAGCACTGCTCCGCTTTGAAGCCGGCTGCTGTGTGATCTCCTCCCAGCGGTGAGATGTTGGTAATGACAGAGGGGTCACCAGGGTCATGCGACCTTGCCACCAACATCCTTTTATTGTTTTTTTTGTTGTGTCGTTTTTCCCCCCCCTTTCTTCCTTTTATTCCCCAGGTTTAGCAAATAGGACAGCGACAATAACAAGTTTGCTCTCCGCACCCGGCAGGGGCTTGCGGGAGCCTCGGACGGCTCTATTAAAGCGTAGTGTTCACCAGCCCCCCCTCCCTCCTACACAGCGGCAGAAATATTGCCGACAGAAGGTGGAGGTGGGTAGGATTAGGGCACTCTGATTAATCACGTCAGAACCAGGGGTCCAAGCGGAACATGTAGCTGCTTGGTGTTCTAACCCATCTATTGCTAGTCTTGCGGTACACCTCCAACCACAACTTGTCCAGATTTCAGGGTCACCTTTATATCCCTGTTGTGCAGCCCACACACTGAAGCCCTTTTCTGTGCCACCTTTGGTCGCTGTATTAGGTGGTAATGTAGATCATTGGAAGCGATCATACCAATAGATTCCCTTTCCATAAATAATGTTTTATTGAAGTCTATGGTTTAGGACTTCTGATTGGCTGTCGCTCAGTTTTGCGCTTATTTTAATGGGGCAGTACGCATGGTGTAATGGGTTCGATTCCCACCAGGGCTGTGTGGAGTGTGTATATTCTCCCCGTGCTTGCGTGGGTTTCCTCCAGGTACTCCGGTTTCCTCCCAAACCAAAAAATATATTGGTAGGTTAATTGGCTCCCAACAGAATTAACCCTAGAATGTCTGCGTGTACATGTGGTAGGGAACATAGATTGTAAGCTCCACTGGGGCAGGGACTGATGCGAATGTTCAACTATTCTCAGTACAGCGCTGCGGAATATGTGTGCGCTATATAAAAAACTGGCAATAATAATCATATATTCTGGTCGTGTAACGGGGATTGGCATGTTGGATGGGAGAAGTTTTTAGCCTGTGTCTTCATCATCTGTGCCGCATACCACCAGATCCTTCCTGCCCCTGGTCAGTCCTTCTCCACCACCCTCTCCTGCTGCAGGCACTACCGGATCAATAAATCTTTGCTGGTAAATAATTGCTATTGAGCTGTGTTTCCATGTAGGAGTGTGTGCGCTCTGTTGTGACAGCCCCGGGATGGGTGGTGGTGGCGGGGGGGGGGGGGGGGGGGTCATCTTCCTTCTATCACACCGGGGTTCACAGATAGGGGGCATTTTTATTCCTTGCTCAGATAATCTGACCTGTGGTTTATCCCGTCACTGATGATACACTTGTCCTCACCTAGGGATGAGTTATGGGAGAATATTCGGGTCTATTGTTACAGTATTTTTCTGGTAAAACTAAGGACAGATCTCACTTTGCTAGATTGGTTACATGTTCGTGGCTGTAATGCACAGATTTGGGCTGTTTATGTACAGATGCGTCCTCCCAGATCTACCCTCAATACGCCACGCAGCAGGAGAGGTCTGGCGCAAGTGAGCCACCAGGTCCCACTGAAGCCGGGCGTCTTAGTCGTAGCACAATGAGACTTGATCACACCAGGAGACTCTGCTGACTCATTTGATATGAAACAATTGTATATTGTGTGTGACTGAGTCTCTGTAGGTCTGTGTACTAAGACTTGGAGAGAGATCAAATGGACAGAAATATAGTACCAATGATCCAGCTCCAAACTGTCATTTTCCAAACCCAGCCTGTAACATCGCAGCTGGTTTGGCTGGTACTTTGGGCAATATTCATTGCGGCCGGCGAGGGGGTTAAATGGCAGGGATCGACTAAAACAAGCGACCCTCTCAGTTTAACTTCCACGCCGGTCGCTCACCGTATTCAATGCACCGGGGGAACCCTCGTTGTCAGAGGACGGCGAGGATTCCCCCAAAGCGCGAGGCTCACAGGTAATGCAGGGAGCCTGCTGCATTTATCCGCGAGCCTCGCTGTTTTAGCGGCCGCACACGCCATTTTTATGTCACTTTGAATACCCAGCGAAGGGGAAACGGGGTGTGCAGGGGGGTCAGTTGAATACTTACCGTGTGAGCTGTAACCGCTCGCTAAAGAGCATTGAATATACCCCTTTATCTCTCTCTAAGGATCACGACGTAGAAGACAGTGTCACGATTTGTCATCTCAGGGCAAATGTGCACAGACATACTAACTGTGCATTGTTAAGAAGTCCCGGGTCTGTCCTAGGATTTGGTACAGGGTTCCAAGCCAGGTCAGACCTGGAATTTACCCCTTTTCCACTGCTGTGCCGACCTGGGATAATTCCAGGTTGGTGCCGTTTTACACTGAACGTAAATGCAGCGTCTTTTGTCAGGCGCTTGGAGATGTTTTCCCACAATGTGTTATCTGTGTGGAGTTTGTATATGCTTGCTGTGCTTGCATGGGTTTCCTCCAGGTGCTCCGCTTTCCCTCCCCACTTCAAATTTATGCTGGTAGGTAATTGGCGCCAGACAAACAAACATAGCCTTAGTGTGTGCGTGTACATGTGAGCAGACTAGATGGGCCAAGTGGTTCTGATCCACTGTCACATTCTGACGATCTCGCTTTGTGTGCTTCAGTATGGGGCGGGCGGGGCAGTTGTGTGTTACTGCATTTTGTAATGTAATTTTGTCTATGTAACAAAGTGTCATTTATACTAAAAATGTATTTATTTTGCGAATAGAACTGTTTGGAATATTCCCTCTTGCTGGGAATGGCATTGCTGTCTCATTCCACCTTTTTTCATGATTATATAGCCACTAGATGGCACTTGATCCGCTGAATTTGTTCAGGTAACTGCAGCAGAGCTAGCAATGCCTTCCAATAGGTATACAGGGATGTGGGAGTCCAGTCCACAATGTGCAGGGACGTCCTGCCACTAACTGGCAGCTGCACGAACCTGAGCAATATGTGGAATCATGTCTGGAATATAACCTGTGCCAGTTAGGGCCTATTTGCCAGTATGGCCGTTCTCTTATCCATTATACTTGTGTAGTCGCTGGGCTCTGACTTGTTGTCTTTCTTTTATAGGGAATGCTACTAAAGCGAAGTGGGAAGTCCCTAAATAAGGAATGGAAGAAGAAATACGTCACATTGTCTGACAACGGAGTCCTGACTTATCACCCCAGTTTACATGTGAGTACTGTAGTGATCCTTCAGCCCACATTGCACTCTTGTGAGTGACCCTATACTTGTGCTGAGCTATTGGGCCATTGTCCACGCTGTAAGCTATGTAGGCCCAGGTGCCCGTGCTGGAGTGGAGCTATGTAGGCCCAGATGCCCATGCTGGAGTGGAGCTATGTAGGCCCAGGTGCCCGGGCTGGAGCGGAGCTATGTAGGCCCAGGTGCCCATGCTGGAGCGGAGCTACAGTATGTAGGCCCAGGTGCCTGCGATGGAGTGGAGCTATGTAGGCCCAGGTGCCTGCGATGGAGTGGAGCTATGTAGGCCCAGGTGCCCGGGCTGGAGTGGAGCTATGTAGGCCCAGGTGCCTGCGCTGGAGTGGAGTATGTAGGCCCAGGTGCCCATGCTGGAGCGGAGCTATGTAGGCCCAGGTGCTCATGCTGGAGCGGAGCTATGTAGGCCCAGGTGCCCACGCTGGAGCGGAGCTATGTAGGCCCAGGTGCTCATGCTGGAGCGGAGCTATGTAGGCCCAGGTGCCCATGCTGGAGCGGAGCTATGTAGGCCCAGGTGCCCATGCTGGAGCGGAGCTATGTAGGCCCAGGTGCCCACACTGGAGTGGAGCTATGTAGGCCCAGGTGCCCACACTGGAGTGGAGCTATGTAGGCCCAGGTGCCCATGCTGGAGCGGAGCTATGTAGGCCCAAGTGCCCGGGCTGGAGCGGAGCTATGTAGGCCCGGGTGCCTGCGCTGGAGCGGAGCTATGTAGGCCCAGGTGCCCATGCTGGAGCGGAGCTATATAGGCCCAGGTGCCCATGCTGGACCGGAGCTATGTAGGCCCAGGTGCCCATGCTGGAGCGGAGCTATGTAGGCCCAGGTGCCCACACTGGAGTGGAGCTATGTAGGCCCAGGTGCCCACACTGGAGTGGAGCTATGTAGGCCCAGGTGCCCATGCTGGAGCGGAGCTATGTAGGCCCAGGTGCCCATGCTGGAGCGGAGCTATGTAGGCCCAAGTGCCCATGCTGGAGCGGAGCTATGTAGGCCCAGGTGCCCACACTGGAGTGGAGCTATGTAGGCCCAGGTGCCCACACTGGAGTGGAGCTATGTAGGCCCAGGTGCCCATGCTGGAGCGGAGCTATGTAGGCCCAGGTGCCCACACTGGAGTGGAGCTATGTAGGCCCAGGTGCCCACACTGGAGTGGAGCTATGTAGGCCCAGGTGCCCACACTGGAGTGGAGCTATGTAGGCCCAGGTGCCCATGCTGGAGCGGAGCTGTGTAGGCCCAGGTGCCCATGCTGGAGCGGAGCTATGTAGGCCCATGTGCCCATGCTGGAGCGGAGCTATGTAGGCCCAGGTGCCCGGGCTGGAGTGGAGCTATGTAGGCCCAGGTGCCCATGCTGGAGCGGAGCTATGTAGGCCCAAGTGCCCATGCTGGAGCGGAGCTATGTAGGCCCATGTGCCCATGCTGGAGCGGAGCTATGTAGGCCCAGGTGCTGGAGCGGAGCTATGTAGGCCCAGGTGCCCACACTGGAGTGGAGCTATGTAGGCCCAGGTGCCCATGCTGGAGCGGAGCTATGTAGGCCCAGGTGCCCATGCTGGAGCGGAGCTATGTAGGCCCAGGTGCCCGGGCTGGAGCGGAGCTATGTAGGCCCAGGTGCCCGGGCTGGAGCGGAGCTATGTAGGCCCAGGTGCCCGGGCTGGAGCGGAGCTATTAGGCCCAGGTGCCCACGCTGGAGCAGAGTTATGTAGGCCCAGGTGCCCACACTGGAGCAGAGTTATGTAGGCCCAGGTGCCCGTGCTGGAGCAGAGCTATGTAGGGCCAGGTGTCCACACCGGAGCGGAGCTATGTAGGTTCAGGTGCCCACCCTGGAGTGGAGCTATGAAGGCCCATGTCTCCACACCGGAGCAGAGCTATCAGGGCCAGGGGCCCGTGCTGGAGCGGAGTTATGTAAGCCCAGGTGCCCACACTGGAGCGGAGTTATGTAGGCCCAGGTGCCCACACTGTAGGCGGGTGAGGGTGCCGGACGCGGTCCCGACAGTCGGGATCCCGACAGTCGTTTACCGAACGTCGGGATCCCAACTGTCAAAACGCTGACAGGCAGGTGCCCGACGGCCACTCGCTATTTTCCCTCGTGGTGGTCCACGACCCCCATAGAGGGAAAATAGATTAGGTGGCGAGGGTAGCGAGCCTGCAAGGAGCTTAGTTGCGCTCACCATGCTGTCTGGGTCCGGACAGTCGGTATAATGAACCCTATACCACAACCGCAGTGGGGTAATACCGGGTGTATGTGGGCAGGTGAGAGGGGTAATATCGGGGGGTCTCTGGGCAGGTGAGAGGGGTAATATCGGGGGGTCTCTGGGCAGGTGAGAGGGGTAATATCGGACGTTTGTTAGCAGGTGAGAGGGCTAATACCGGGTGTATGTGGGCAGGTGAGAGGGGTAATATCGGGCTTCTCTGGGCAGATAAATGGGGTAATACCAGGTGTATGTGGGCAGGTGAGAAAGGTAATATCGGGCATCTGTGGGCAGATGAGAGGGGTAATACTGGGTGTATGTGTGCAGGTGAGAGGTGTAATAGCGGGCATCTGTGGGCAGATGAGAGGGGTAATACTGGGTGTATGTGTGCAGGTGAGAGGTGTAATATCGGACATCTGTGGGCAGGTGAGAGGGGTAATTCCGGACGTATGTGAGCAGGTGAGAGGAGTAATATTGGGCATCTGTGGGCAGCTGAGAGGGGTAATATCGTGGGTCTCTGGGCTGGTGAGCGTGGTAATATCGGACATCTGTGAGCAGGTGAGAGGGGTAATACAGGCATCTTTGGGCAGGTGACAGGTAATATCGGGCGTCTATGGGCAGATGATAGGGGTAATAGCGGGTGTATGTGGGCAGGTGAGAGGGGTAATATCGGTCATCTCTGGGCAGATGAGAGGGGTAATATTGGGGTCTCTGGCAACTTAGAGAGGTAATATCGGTCATCTCTGGGCAGATGAGAGGGGTAATACTGGGTGTATGTGGGCAGGTGAGAGGGGTAATATCAGGCTTCTGTGAGAGGGGTATATGGGGATCTCTGGGCAGGTGAAAGGGGTAATATCGGGGGTCTTTGGGCAGGTGAGCGGGGTAATATCGGACATTTGTGAGCAGGTGAGAGGGGTAATACCGGGTGTATGTGGGCAGGTGAGAGGGGTAATATCTGGGTCTCTGGGCAGGTGAGTGGGATAATATCGGGGGTCTCTGGGCAGGTGAGCAGGGTAATATCGGACATTTGTGAGCAGGTGTGAGGGGTTATATCTGGGTCTCTGGGCAGGTGAGCGGGGTAATATCGGGCGTCTCTGGGCAGATGAGAGGGGTAATATCTGGGTCTCTGGGCAGGTGAGCGGGGTAATATCTGGGTCTCTGGGCAGATGAGAGGGCGTCTGTGTGTGAGGTGAGAGGGGTATTATCAGGCGTCTCTGGGCAGGTGAGAGGGGTAATATCTGGGTCTCTGGGCAGGTGAGGGGGTAATATCGGGTGTCTCTGGGCAGATGAGAGGGCGTCTGTGTGCGAGGTGAGAGGGGGTAATATCGGGCGTCTCTGGGCAGATTAGAGGGGTAATATCAGGCGTCTCTGGGCAGATTAGAGGGGTATTATCAGGCGTCTCTGGGCAGATTAGAGGGGTAATATCTGGGTCTCTGGGCAGGTGAGGGGGTAATATCGGGCGTCTCTGGGCAGATTAGAGGGGTATTATCAGGCGTCTCTGGGCAGGTGAGCGGGGTAATACCTGGGTCTCTGGGCAGGTGAGGGGGTAATATCGGGTGTCTCTGGGCAGATGAGAGGGTTATTATCAGGCGTCTGTGAGCGAGGTGAGAGGGGTAATACCGGGGATCTCTGGGCAGGTGAGAGGGGTTATATCGGGGGTCTTTGGGCAGGTGAGCGGGGTAATATCGGACATTTGTGAGCAGGTGAGAGGGGTAATACCGGGTGTATGTTGGCAGGTGAGAGGGGTAATATCGGGTGTCTCTGGGCAGATTAGAGGGGTATTATCAGGCGTCTCTGGGCAGATTAGAGGGGTATTATCAGGCGTCTCTGGGCAGGTGAGCGGGGTAATACCTGGGTCTCTGGGCAGGTGAGGGGGTAATATCGGGCGTCTCTGGGCAGATTAGAGGGGTATTATCAGGCGTCTCTGGGCAGGTGAGCGGGGTAATACCTGGGTCTCTGGGCAGGTGAGGGGGTAATATCGGGTGTCTCTGGGCAGATGAGAGGGTTATTATCAGGCATCTGTGAGCGAGGTGAGAGGGGTAATACCGGGGATCTCTGGGCAGGTGAGAGGGGTTATATCGGGGGTCTTTGGGCAGGTGAGCGGGGTAATATCGGACATTTGTGAGCAGGTGAGAGGGGTAATACCGGGTGTATGTGGGCAGGTGAGAGGGGTAATATCGGGTGTCTCTGGGCAGATTAGAGGGGTATTATCAGGCGTCTCTGGGCAGATTAGAGGGGTATTATCAGGCGTCTCTGGGCAGATTAGAGGGGTAATATCTGGGTCTCTGGGCAGGTGAGGGGGTAATATCGGGCGTCTCTGGGCAGATTAGAGGGGTATTATCAGGCATCTCTGGGCAGGTGAGCGGGGTAATACCTGGGTCTCTGGGCAGGTGAGGGGGTAATATCGGGTGTCTCTGGGCAGATGAGAGGGTTATTATCAGGCGTCTGTGAGCGAGGTGAGAGGGGTAATACCGGGGATCTCTGGGCAGGTGAGAGGGGTTATATCGGGGGTCTTTGGGCAGGTGAGCGGGGTAAATATCGGACATTTGTGAGCAGGTGAGAGGGGTAATACCGGGTGTATGTTGGCAGGTGAGAGGGGTAATATCGGGTGTCTCTGGGCAGATTAGAGGGGTATTATCAGGCGTCTCTGGGCAGGTGAGGGGGTAATATCTGGGTCTCTGGGCAGGTGAGGGGGTAATATCAGGTGTCTCTGGGCAGATGAGAGGGTTATTATCAGGCGTCTGTGAGCGAGGTGAGAGGGGTAAAACCGGGGATCTCTGGGCAGGTGAGAGGGGTTATATCGGGGGTCTTTGGGCAGGTGAGCGGGGTAATATCGGACATTTGTGAGAAGGTGAGAGGGGTAATACCGGGTGTATGTGGGCAGGTGAGAGGGGTAATATCTGGGTCTCTGGGCAGGTGAGGGGGTAATATCGGGTGTCTCTGGGCAGATTAGAGGGGTATTATCAGGCGTCTCTGGGCAGATTAGAGGGGTATTATCAGGCGTCTCTGGGCAGATTAGAGGGGTATTATCAGGCGTCTCTGGGCAGGTGAGCGGGGTAATACCTGGGTCTCTGGGCAGGTGAGGGGGTAATATCGGGTGTCTCTGGGCAGATTAGAGGGCTATTATCAGGCGTCTGTGAGCGAGGTGAGAGGGGTAATATCTGGGTCTCTGGGCAGGTGAGAGGGGTAATATCTGGGTCTCTGGGCAGGTGAGGGGGTAATATCTGGGTCTCTGGGCAGGTGAGGGGGTAATATCGGGTGTCTCTGGGCAGATTAGAGGGGTATTATCAGGCGTCTCTGGGCAGATTAGAGGGGTATTATCAGGCGTCTCTGGGCAGATTAGAGGGGTATTATCAGGCGTCTCTGGGCAGGTGAGAGGGGTAATATCTGGGTCTCTGGGCAGGTGAGCGGGGTAATATCTGGGTCTCTGGGCAGGTGAGCGGGGTAATATCGGGTGTCTCTGGGCAGATGAGAGGGGGTAATATCGGGCGTCTCTGGGCAGATTAGAGGGGTATTATCAGGCGTCTCTGGGCAGGTGAGCGGGGTAATATCTGGGTCTCTGGGCAGGTGAGCGGGGTAATATCTGGGTCTCTGGGCAGATGAGAGGGCGTCTGTGTGCGAGGTGAGAGGGGTAATATCGGGTGTCTCTGGGCAGATTAGAGGGGTATTATCAGGCGTCTCTGGGCAGGTGAGAGGGGTAATACCTGGGTCTCTGGGCAGGTGAGGGGGTAATATCTGGGTCTCTGGGCAGGTGAGGGGGTAATATCGGGTGTCTCTGGTCAGATTAGAGGGGTATTATCAGGCGTCTCTGGGCAGGTGAGCGGGGTAATATCGGGGATCTCTGGGCAGGTGAGAGGGGTAATACCTGGGTCTCTGGGCAGATGAGAGGGGTAATATCTGGGTCTCTGGGCAGGTGAGGGGGTAATATCGGGTGTCTCTGGGCAGATGAGAGGGCTATTATCAGGCGTCTCTGGGCAGGTGAGAGGGGTAATACCTGGGTCTCTGGGCAGGTGAGAGGGGTAATATCTGGGTCTCTGGGCAGGTGAGCGGGGTAATATCGGGTGTCTCTGGGCAGATGAGAGGGCTATTATCAGGCGTCTGTGAGCGAGGTGAGTACACTCTGGCTCGGTGTTTGTGCATCAGTCTGTGCGTTGTGATGTGTTGAAGTGATCACTGTGCTAGGTCAGGGCACAGTGCTGACTGGCTGCAATAGGAAGGACTCAGAGGTGACGTGCGCCCCGGCTGCCCCCTCCTCAGGTGAACAACTCCACGAGCTCTTCATTACATCCTTGTCAAAACTGAAAAATTCTCTAATCAACAGCAATCTGTCCGCAGCCCCCCGGACCGCTGGCAGTGTCCCCCCTCTCTATCTGCTGGCTGGCTCTCACGTCTCCAGGCTGCTGATTACATTAGGCTAAGCTGCAGAGGAAATGAACCGTGTCTTATTTAGGTGCAAGTAGCTCCCACGTAGCCGGGGCCTGGGGCATTTTTAGAGCATTTTATAGCATTAAAATTAGTGTTGCTTCCCTCTGTGCTGCTGCATGTAATGCCTTAAACTCAATAAGCAAAAGGCGAGCGAGCCCCCCCACTCCCCCTCTCCCCGCTCTTACCAAGAGGTTATGGGTTTTTTCTTTTTGTATTTATTTCCTTCTCCCAGACGAGTCTGCTGTCAGCAGTCCTTGGTCAGGGGAACCATGTTCTGCTGGACGGAGTGGTGGTCCGCACACTCTCCCTATAGTTTGCAATATGATTAAGAGACCACTTTGCATATATCCGGAGCTGTCCGTAGCGTGATAATGTAGCAAATGTACATAGCGATCATGATCTAGAACAGTATAGAAGCCATTCTGGAAGCCCCCGGCACTGCCTGCATGCTACAGAAAGATTTAAAATCCGCTATTTAAAGAGCCAAGTTAAAGAACAAGTCTGCAACATCTGACATTCCAGCTGACGTGCGACTACACAGCCCAGCATGCCTTGTTACAATCTTAGCACACCCTAACAGCAGAACGGTGACCGGGCTTGCTTGGATTTGTAGTTCCACAGTAGCTGGAGTGCCTAATACGTTACCTATGGCTGCTAGATGCTTTTGCCTTTTTGTTTTTCAAATCTCCTATCTGCACCAGCTAATTGTTGCAGCTTTAAGAAGCTGCACTGGAGGTCTGCTGAAACCCTCTGTGCCACCCCTCCTTACCCCGAAATAAAGTTTCTTAATACCTTCCCCAGTCCCAGAGCAGAGCCCCCCCAGTGAGGTGACAGGCGCAGGGTGCAAAGCAGCAGCCAGACCCCGCGGAGACCCGACTCTCCCTGCAAACATTCCCCCCTCCCACCGCGCAGTGTGCGTCTCTCTATCTCACCACATCTCATTTGCATCTGGGACATCAATTAGCATGTTTGTTGAGGCTAATTGAATGAAACTCAATCATAGCCCTTAATTGCTTGCCTATGTAAAAAGAAATCACATTAATGCAGCTAATTAAGTGTATGGCAATAAGATGCAACATAATTAGGGAAAGCGATGTTAACTCTGTATCCGCCGCACGGAGGCAGACAGCACATCAGGGAAGAATGTGCACCGCTAGCTCAGTGCGACGTTCTCCCAGCAGCAGAGAGTTAAGGAGAAGGAACATAGACGGCAGAGCATTTTCTTATGGGCTTGCGTCTAACATTGAATCTCGCATCTCAAGGATGAACCCAATTTCCCTAAAAACAATTCCCTTCCGAAGCGTTCCCGCAAACATTACCGTTTCTCTGTGACGTGGGTAGCGCTTTACTACATCGCCAGTTTATAATTCTAATATTTCGTATACTCAAGCCTAGATCTTCTAAAGAGTCAGGAATTATTATACTGGACGTTTTTCACATATTTAAATGCACATCGACTAAAGTCTACGGTGTCGATCGGAAGTATCATAAGCCTTTTTTTCTGTGCCTTTACTGTGTGTCCCAATCACATCATTATGCAGTCCTTTCTGGGGGGGGGGGGGTGTCTGCAAGACCGGGGCAAGCTCCTCTCCTCCGCCTGATAATCTCTCCACTCGTGTGGGTTTATTTGTTTCCTATGTTAAGAGATTAGCGATGGTGTGAGCCGAACATGCTAATAGCTTTGCAATTATGTCTTTTTCAGCTTTTGGAGGGGCAGTATAGGGACTTTGGGAGGGAGGGGGGGGGGGGGGGGGCTCTCTGGAGTAGACCCCAGAGACTTGTTAAATGTTCCTAATATCACAAGTGTCTGAGCTGCCTCCTCCTCGAGCCTTGTTAAGTGGCCGTGTACCTTGATCTTGTGTTGTTTGCCTCTGATCAGTGATTTTGGATTGATGGTGGCTGGGGGAGAAATCTGCATCTGAGAACCAGGGTGCATCGCCCATTCCTGGGATCTGCAGGCAGAAATGAGGCCGGTAGCAGGTCACACCCTTGGGTAGTCCTTTGATAAACTGTATAATTATGTTGGTTTAGAGAAGAACGGTTTTGCCTTTGTATGGTGGAGAGGGTTAAATGTGTTTTTTTGGACATCTCCTTTTGCCCATTGTGATGTTACACCCATGTCTAGTTTGGGATATTGCCCTGATTCTTCCAGTACACACAATGGGTGCATGCCGTGGTACTGTCACAAATCAGTCATCGATAATATGTCTTGTTTTGTCATTGGGTCGTTATATATGAGCGTTACATTTTGTCAAGATGTCAACCAATAGAGATAGCGGTGAAATACTACTCCCTCACCTACATCATGTGCATTTCTGATAGATATACTGTGTGTATACTGTATGTTTGTGTGTGTGTGTGTGTGTGTGTATATATATATATATATATATATATATATATATATATATATATATATATATATACACACACATATATAAAATCTCTAAGTGGACAGCTGGCATTCATCTGCAGTCTTGGATACTGGGTATGTTTTTAGGTACGGGTTTTACGTAGGGAATGCAATAGGCAACCCAGCGTTCAGAAGACCAGCGCCGGATCCTCCAACGGATTAGGATGCAGGCATATGCATCCTGATTGGTGAGAATGAGGGGCGTGTTAGGTTCAGGCTGGGGATGGGGAAGGGGTTAGGTTTAGGCACTAGGGAGAAGCTTAGGGTTAGGCCGCGGGGATGAGGTGGTTAGGGATAGGCTGCAGGGATGAGGTGGTTAGGATTAGGCTGCAGGGATGAGGTGGTTAGGCTGCGGTTATGAGGTGGTAAGGGTTAGGCTGCAGGGATGAGGTGGTAAGGGTTAGGCTGCAGGGATGAGGTGGTAAGGATTAGGCTGTGGGAATGAGGTGGTTAGGGTTAGGCTGCGGGGATGAGGTGGTTAGGGATAGGCTGCAGGGATGAGGTGGTTAGGATTAGGCTGCAGGGATGAGGTGGTTAGGCTGCGGGGATGAGGTGGTTAGGAATAGGCTGCAGGGATGAGGTGGTTAGGCTGCGGGGATGAGGTGGTTAGGGATAGGCTGCAGGGATGAGGTGGTTAGGGTTAGGCTGCGGGGATGAGGTGGTTAGGCTGCGGGGATGAGGTGGTAAGGGTTAGGCTGCAGGGATGAGGTGGTAAGGGATAGGCTGCAGGGATGAGGTGGTAAGGATTAGGCTGCGGGAATGAGGTGGTTAGGGTTAGGCTGCGGGGATGAGGTGGTTAGGGATAGGCTGCAGGGATGAGGTGGTTAGGATTAGGCTGCAGGGATGAGGTGGTAAGGGTTAGGCTGCAGGGATGAGGTGGTTAGGGTTAGGCTGCGGGGATGAGGTGGTTAGGGTCAGGCTATGGGGATGAGGTGGTAAGGGTTAGGCTGCAGGGATGAGGTGGTAAGGGTTAGGCTGCAGGGATGAGGTGGTAAGGGTTAGGCTGCAGGGATGAGGTGGTAAGGGTTAGGCTGCAGGGATGAGGTGGTAAGGGTTAGGCTGCAGGGATGAGGTGGTAAGGGTTAGGCTGCAGGGATGAGGTGGTTAGGGTTAGGCTGCAGGGATGAGGTGGTTAGGGTTAGGCTGCAGGGATGAGGTGGTTAGGGTTAGGCTGCAGGGATGAGGTGGTAAGGGTTAGGCTGCGAGAATGATGTGGTTAGGGTTAGGCTGCGGGGATGAGGTGGTTAGGGTCAGGCTGCGGGGATGGGGATGAGGTGGTAAGGGATAGGCTGCGGGGATGAGGTGGTTAGGGTTGGGCTGCGGGGATGGGGATGAGGTGGCAAGGGATAGGCTCTAGGGAAGGGTGTGATGTTTAGGCAGCAGAGTGCCAGGAATAGGTTTAGGGACTAGCAAGGAGGTTTAGGGTCAGACTGAGGGTCAGAGGAGAGTTCTGTAGGGTACACATCAGAATGACCACGATCATGGAATACCGCACAATGGATTGGAGAACACGATCTGCACATGATCAGTACCCAATCCAATGTAGATGATGAATCTTTAGTGCAGCAGGTAAAATCTCCAAAGCGACCTAAAAAACGGCGGGGGCGCGCATCGGATCAGAGTCGCATTGGAAACATGCACAATTCTTATATACAATCGGTTGCTAGACGCATCAGAATTGAGCCCAAATTGTACCAATGTGTACCCAGCATTAGGGTTAAGGTGGGCAAACATAAGGGCAACTCCCCACTGAGAAGTCACCTGCATTCCCCCCTTGAGCTGACCGGGAAGGTCCTGGGCGGCAGGATTGCGTGCGATATGCTATTGTTCTAGGCTCACTCCTGGAAGGCGTTTTGCTGTTCCTATCCGTACATGATCATCATCGAAACTTCAGGATCTTTAGCAGATTCCGCCATTCACATCTTTTTCAAATGTTTGTAAAGTTTTCTTTTGTGATCAGACCATATTGTTCACCCGCAAACAGTACAAGCGCTCCGTGACCTTGTTCTAGGTGCATGAAAGGCAATGATATTTAAGAATTGTACGCAAATTCCTTTCTACGCTTGTTCAGTGACCAGAACCAGACGGATTTATCGAGCTTTGTCCCGTGTTATGGTCTGTATCTGTATTATCTGCATCCGAACACCTTGTAGCTAGGTATAATTGTACTGTGACCCGCTGCAGCACCTCTTGTCATTGTATGTCACCGACCACCCTGCCCACGTGTAACTGATCCTCCGCCGCCAACATCACTCTTCCTTCTCTTTCAGGACTACATGCAGAATGTCCATGGCAAGGAGATTGATCTGCTGAGGACCACAGTGAAGGTCCCTGGGAAGAGGCCACCACGAGCGACATCATCCTGCGCACCCATCGCCAGTCCCAAAACCAACGGTCTGACCAAAGAGGTCAGCGGGCTGCAGATCACCCCTAATACAGGTGCGGATACTGATGCATTCATATGTTTCATGGAAATTCGTATATGTAAAAAAAGGACCGATTACATCCTGCTGCAAAACCAACATCCCAACTGTCTCCAATTAGTGTGATTTGGGGGCTCTTACTATGCAACCTCTATGCGGGTTTTTGGGTTCGTTCTCTTTAAATATATTTATTTTTTATTTCAGCTCTGAGCAATACATTAAGGCAGTGGTTCCCAAACTGTGTGCCGTGGCACCCTGGGGTGCCTTGGGACACTTGCAGGGGTGCCTCGGGTTAGTGACCCAGAAATAATTCAAAATCAAATGGGCCAGTGTAAAGGTGCGTACACACGGGGCAATATATCGCCCGGCAATATATCACTGAGAGATATATCGCTCAATGACCCCTTCTCATCGGCGACCAGAGATGGTCGCTGATGAAAGGGAACCTCTGCTGGGCGGTGCCGCAGAGGTAATCAGCTGGTCGCAGGAGCAAGCTCCTGCGACCAGCGATTAGAATGGGGCTGAAAACGGGAGCGCGCACCCGGCGATTTATCGCCGGGGCTCACTGGCAGTATGGTCACCAGCGACCATATTCCCAGCGATATCAGCCCCTAATGCTGCCGTGTGTACGCGGCTTAAGAAGCAAAACTAATGCTGGTGGCTTTCTATCATAAAATATGTGGACAAACAGCAAATGCTGTCTCTCGCCACATAACTAACCCTAAGGATGGCGTATAAACACAATTTACTTAAATTATCTATTTTTTTTTATTTCTGAATAATAAACTTGTGGCCTTGGGGGTGCCGTGAAAAACATTCTGATACTATAGGGATCCGTGATTCAAAAACGTTTGAGAGCCACTGCATTAAGGAATGAAATTGTGTTCATATTACTTACATATTATAGTTTCTCAGTACATATTAGATCATTATACTTTATACTGTACGGTTATTTGGGTGATCCATCTAAATAGCACCCAGATAACTGTACTGTGTGTTTGCGCAACCAATCTCAAACTGTTGATTGGTCAGATATGCCGTCTCATCAGTATGTCCGCCTGGGCACCGCATCGGGCAGTGTATGAGATGCTGCAGGCAACCGATGGATGCAAATATTAGGCACAGCTTTAGGTGTGTCTGTGGGGATGCGGTCACTTGGTCTACAGAATGATGGTCAACAGTCATTAGGTCAACATGGGTCTATGTCAACATAGGAAAAGGTCGACATGGTTCTAGGTCGAAAGGTCATTAGTTCGGCAATGTCTAGGTCGACAGTCAAAAGGTCGACATGGGGTTTTTCACTGTTTTTTGAGCCGACATGTACCGACAGGTGGTATTTCATGCCGTACCATCCACTAGGGCAGGGCTGGGCAATAGCGGCCTTCCAGATGTTGATGAACTACACATCCCAGCATGCCTTGCATCAGTTTCAGCATGACCACATAGCAGAACTAAGGCAAAGCAGCCTGGGATGTGTAGTTCATCAACATCTGGAGGGCCACTGTTGCCCAGCCCTGCACTAGGGTGTGGTGGGGTAGCGAGTGATGCGAGGGGATGTGGTGCACTTGAAACTGTGTCCATGTTGACATTCAGGTAATAAAAAAAAAAAAAGTGAAAACCCCCATGATGTTGACCTTTTTCACTGTCGACATAGACATTGTCGAACTAATGACCTTTCGACCTAGAATCATGTCGACCTAATGACTGTCGATCATCATGCTGTAGACATGAATTACCCCAACCCATATGTGTGTGTGTGTGTGTGTGTGTGTGTGTATGTATGTATATATATACACACACACACACGTGTGATGATAAGGTCTGTTATCTTGCACTATTATAATAATATATTATAACATTGACAAAAGGTTGATACATTAGTAGTTAAACACAATTTTTTTATGTTTTTTTTTTTTTTTTAAACTGACTTGTTCTTACTTCACAATTGAAGTGGGCATAGAGTATAATCCGTACTTGGCTGTTATACACATTCGATAATGAGACATACTAGGTGGTGTTTGGATTTCAGACCATTGGTGCCCATGCTGAGGTGGTCTGTTCCCTGCTCTGTCGTCGCTATGGCGTTGTCCCTTCACTGTCATTTCAAGCAAACATATTTGTGTTTTTCTTGAAGCAAAGGGCTTCTTGCTCTTATTTCCAGCTTTATGACCTAGTCCCAAATAGCCTGGGGTAATGAACGGCTCAGATGGGCCTAGTTCTGACTGATCGGGCAGTGTGTATGGTGTACTGCGTCGTATGCAGACATATCGCGTCGGCTTTGCAACACAGCCCTGTCTATGGGCAATCCGCCGACTGCCCATACACCAACGCCAGGAGCCAGCAGTGATTGGCGGTGCAACTGGGCAGGAGCATGTGACTATGCCCGCTAAATTGTGATGTCAGTCACAACGGATTGGGCATTGTGTATGCATAACACGCTGCCCGGTCCATCCAGAGCTATATCTGCAGGTCAGATTGATCAGCAGATATATCTTCTAGTGTATACCTGGCCTTCTGGATACACACTATAAGATTATCTTTCCAATCTAACTGGTTGGAATGAAAATCTGGTAATTTCTGTCCATTTTCCAGCTTTTAGAAACAAATGGTTCATCATAATTTGTTCCCAAACATTACCAGATGCCCATTCCAACCAGCCAGATTAGAAACATAATCTTATAGTGTGTATTCCTCATCTTTATATATCCATCGCTTTCTCTTACTGGTTTATAACAGAACAATTATAAAGGAACAGTGCCAGAGCACATTCCCACCTGAGGAGGGCGCTGTGGGGAGCTGGGCTGGAACTTTACAGGGATATGGATGTACAAAGCTGTTATATTGCTGCAGAATCACATTAGTTATGCCCAGTGCCACTCCCTTACAGCAGAAGACAATATAGTATTAAAGATAGAGAGAGAGGGGTCCGTTTGGCCAGTTGCCTGCTACTGGCACTGTTGCGGTTTCCCTGCTGCCGCAATCACTGGTGACCGGGCATAGATACAGACACTCAGCATACAGCCCACTGCTTGTCTGGGAATAAAACTGTATGTTGCTTTGTATTCTCTTTTATTATTCTTATTCTTATTCTTAAAACATGTAAAACTAGTAACTTCCCACCCCGAGAGGCAGAACCGGTCCCCCTCCTCCTCCACTCTCCACTAGCCCCAGGTCTCTCTCTCATAATGTTAAATCCATCAAGAGACAAGGGGCTGATTTTTACCCAAAACCACTAATGTGTTTTCAGCGTTGAACTGCTGATGACATCTTAAAAGTCCTCATCGCGCGGCGCCCTCCACACTCCAACAATCAGAACATCTCGTAAACCCATAAAATCCAAACTAATAGCAATGAATATTCAGTGACCTAGAATACTAATTATTGTCATGAATATTAATGTCATCGGACTTGCTTTCGATCCCTCTCCCCCCTCCCCACCGTCTCCTGTGCTCTTCTTATTCCCCAGCACTTGTGTTTCTCATTGTGCGGTAAAGTTGTGTAAACTCACACCTATCCATTCACATCTCAGACACTCTCACCCCCATGTATATAAGCCGGGGACATCTTCCTGTGTGATCTGTCTTTGTTTTACCTCCCCCCCCCCCCCTTCTCTTTCTCTCCCCATCTCTCACCCCCTCTGTCACACTTTCCACTCAGCTGTGTTCTGAAGATGCTTCATAATGAGTGTTCTAAGAGGGGGCTCTGTCCTCGGCGACTGTGGTGGGGCATTAACCAGATCTTGATTAACGAGACATTGGGAGGAAGGGGTAACAGCAACGCAGTCATGTGCACCCCCACCCCCCGTCACTGAGGGGAGCGCCTCCATAGGCATCCTCCAGCTCTCAGATTAATAGCATCGCAGGACGCATTTGGGATACATTGCGAAGGATTCTTTCTAATGGGTTCAGCCATTTCCTCGTTGAGTGACAGGCGCGGGGAGTAATCGGCTGTGCAGAATGGCAGCACATTGCTGGTACTTAAGTGTACATTATCTCTGTTGTGTGTCCTGCAGAGGCTGTTTATCAGGACGCCTCTCGTATGCCGACAGGCGCCAACTGACGCTGCTCGTGCTGTGGCGGGAGCACGGAAATGTGAGAATAATAATAATAAAAATTGAGTCAGGGAAAAAACCTACAGAGAGTGAAATAGGCGTGTGTGTGTGTGTGTGTGTGTGTGAGCAGCAGCCAACGGTGTAGCGTGTACTTGTGTATAGCACTGGCGGGCGGCACTAATATGCAGAGTCAGCGGTCAGGTGTAGGAATAGTTTCCAACTTAGCCCTTACTTTGGTTCTCCTTTTCCTCTTGCTTCCCAACCGCCCCCTCTGGTCTGCATTCACAGCTTCCTCACCCCCAAAATGATTATTTATTGGAGCACCCTGCACCTTTCCAAGCCTGTGCAGTTCCTCTTTCCTGCCTGGAGTGTCGCTGTCTGCTTTGGTGCTTCTACTACAGTCTGGTCTCTATTGAGATACAGGCCACAATGTGATAAAAGACACCACAGCAGACAGCGACACCCCAGGCAGGAAAGAGGAACTGCATGGGCTTTCAAAAGGTGCAGGATGCTAGAATGACCAATACAAATGCCACTCGCTGGCGTTCCCATTCATATCTCTCTCTCTCTCTCTCTCTCTCTCGCCCTCTCGCCAGAGGAGAAGTGACCCATGGCCACCAATCAGCACTGAAGTAACATCTATAATTTGCATAATATAAAATTATACAGAGCAGCTGATTGGTTGCCTTGGTCCACTTCTCCTCTGGCTCACATCTCCTCACTTATCACTGCTTCATACATCTTCCCCTAAGTCACTAATTGGAGCAAGGCAGTGGACATACAGTAGTGGATACAGTCCACAATAATCCAAATATCTAACAAACCAGGAACACCGTTTTTTGTTGATGCAAACATTTTGAGAAGGTTCGGTGTACGAAGCCTTGAAAAGTGATAAAGAGGGGGGAGATAAAGTACCAGCCAATCGGCTCCTAACTGTCATCGTACGTGCTTTGAAGGAAACACAGGAGCTGATTTGGTTTTTATTGTCTCACTGTCCACTTTATTACTTGGGAAGGCTTAGTACAGGCCTGGCCAACCTGTGGCTCTCCTGCTGTTGTGAAACTATGCATCCCAGCATGCCCTGCTGCAGTTTTATAGCATTGCCTAATAGCAAAATTGTGGCAGGGCAAGCTGGGACTTGTAGTTTCACAACAGTTGGCGAGCCACAGGTTGTCCAGGCCTGGCTTAGTGCATCTGCCCCAGTGTTCCGTGTCTTAACAGCTGTCCGATTCTAAACAAATGCATCTCACAGCGATTGGCACCCATCTACTGTACCTGTGTCCGTGTGTACATACCCTGAGTGCAGCTTTACATGCATTGATTTCGCAGCATCTGGTTGTAAAGTTGTTTGGACCATGATATTAGGAGGAGAATGTTCGTAGGGATCGTTCTAGCCAGCAGACTTGCATGTGCGGTTTGTATCTCGCAAGACCAGACGGCTCGTCCTCGCTGTCGTCACAACAGGGTTCAATGACCTCTAATCCTGCGTTACGTCTGCATGATACTTCGTATTGTACTGTATTTTCCTCCTCTCACCTGTGCCATACTGTGTGACTGTCCTGCCTCCCTGCATTACGGCGTACAAGTTTATACTTGGATCGAGAACAACAGTTGTGACATTGTCTGACATACAAAACATCCGCAGTTCCTTTTTGTTTCATATTCCTTTGGATTGTCAGTTCTAGGTCATACGGCAATGTGGCTCCTGTTTTATTGTCTGTCCCTGTCTCGTGGGTTACCATTATAGATGTTTCTTCTAACTGTTAGACTTGTATAATAAAGGGTAAATGTAGTAACAATGGTCCGGTCTCTTTGTGTAGAGCAAAAGCCATATTTTGTAGTGTTCCTTATTTCCGCAGTTGGGGTGAGACGCCTCTGCCCCTACCATACAGCGGCTCACTATACTGTACCTCTGCCATTAGCACTATTCCTATACATGACCTGTTTTTCTGCTGAGGCTTCTGGGCCACAGACGATGAACGTGCTCTGGTTGTCTTGTAGACTGAGTGTATCACTGGCCGTGATGCTGCGTTCCCCCGTATGGCAGTGACATAAGAGGTGCAGTCTATTGTAGACAGGTTATGTAACTGTGATAAATTCACCATTACATATAGTTCAATCTTGTGTACTTATCTAAGGGTACATGTGATTTTGCAGAACATGCCCTTATCCCCCTTGATTATCTTAAATGTATAGTGCGAGGGGGGTTCGGTACAATTTCCTGGTAGTTGAGATCCTAATGATTGGGATTCTGACAGATCCTGGTAAACATTTTTACTCTAATACTAACCAACACCTCCCACAGCCTAAACATCCCCCACCCCCTAGCACCTCTAACTATAGCCCTTCCCCTAGTGTCTGATAGACACACCCCTCATCAATGCAGGGTCCTGACTGCACCCCGTATTAGGGGATGGACACCCCTTGTGAGTAAGCTGCTGCCCCCATTAGAATAAGACTCCCCCTCATCAATGCACAGGGTCCTGACTGCACCCCGTATTAGGGGACAGACACGCCTATTGAATAAGTTGCTTGCCCCTCTAGAATCAAATTCCTTTCCTCTTCGGTGCACAGGATCCTGACCTTATCCTGTGTTAGTGGACAGACCCCCTAGTGAGTGAGTTGCTTGCCCCTCTAGAATCAGACTCCCTTCCTCTTCGGTGCACAGGATCCTGACCATATCCTGTGTTAGGGGGGACACACCCCTAGTGAGTGAGTTGGTTGCCCCTCTAGAATCAGACTCCCTTCCTCTTCGGTGCACAGGATCCTGACCATATCCCGTGTTAGGGGACAGACACCCCTAGTGAGTGAGCTGCTTACCCCCCATTAGGATCTTCCTCACATTAAGGATAATACTCTAGTTGCTATATGGGTTCTGTTCTATTTAGGCTTTAAATACACTATAGAGTCTCAGTGCTTTAAAGCCAACGTCATAACTTCTTATTTGATTGCCGTTCCAGGTAACGTGACGAGCAGCACGTCTGTCACCCAGATGGGCAGCGGTCCGAGTGGCATTAGCCTGGGGTCTTTCAGCCGCATTGATGGGATGCACCAGCGGTCATACTCTGTGTCCAGCGCCGATCAGTGGAATGAAGGAACCGTCCTCGCTAGCTCTGCCATCAGCAGCGGTAAGTGCTCTACAGACCAGTGATGAAGGATTCACACCGTGTGCCGGGAGTATAATCAATATCGGTGATCAGTCTTCAGAATCATAAAAAAGACATGATTCAGAAACTATGCAGAAAAGGGCAGACGAGTAATCACATGAAAGGTCTGTAGTTATGAAAGCTGTGAAAGTATTGTGTGGAAAGTGCAGATTTGCAGCCCCCCACCTACATCTGCGTATAAATAACTCCTTGCCCATCTCCTTACTCATTGTGGAAGATTGATTAAGCCTGATAAAGTGGAAGGTGATAAGGCAGCAGCCAATCACCTGTGTTTCAAAAATGACAGGAGTTGATTTTCCAGGTGTGTTATCACCTTCCACTTCATCACTTCTTTCTCACAACTTTATCACTTTACCAGGCTTAATGCATCTGCCCCATTGTATTACAGCCCAAACCGTCTCATCAAGGACATTTGATGGTCATTACATTTCCAGCCCAGCCTTGCGTTACAAACACGACAGCCTGTAATATTACTAATTGCCAATCGATTTGTTTTACTAGTCACAATCATGAACGCACGCCAACACATTGTTCGCCAGTAAAAAATGATTCTAATTTTAGTTAATTTTAGCAATGTTGAGCAATTTTCAGACCATTCCTGTCTGTTTCATAGGGTTAAATGGTTTCTCCGCCACCAAGACATTTGTAAATGTATTTATCAGCAGGCTTTTGCTTGAGGCAATGAACAAGCAGCGAATACGTTTCAATTATGACTTCTGACTGTAGCCACAATACAACTGATTAATAGCCAATACAGGGAGAAATGTCAGCGCTTATTCCATAGCACGTCAGGGTCAGAAGTGAGGTTCCGGCTGAAGATCTTCGCTCTCCTCCCCTGCTCACTGTGCTGGTGTCGTCTGGTGCCCAGTACCACAGACCCCATTACTGCACAAGGAGGGCCTCCGAGCCACCACATTTGTTTGGTATAGCTTGTAGCGCTGATTAAAATTCACCACGCGGATACATTATGAGATATACCCGTCTTTCATCGATTAGGGGGGGTTGTCTTAACTTACTGAGATTAAGGACAATGGATGGGGGTTAGGAAGTGTATCAGGTTGCTTATCACTGGTTTACAAAACTGTGCTATATAGCAAAATAGCTCCGGATTCAGATGCAGCGCCGATAATCGTACAGCACATGTTCTTGCAACGGCGGCCATAGTGAGGGTCAGGACACACAGTGACTGGCAGGTGGTCACTATTTGCGGCAAGTAACACGGGGGTGGATGCAAAAAGGCAGACCTGTCGCCACTCTTTTGGTGGAGCGCGTCAGAGCCAGCGACTGCGTCGTCCTACTCTGTGTTTCTGGCTGCGGTGTCTTAGTTGCAGCAGACATTCTGTGCTACAATAAAGCCGCACTCATCCGACGCTGCGTCTTTATACGCAAGAGGCGGTTCTGAGAAGGCCACATTGGGCGTCTCAATGCAAATCTCAGATGGCAGCAACGATGGGCGTCTTTGAACTGGCAGCGGTGGCAATGGGGCAGGGGTATTAAGCCTGCAGACGAGAGAAATATCGAAGGTGGTAACGCAGCAGCCAATCTGCTCCTAAGTGTCAAGTTACAGGCTGGGCTTGAGAAATGACAGTTAGCAGCTGCGTTATCACCTTAGAGTTGATCTCTTCTCCAGGCTTAATGCATCTGCCCCAATGTGCGTGTTTGTGTAGTCCTTGAATTCTTTGTGCTGCCCATTGTGCATGCGGTCTGTTCGTACTGCGTGCCACGTGCACAGCACTGTATGGTACAAAATACAGTATGCCACCTACCAACTTTCCAGGCAGTCCGTGACCCTGAAGCAAACCCTACTGCCACTTTTTAGCTAAAAGGAACATATTTTGTTTATCGATTTCACACCAAAACACATTTATCTAAAGTTCATAAAGGGCCCTCTTCCCTCTACCTGGGTCATCGCCGTCTCTTGTATTCCTATAAACCAACCTTACGCCTGCCTTACTAGTTGCAGCACATTGCAGATCTGTTTCCCCAATAAAGGTCAACCGTCTCCCCCCTGTATCGTGTTCCCGCCCCCTGCCCATAGCCTCTACCTGCCACGTTACACCGCAGCTCCTTGCAAACACTTCCAGCTCCCAGGTATTACAGGTGTGTGTCTTTACAGGTATCCTTTATAGTAGATAAAATCTCTTCCCATGCAAGTAGCGCTCCGCAGAATAAAATAAAAGCTTTCTGGAAAGACTGATCTATATCTCCTATGTAGTGTCCCTATAATCCCCCCCCCCCCCTTTCCCGCGCCGCTCCCTTTAAACCTCCGGCGATGAGGTTGTTAATGCAAGGTATCGACTTTCACTTGTAATTTGCACAATTTTCTCTGGTTCCGGTGGAAAGATTTTCTCTGGAATTCAGGTAATGCATACAGCTGAGGTAGGAACGTGGCCGTAACCCCATTGAAGTGGCAGTCGGGGAACGAGGCTTTAAGCGTCTTCCAAGAGAAAAGCACTAGAAAGGCATAGAATCCTCCAAGTGACAATCTTGTGACGGGGGAAATGGAACAGAGGGAAAAAGAGAAGAGAGACGTCTTCAGAGGCGCGAGAAATAATAACAAGGATCCGTGCAGCCAAAAAAAGACAGCCGTGCATCGAGGGAGGAGGGAGGGATTGAAGATGTCTCCGGTGAGAGACGCTATTTGTGAGCATTGTCACAGACGAACAATACAGTCTGCAGAGAGCCCAGAAAACGGCTGTGTGTGTTTTATTCATCTAGATCAGGGACCTTTAAAAAGGGAACGGTAACCTTCTTCTCTCCCGCTAATTCCACAGCAGTGAGCTGTGGGGATTGCGGGGCCTATCTTTTGGGGTGGTGGGTGGGGGGGGGGGCTATATACAGGAAGTATACCTACTTAATGGTAGAACACGGTCAACATGCTCGACCTCTATATCATTAATACATTAGATTTTAAACCCTTCAGACTGGGGTTATAAGAGGGACTCCTACCCCTTTACTTTTCAGAACCTGCATTAAGATCCATGGTTCCACTATGCAGTCAGTCTAGTTTTAATTACTTTTTGCTATGGGTTAAATATATATATATATATATATATATATATATATATATATATATATATATACGAATGACGGTGGCACTCACAGGACTTCACTAAGGACAAACAGTCAGACCACTTTGGGGTTCAGGTTCAACGTTTCGGTCCCACGGACCTTTATCAAGAACTCATTGCATACAATGAGTTCTTGATAAAGGTCCGTGGGACCGAAACGTTGAACCTGAACCCCAAAGTGGTCTGACTGTTTGTCCTTTGTGAAGTCCTGTGAGTGCCGCCGTCATTCGTCTATATCTACCCGGGCAGATCTCTGCACCTTGGACGGCACCTGGGCAAGTAACTGTTTCCACAACAGTGGAGTGCCGGCCAGTATTTTTGTATATTTATATATATATATTTTTTTTTATTTAACCCATAGCCAAATATAATTAAAACTATAAATAGATTTAAAATTTTATTGAGATCTAAATGCTAAGAAAGGTTGATGTTTCTATAGTAAATGAAAGCAGAACTTATCATTAGCTTATATGGAGCAAAATAATTCTACTAAAAGTGATGTATTTGTGGGTCAGTTGTCACCGACCTGGAAACAGCAAAGTGATGCAGTGCACTGGCCAATCAGGAGACAGCCATTACGCTGGGCGCATGAAATAAAAGGTGTACGTTCGCCCATATGCAGATTAGTAGTCACCGCTGCTGCTGGACCACCACCTGGTGTCATACCGGTCATCATTATTAATGTGCCCCAGCGACAGTCCGGAACTGTCAGAAAGTTGGCGTCACATGTTGAGGCGCATGTTTGTAACTCTGCATTGGGGCAGTTTCAATGCTGCTCTGTCACTACGCTTGGCAGTCAGCCAGTTATCCTTTCACCTGCAGTTGGAGATGCGACTGAGTTCCGTGCATCATCCATTCGGACCCAGAGCAGGCTTAGTACGGAAACTGGCAAGGTACATCTTCCAAAGCACCTTGCGTTCGACCCTACATCAGCCCCTTTGTGCTTACCACTAGAAAGTGACCATTAAACTCTGCTCACTGACTCGGAGGTAGGGAACTGGATCCCTACAGGTTTTTGTGGAACTAGAGGTTCCAGCATGCCTTGCTTTCTGACAGAGGCAGGTGACCTATGGGAGCCTCCAGTTGTCATAGACCTTCATGGTTCGGCATAACTTGCCAACCACAGCCCTGACCAGATCATGCTGGAACTTGCAGTACATCAGATAGTGAGCAATAGGTTTTCGAAGCCCACCGCATCCTCCGAATTTAACCCCTCCGCAGCAGGCTGGCGGTTTGTGGTATAGGAGCGAGGAGTTAACGGCACCAGCGTAAAAAACTCATCAAGAACATGACAAAAAGGGAAATGAGGAATAATCAGGTGCTTGGCAATGCGAAAAAAATGATAAATGGTCCTGATATTCCCTTCTAATAAAACTTTTTCTAAAGTGCGCTCCCCCCCCCCCCCCTTCCCACACCCAGCGAGAGTAAATTCGTCATCTCAAACCCCCCCACCCCATCTCTGGCACATGCACGCTTTCAGGCACATCAACACTCTTCGTTCAGTACCGTCGTGCCTTTTTTTTTTTTTATTATTTCCTATTTTTTTTGTGATTTACATCAAACAAGTCATATCCTTTTAATTTAAACTTTCTCTCTTCCCTTTCATTAAAAGGTTCCGGATTTCAAAGCGCTGTGTTAATGTGCGTGTGATATCAGCGGGGCCGGAGAGACAAGTTTTCCTCTTGTTTCTTGTCCCTCTCTCTCTTTGGGATTTAAATGTTCTCCTTTGCCAGTGAATATACTGCTTATTGTCCCTTCTTTTTGTCCAAGACAAAATAACACACATCGGGTCTTCATTTTTTTTTTTTTTCTGATTTCAATGCCCTCTTTCCCCCTCCTTGCATTCAATTAACGGCATGCATGGGGGGCAGAGTAAAAGGATCTTATTTTTTAAGCAGTCTCTGTTTCCCTGTGGCTCCCGCCTTTGAAAGCCGCTCTGAACGTTTCCTAATTAGATAAATTACTTTATCTGAAGGACCACAAAACAGGAGGTGCTGGTAAAGGGAAGAATGTGAGAGTGAGGTTTGGGGGGGAATGTCGGAGAGGGGGGGGGGGGGGATAGGAGGCAGGAGTTAATGTCAGCTGCTTCCCGCTTCTTGCTGGCTGTGTGGTATCTGCTACCTGACTTGTAAAATTAGCTGTCTTGTACGATTTGTCAGTAGAGCGGTGAAGCTCTCATCCAACTCCAGGCATTGAAATGATTCCTAGGTGCAATAACCCCTTCTCTTCCAGAGCACCTGCAACCTCTGCAGTCCGGGGTGTCCCTTGTGTATGGTGGCGCGGGGGTCAGGGGTTACTCGGCCTACAATAAACGCTCTGTCCTGTGATTACCTTGGTAGAGGGCAGTCTAGCCTCCCGCAGGCTCCTGATATGAGGACCTGTGTCTAGCAGTTTCCATGCTATAAACGTGCACTGGTTCCTGGTGAAAAGGGAATGGAAATTTACTAGAACTAACAGTGAACACAATCAGGGAGATTGGGGTGCAGAGTGTGCAAGTAAAGACTCATTACTTCATTATTAAAGAGCTGGGGGAAAAAACATTGATTGGTATCGACAACAACAGTCGTGTGTGTGTGTGTGTATATAGTCATGCATACATCCTATATCATAACAGGCTAACTCTGCTCCTCACCGCTAGGAAGGGGAATGCAAATGTTGTGTGCGATGGTGGCCTCTAGGACAAGGGTGGGCAATAAGCGGCCCTCAAGCTGTTGATGAACTACACATCCCAGCATGCCTTGCATCCGTTTCAGCATGGCCAAATAGCAAAACTAAGGCAAGACATGCTGGGATGTGTAGTTCATTAACAGCTGAAGGGACGCTTGTTGCCCACCCCTGCTCTAGATTGAGCCCCACAGAGCAATTCAAGTGTTGCGCCACTAGGTGGCGCCCAACAGAACAATTCAAGTGTTGCCCCATACAGGTGCTGACATTACTAATCTGTTGTTCTGTCTTTTTCACGGGCTGGCAACTAGTGTGTAATAATACACCTATCCTCAATGCACCATGCCACGTAAGAAGCCTGGCGCAAGTGAGCCGCACCTGTGTTACGCAAGTGTGACAGAACAGTGTCACAAGAATGCACCGAATCTGTATACAAAGCACAACAATACTTGGCGTCGCAAAAAGTGTGACACTGTTTATTCATACAAAGATTGTTCAGACAGACGCACAAAGATATATATGTGTTGCACATCAGATTAATCAGCGCAGTCTCACAAAGCGGTTTTGACCAGTGAAAGCCAAGTCGCACAAGACCTGAAGTGATGATTGACGCAACCTCAGCAGCAGCGTATGTCAAATCTATACATTTGTGTGTGTATAAAATAACAAAATAGGTGCAAAAATGAGTATACAGAATACAGTAATAAAACAGACATATACCAATCGAAGTGTCCAAAAATAATTGTGTTTATATAAGATAATCCTCATACAAGGGACAGCAACCACTCGTCGGAATTAAACGGTTTTCTCTTCTGAAAACTATAATGGACAAGGGCATCTCCTTATTACATAATATGAGGTGATTACCAGTAGTGCAAAATATATAAAGGGAACACAAGCCAAAATGAAAACAACATTAAGCTTATCTGATGCCCAGAAATATTCTACAAGTAGTCCCAGCGACAAGAATATCTGACTTTTATTTTGGCTACATAATATATCAAAGCAATTTTCACAGAATATAAATGCTCATCAGAAATGGAGACAGTCACGCAGCATATACCCAACGCGTTTCGTCAGAACATGTCCCATCACTCGCACTTCATCCTCTGGCAACAAGTACTGTATCGTCGTCTCATAAAATATTTTAGGCACGAGAGTCCGTGGTGGATGTGGTGCTGCAGTTGAGGGGTCATTGTAAATCATGTTGAACTAGCTGGTTCCCAAACCAGACAGGTCAACTGCAAGGTTGCAAGAGATTGTGTCTGATCACAGCATGGTAACTAGTGGAGGAGAATTGTGCTTGTGATTATATAGGGGACCTCTGTGTGGAGCTGGTTGGTCGGTGTGATCCCCTGGACAAGTTATTGCTGGGTACACACTATGATGTGTGGAACCAGCGGTATCGCCTTCGGGGGAAAGCCTGTATTGGCAAGTGCATACACACTGGCAGAGCACTGACAGCAGCGATGTCACTGAACGCGCGGGAGTGTGCATTGTCGGATACATAGCTGGTACACAGAACGTCGTCCAATCTGCAAATGGCAAATAGAATTCTAGGAATTGGTCATCAGAACGTTGGACTCTCAAAATCTGTCCTTAATGTTTTCCATGTGGGATGTTTCTGGATAAACCAACCGCTGTCCTCCGTCTGTAAAGGTCACGCGCTAATTATTTCTGCTCTAGACCTTTCAGAAAGGAATGTGGCAGCATTCTCTCCAACTCTCCTGATTCTGATAGGGCGTTGGCATTGGGTGGGAGCGGATTGGCCAAAGCAGCCAACCTTGGTTGGTCGCACATAATCTCTCATGCGCTTATGTAACTTACACTTCACTGGATCCCGCTGTGCGAGAACCCAAGATGAACCAGTGCAAATGTGGCACTTATACAACCAGATGCCCAACTTTATCTTGGTACAAGTATCCAATCACTCTCTCCTGCACTCCCTAGAAATATACCAACAACAGGAATATCAGGCTTCGGCAGGACTGAATTTGTGAATGGCTTAATCCTAAATGCTATGACGACACTGCATCCCCCAGTTCCTTTTATATAGAGCCAAACTTCTTTTGAAAAGAAGAAAAAGAAATGATAACATAAAATAGCTCTGGTTCAATGGAAATGGAGAGGAACGGATCTAGCTATACCAAAACTCAGAATACTTTTTTGCCTTATAGTTTTGTACATTGTTTCCGCTTGTTTGTTGCTTTTAATTATATTTCCAGCTTTATTCTTAGTTATGTTATCTTTTTCTCTTTTTGTGACGTGTTGAGCATCTTTCCCAAATCTGAAAGGAGGTTTGCTTCATGCACTACGACTGTTGTCGCTTCCATTTACAAATCAACAGATTCATTCTCCACCGACGCGGGAACGTTTTTAGCATACAAATGGTTTAAGAACGCACATTTATAGCCACTATTATCACATGGTGAAATATGAAATGGACTGTGTTTTAAATATACACATTATGAAATGTAGCCAGGTTAAATTTATAATAAAGGTCAAAAGTATCGTTGCAGAAAATGAATCTATAAATGTTACTGTTGTCAGCTGGACAAATACATGTTTGTATTTCTGTGGCTATTTCTCTAGCTAGTTTGGAATAAAAGTAAAAATATTGCAAACTGACAACATAGAACCTTCTGGAACACTTTGGGTTTAAGGAAAAAGGTTTTGACACGGGTTAAATGTTGGTTCCGGTCTGAAGATCTGAGAGGGATAGGTCACTGCCTATCAGCTCTCCTTTCTCCAGAGATGCTATGACTGTTGTTAAGCGTTGTGATGATGTGATTGGCTACAGGTTCTGGCCACACCCACTCCAAAACTCCGGTCAAGCAGGAATTGTAAGTTGAATTTGGTGGCTCAGTACTAAGTCTCTTAAACATTGTTGTATTATTATTTCCACTGTGGTTCACTCCTTCTGGTAAATTCCTTCTTAGATGGACAAAACCTTGTGCACTGCGCTCTCTCTGCACAAGTAACATCTACCCCACCTGCAGTGCACATGGTTTTGTCCATCTAAGAAGGAATTTGCCAGAAGGAGTGAACCAGAATAAGGCCTCAGGTGCTAACACCTATCATTTTCAGCACAT
Source organism: Crinia signifera (assembly GCF_055691185.1). NCBI lineage: Eukaryota > Metazoa > Chordata > Amphibia > Anura > Myobatrachidae > Crinia > Crinia signifera. Next base: position 181,367,234 of record NC_139223.1, on the reverse strand, counting down.
TAATATCATAAAGATGGAGCCATCCTCATCTAGCCCTTTTAATAGGATTAAGCGAGCCAGAGCTGTCAGACTTAATCCAATGTTAATCCCCTACTGTATTGTTCTACGCATTTTACTGCAGCTGGGAACAATAGGCCTTGGTGAGCCATGCCTCACCATGGCTATCCAGAGATGGCTAGATGAGGGAGGCTCCATCTCTACAACGATTATTTTTGCAGTTTGCAGAGTACCTGGCATCGCTACCTCATGCTCCCGGTTTGTTCCCTCTTTGATACAGAGAGCGATTTATACAAATGTGCCCATACTGCTGCATCTACCGTAGCCTGAAAAGGGCACATAAAATAGGCAGCCCGCAATCCAATCCGTAGCTTGTGATGCATTGCCTGATTGGGATATTTTGCAATGCAGCATATAGTATAAGGGGCTTTGCTAGAACGATATGTGGTATCCTGTCAGCTGAGATAAGTTGCCACATATTCCACTTGCGCTGAAGCTAAAGGAACGTACAGTAAGTTATGTGTGTCCTTGAGCGCAGGCCAGTGACGGCAGTGATCACTCGGAGGGCTCATTTCGCTGCACTGGAATTTATGAGAACGTTATATTATTCTTACTCATCACAAGCGCTGAGCAGCGCCAAGCTGCGGCCCGCGGCAGAGGGGAATATTTTGGGAGAAGGGTGGGACCCATTCTTACAATGGCAATAAAATAGGGACGGAGGGTGTGAGATGATATCCATAAAATAAAAAAAAAGTGAGGCGGCAGAGGAGTCTGGATGGGACCGAGTCTCTCCTTCCCATCCCCTCCCTCTCCGCGCCTTTTATATGTCCGCCAGCTTTTTCTTGTTGCTTTCTGTTCATCTCTCATTGTTTTATGAGCAAGCTGTTCCATTCTTCCGCGGCCGTTGTGTGTCGGACACATTCAGCGTCCCCCTTACTCATCCCTGCAAAAAATCAGTCTAATCCTCAGATCTCTTTCATGTCTATTGTGAGATCTAATAAGGTTGGAACTGCAATATGCAAGTTGAATGTACAGTAGGACTCTACATATCCGGCTGCATAACGACTAGTAGCTCTGGGTGTATGGCTGAGTGGATGGGGTGGGGTGCGGGGGGGGGGGGGGTACTGCTTTTTTTGTGAATAACTTCTGTTTTAATTAAAATACATATATTTATTTTTATTTATTAAAATGTCGGACAGTTATAGTACAGTTCGTCTGGCGGATTAATACACAGCAGCTTGTTGGTTATTGACCTTTGCACGAATGTCGTATCATGTTTTGTTTGACGCTGTGTTCTACCCACGGTCACAGACCGATAGTCCCATACGGCAGCATAGAACGGCAACGAGACACATTAGTCTCACAGGTCGGCAGCAAGACGAATCTGCACCAGCAGAAGCTCCAGCCGCCTTAGTTTCAGTTGATCACCTAAGACCAGATCCCCGCTGTAGAGTCAGGTGTCTAAAATGTCAAAGGACAAATCCCAGCTCAAACATTGACCTAACCTAGAACTGGGATTCGGTCGACTGGCAATAGGTTAACATAGTGTAGGTCGACATTTACAAAAGGTTGACACAAGCAAAAGCTCGGCGAGTTAATGGTCGACAAGGAAAAGGTCGACACAAGTTTTAAGTGGTTTTTTTTTTTCATTAAAAAAACGACTTGTTCTTACTTTACATGTCAAGCCGGAAATAGAGATATGGTGTGTATACACGGGGCAATTTACCCTTGGATTTTGACTATGTAGTCAAAATAGACATCGAATGGATATCGAACATATTTTTAAACTTTCCATCCCGATTCAATGCCGATGTGCGCTCTCCCGTTCATCTGAATTCGAAAAGCCAAATAGACAGGGCAGCAATGACTTTATAGTGCAGACTGAATGTAGATAGCATGAATTGTGCTATGTAAATAGCACAATGTAAATAGCACGAGTAAGCAAAGATTGCATAATAATCGAATCTTATGGTGTGTACACTCGGTGAGATTCCCTTGCAATCCAACTTACTATACAATCTTTGCTATCTCTGTACTATGTACATACAATTCATACAATCTACATTAGATTTGCACTATATAGTCATTGCTGCCCTGTCTGTCTGGGTTTCAATTTGTGCTTTCCGAGGAGCGAGCATCGGGATCGCAAGGTAAAAGCCTGTGCGATCTGCAGTCAAAATCTGATGCTGGATTGTACCGTGTGTACACAGCAAAGGAATCTCGCCGTGTGTACACATTATAGTATTTTATATAATATATTCAGTGCCTCCAGAGCCATACGAGTTAAACACTTATTTTAAATGATTTCTTTTTAGCGTATTCGATGCATAACCGGGGACATTGCTGCTAACCGGGGACATTACTGCTACTTTTAGTCCAACTCCCCTCACCCGGAACTCAATCGCTGACTGTGTCCGGGGCACTTTCCCCTCTTTCCCATTTATCTGCATGCAAATGGATTTCATTCAGAATAACTCCTAGCACTTTTTGGGCCGGTAGCCTAACTAACAGGGGACAATACCGTAATTCAGATAATGCCTTACATTCCTAATGCTCTAAGGGGCATTGTTTCCCCGCCCGTGTTTGAGCGTTCTCTCTGCTTGTGTTTACATTGCAGACACTGGCCTGGGTGACTCTGTGTGTTCCAGTCCTAGCATCTCTAGTACCACTAGCCCCAAACTGGATCCACCGCCATCTCCGCATGCCAATCGAAAGAAACACCGGCGGAAGAAGAGTACGAGCAACTTCAAGGCCGACGGACTCTCCAGCACGGCTGAAGGTCAGACACTCCCTCTTCTTCTGCTCTACTTCATTGTTTGTACACAATATACTTCTTCTCCTTCATGGAACTTTGCTGATTGGTACAGAATAGAGGGGCCTCCTGGAATTCAGTGATTGAGATCACAGTTACTGCTAATTGATGTTCTGCAAAGCTGCTCTGCATGTAATACTACTGTGCTGGTACTCCCTTATCCCAGTATAGGCACTGGTGCATACTACCACCTTGTATAATCCCTGACTAGAAGAGTTGACTCTGTATTTCTTTACTTTGTATCTGTGACTTCTTCTGCCCTTTTTAGCCCAAACTGTATATTTCTGTATATTTGTATTGCTCCAAGATACCAGTTGACTTCCACAGACAATGGGCGGTATTCAATGAGGCTGATTCGCCAGGTTTTTATGGCGATTTTGTGCTGTAAGGCGAATTTTTGACTAAAACGGTGAATCACCCTATTCAATGACCAGATGGCGAATACGTTTCAAGGTTTTTTTCGCCATGATTCACCGAGTAGCAATCGCTATCTTTTTATGGTGAAATGAAATGTGAACTTTTAAAATAAAGTGTTTTGTTTTTTACATTTGGTGTAAAAAAATCAGGAATTTTATTCTGAGGAGGGGCATGCTATTTGTATTCATGTGCTGTAAGCACATGAATATATATTTAATTAATATATATATATATATATATATATATAAAATATATATATAATTTTTTACACAGACCAGCCAGCAGGGGGCCGGAGCCGAGCCGCTCATTAGATATTCATATATTCACTTCACCCGATCATTACATATGCATGATCGGGTGTAGTGAATATATACCCGGTCCCCTGCTGGCAACCCCGGGGGGCAGCCTGTGCTGCCTGGCACCCGGGGAGCCCACCTCCCCCCCACAAACGTTCTGGGGCAGGCTTCCATCTCCCTGCCTGCCGCCGTCCTCAGGCTCCCTGCGGCATCCGCCGCAGGAGTTAAAATTCGCCAGTCAGGGGCAGGGAGCCCCTGACTCATTGAATACTGGAGCCGACGAGGCTCCGGAACGTGGCGAATGTGCAGCGAATCCTAAACTGGATTCGCTGCACATCGCCAAAATGCTCATTGAATACTGCCCAATATATTGGCATGTTCTGCAGTCCTCTCTCTGTGCATGTTCCCAACCACGGTGTTGCCCAAGTTTATGTTGACTTCTCTGACAATAATTTCTCCTAGAGGCCTTTTGGGTCTGATTATATTTTGAGGTTTTATACTGTGCATGTCTCATTACCTGCTTTTTTGCATCACATTTTATAGCCCTCACTTTGAATTGGAAGTATGTGACCAGTGTACCATAAGGCTATGCCAAACCGGCATCTCCTACACCAGAGGTTCCCAAACGCGGTCCTCAAGGCACCCCAACGGTCCAGGTTTTAGTTATATCCATGGCTCAGCACAGATGGTTAAATCAGACCAACCGAGTTACTAATTAAGTTACCTGTGGCCAAGCATGGATATACTTAATACCTGGACCGTTGGGGAGCCTTGAGGACCGCGTTTGGGAACCTCTGTCCTACACTATTTGGCAAGGGTTTCCATTCAGTATCCCAGTGTTCCGAATGCCGGAATCCCTGCAGACATTTGTGAGGATGCCAATGGCAGAATACGCAGGGATCGCTTGTGTTAGGCGGGGGGGTTAGGTTTAGCCACTAAGGGGGACTTAGATTTAGGCTGCGGGGAGAGAAGGTTAGGCTGCAGGCTGGGTGGGATAGGTGTAGGCGGTAGGATACGGGGATTAGGGTTAGGCTGCTAGGAGGGTAGGGTTAGGCTGTGGTGAGGGTTGGTGGGGGGCTGGGGGAAGGTAAGAATGCTTATCTTGCCCGTGCCGGGATTCCCTCCACCGGTCTTCCATATTTACCTTAATACCTTTTTAGCTGAATGTAGCCTGAGGTAGCAACTGTTTTATTATCACTGTTTATTTGTAGATATGACAAACCTGTAGTTGCAAAAAGGAGGTGCGGACGTAAGACAAAGGTTAGAGAGGGATATGTCCTGAGAGCTTACATTCTAGTGAGACAGAATATTGCTATGAGAGTTAGTGGAGTGTGTGGGCAATGAGATTGTATGTTGTGTAGGAAATTTCTGGTCCGGTAGGGTAAGTGGTTTCCATGAGTGTGAGGTAGAACACGAGAAGTCTTGGAGGCAGTAGTGCTCAGAGAGGGGGAGAAGAAGCATGAAGAGGGCAGTGGAGCTGGTTGAGGGCTTCGAAGCTGGGTTTCAACTGTGTTTTCTTGGAACAGGAGAACCAATACAAGAATTGTCAGAGTGGCGCAGTGGATGTGGTATGAGATGGCCTTCAGGGTGGATAGTAGCATGGGAAGTCCAGCCTGTAGGAGGTTGAGTTATTCAAGATAATGGATTAGAGTAATGTCCTCCATGAGAACGGGGGCATATCAGGACCTGTTTGATTGTTCAATGGACTGAATATTGTGGAGTGACATCCAGGCTTGGGGGATAGATAGATATTGGCCACCATGAGGCAGATGGGTAGTTGGAAAGATTATGATCTCCACTTTGAACCTATTGGACCCAAGTTTACGTCGACGTTTGCTTCCTTTATTTACTAGCACAAAACAGCAATTACATGAAAAATCACATGATGTCAAGATTATTACCCTAAACCGGATGTGAAATCATAAACAGATGATAAGCTACTACAGAACCTCTTTGCTACTTTAATCACCCCTATTAAACTTTAGGTATCCTTAAGCTATCCAGGTGTACATGGCTGGGTGACATTTGTGCTGGGACAAAAGGATAGTGGTCAGAGGTGGAGAAACAGATTTGTCTCTCATCGGTGTAGAGGTGGTAGCGGGTGGGCAAAGGAACGAAGAGCAGCAATTTAAAGACAGCAAGAGGTGTAGTGATGAAGAGGCGCTGAAGGAATATTAATAAAAATAAGAAAATAATCTAAAAATAAAAAAGGGGGTGAACCAGGGAGAACACTGGTTGTTCACAATCAAAGTGGTTCATTTATTAAAGCTTCTAAAACTGAAAAGAGATGATATTGCCCATAGTAACCAATCAGATTCTGCCTTTCATTTTCTAGGATATAATCGAGAAATGATAGACTGAATTTGACTGGTTGCTCTTTTCAGTTTTAAAAGCGTTCGAAAATTTACCCCTATGGGGGGGGGGTATTCAATCTTGGGTGCTATTTCCGCCATTTCCGACAGCATCATAGGCAGATTCTGACAAAACAGATCGACTTTAAAATAAGTCAGATCTATTTTGTCGGAAACGGCCACGTATAGTCGAATTCACAGCCGTTTCACGACAATCCGCAGCTTTTTTCACCGACGCACCTACTTTCCGACACTCGGCAGCCGGAACATTGTAGAGTTTTTGTGGAGCGAAAACGGCCTGGGATCCCGGATTAAATAGCCCCCATAAGGGTGTTAAAAAACAATTAAACAAATGACGGTGGTGGAGGAGGGTAAGTAGGGACCCTTCGATAAAGCCTTTAGTACATTTTTCACGTAAAAAAAGGGCAATCTCTGTGGTCTATAGAGGGCAGAAGCCCAATTGCAAAGAGTTAAGATGAGAAGAAATAGAAATTGGGCAGGTGTACATAAGCCATTTAAGAGGGTTGATAGCTGGAATGAGAGGTAGGGGCGAGAGCGATGTCCAGTTATACCACGCACCTGGGTGGCCACATTAGATAACGCAATCATTTCACGAACAACATTCTACCTCGCCACCGGTCCTTAATCTGGATTGACGGTCTTTCTTTGTTTATTAAAAAATTATTAGGTTTATCATTTAAAATAGAACATAACAGATAGCATGCCGTGATATCGAATAATCGTTATATATTCAGTAGGCAGAATGTTATGTTCTTGGTCTCTAAACATGTGTATACGTAAAGAACGTTCGGGGGATCCCAGTTCGTAAAGAGCATCACTAGCTTGCGTGAGCGGTGTAGGCTAGGGAAATCGCCCATGGCCACTTCCTGGCGGCTGGATCATCGAGCGATGTGTGTATGGGCGATCTGTGCTAACCAGTGTGCTTAGGTTAGAACACTGGCGATCTGACTCGATCTTGACTTTCATGTAGTCAAAATCTAGTCAGGCGATGGTGAAGCGCTGGGCTGCGCATCGAGGTCACTTGCAGGCATACACACATAGCGATCCATGCTTCATTTCTAAGCGATGCGTTAATACATCTAGTGAGTGTTCGGAACCCAACAATCGGGTAACTGCCACCCCTGCCCTGCGAAATCCCGCCTTAGGAAGGGGTTTGCTAGGCTGTGAACAGATGTTGGTACACATCCATTAACATGCGTTGGATCAGAGAAGACTTTACTTGCCATCAAATGATTTTTCCTCTTGTCACTGGGGCCCACAGCCACCATGTAGCCCAGGACTCGGTGGCTGCAAGCAAAGCAGCCGTTTCCAGACGGGCGCCGCCGTGATGCTCCCACCCCTAGCAGTCAAAAACACGCCTGCGTTTGACCGGGCACTCCCAGCGTTTCCTTGCGCACACCTACCGTTTTTTGGGGCACGCTCATGAAACGCTGGGGATCCACCCCAACGCCCCCACCCCCTGTCAGTCAGGTTGTGAGCACCTTGCAAGAAAAATTTGCCGAAGGCGCTCGTCACCTGACCTAGCACATGCACATTGCGGACAATACACATGCGCAGTAGAAGAAAAACAGCGAACAGGTCTTCATCGAGCTACCTTGTCCATTCCCAATAGATGCACATAGACCTACATATAGGTTGTCCCTTAAATATTTCCTGGCATCCTGTGATGGGGACGGTGCATCTGCAGAGGCTCCAGCGCTTCATTGATCACAGTTCCTCAGTAAACGTAAAGCCCTCTAATTAACCCTTTGAAATGTGATCCTCCTCAAACCTCTGTGCCCATAGGATGTGCAGAGTCCCATGTCCTATCGCTTGTGCACCTGGACATCCCTGTGTGGTCACCGTGCACCTGTACATGATCACACACCTTTCAATGCAATCACGGAGTATGGAGATCACTGGAATACCAGGGCGACGCTCATTGATTTCTGCGTTCTGAGGTGCCACAGTGAACTGCTCCATAACGGAGCTTGTAATTACATTTTACAGAATACAGAGCCCGTAATTCAAGAATGTCAACTTCATTTTTAAAGGGCCAAACTGGTTTATATTTTAACACAAGTGGCATAAACAAGATGAGTGAACCAACGACCTCATCATCCATATAAAAGCCGGAATGTTCTTTATAATCTGCACTTGTTCAGCAATGTTTAACATAGTTGCACTCCCCTAGTGTATCTCTATACTACACAAAGGTGTCTTACATCTATTGTGCGCCAGCCAGCATGTCTATCCGTATTATACACAGAGCACAGAGTCCCGATCTATTATGCACAGGACTTTGTGTGTCTTCATTTAAGATCAATCGGGGTGCATTTGTATTATACTGAGAATGTTATGTGTTTCTGTCTTGTATAAAGAACAGTATGAGCATCTTTAAGGTGTGAATTACCTTTCTTACTCATAGTTAGTCTCTTGTCTATATGTTTTGCTATCTTTTGTGTCATTACGGTGCTTATTTTGAGTTTTTAACTTTATGAATAGGTTCAAAATAATGACAGCTGTGCCTATTTAATATCCTCCTACATACTGTATGTGTATTCATGAGTTTGTACTTAGAGGATAATGTCGCCCATATTTTTGGTATTCCTTGTTACCTCCATCTTGTCCTAATCTTTTTGTACTTCGGTCGCCCGTCCATCATCCTAGTTCTCAACTTCTTCACCACATTCTACATATTTCTTGTACTCCCCATACCGTAATCTTCTTTCTCACTATACCGTGCTTTCCTTGTACCTCCGCCCCCATAACTTGCTTCCCTTGCCATGCCGCTTCATCCTATTCCTTGTCTCCTCCTCTCCCTATGGCCTTCCTCTCACTGTCCCTAGCACTTAACATCTGTGTACCCACCATCCCTAATTCAACACCCATCCAAATTCCAGTACTCCTTGTCTTTAAGTTTATATTCCCATCCTCATCTTCCTCCTCACCCTTATTTCTTTATCTTCCTTATTACTTTACACCCTTATTTTTCTTCCTTATACCTCCGCCCCATTATCCCTCATCTTCCTTGTAACCCCCCACCATCCCTCGTTTTCCTTGTACCTCCGCCACTTCTCTACCATCTTTCGTCTTCCCTGTCCTCCGCCACCCATCTTTCATATTCATGTATCTCAGCACTCATATTTTGTATCTCTTGTACCTATCTTTCATAATTAGACTTCCTTGTGATTCCAACCTTCACCCTATTGCTCAACTTATTTGTTCCTACACTTCCCAATCCTCACATTCCTTGTACCTCCAAAACCACCTTCCCTTGTTTACCCATCAAAGGATCCTCCACCCCAACCCTTTCTCCCTTGTAGGCGCCCCCCCCCCCCCCCTCATTGCTCGTCATCTTATAATCAATAATATCTTTGTCCCCATCTCTTGACTTCATTTAACTTGATCTCTTATGCTGTGTACACACGGTGAGATTTGACATTAGATTTTGACTATGTAGTCAAAATCGCATGCAGATCGTAAGCAGATCGCACAGGTTTTTTACCTTGCGATCCAGATGCGCGCTCCCATGACAGCACAAATCGAGACCCAGATAAACAGGGCAGCAATGACTATATAGTGCAAATCTAATGCAGATTGTATGAATTGTATGTTAAAAGTACAGTGATAGCAAAGATTGCATATCACTCGAATCTTAAGTCGAATAGCAAGGGAATCTCACCGTGTGTACACACCATAAAATTCCTAGTTCTTTTTATCAGATATTTTCACCTTCATATTAACCTTCTCTCCATTCCTCATTTTCCTTGTACCTCTGCCCCTTCTCTTGCCTTTTGCTGTACCTAACCCCATCTCTTGGCTTATTTGTATCCACCATCCATCTTGAATTACTGATACTGGTCTTCTCATCCTTTGACTTCTTTGTGCTCCATCAATTGTCTTCCGTCTAATTCTGACATTCATCTTCCTTGTTCCTCTATCCCTCTTCGTTGTACTTCCACCTCCATTCCTCGTCTTCCTTGTATCTCCACCTCCATCCCTTGTCGTCCTTGTATCTCCACCTCCATCCCTTGTCTTCCTTGTACCTCCACACATACATCTGTAGTCTGCGTGCCAGTCCCTTATTCCTAGTATTCTTTGTACCTCTTCCCCATCCTTTGACTTCCTTAAACTTCAGCTCCCATATACCTCATCTTCCTTATACCACACCACAGCCTAAGGATTTGTCCATCGATTTCCTTATGCGCATGTTCCCAACCTTCAACTTCTTTCCTTCCATATCTCCACCCCCTCAATCACTTGTTTTCCTTTCACCTCTGCTTTCCCATACTTTGTCTTCCTCCATCTCTACTCTTCCCTAAACCTGCCCACGTATCTAATATTCCTTGCACCTCTGCCCCGTACCTTGACTTCCTGTACTTCCACCTTCATCCCTTAAATTCTTTGGACCTTCCCAAATCCATTCACTTCCTTGTATCGATTTGCCATTGTTTGACTTCCATATGCTTCCTTTCCATACCTCGTCATGTTGTACCACCACCTCTTCTCTCGTTTTCCGTCTACGTCTCCACAATGCCTACATAGCGCTAACCAGGCATATTATTCAGGTTTTCTCAACCTTTAGTGCGCAAATTCCCAAACCACCATTTTGTTTGATTGTTTTCTGCAACCATGTTATAAGCAGTGAGTAGCGCACATACGTGTTTTACACAACAACCAGCGTATTGTGTGTTCCTGATTTGCTCTAGCAGCATTGCTCGCCTTTACCCTGCGTGTGACAGCTTGTGTTCTAGCGCAGTACACAAGCGGCACATGTTCTAACGCAGTACGTACAAATACATATTGTATGAATGTGTGTACAGACGTGTGTATGTACCTGTGTTTACAAGTTATTCAGGAGATAAGATCTGATCTGTGGGTCTGCGGAATTCCGAGGTTGTGAGGTTTTAAGGCTTGTTTAGTGTGCGCATAGCACTGGTAGGTTGCTTATTACAATCCTCCTGCCAACCCCAAGGCCCCGCTGTCTCTCTGTCCTTCTCTCCTTTCTGTTTCCCCATTTATTTTCTTTTTCTCCTTCCCTTCTGCTCTCTGGATGCAGCTAAACGCAAAGCATGGAAACTAAACCGTGTTGGCAGCCTGCGAAATGTTTACAGCAGCAACGCCAACACAGAAGGTAACACGTGCCCCACACTGAGGACCCCCTCTGTCCCTGCTCTCTCTGCATGTGCTCCCCCCCCTACTTTATTTGCATGTCTCCCCCATTCCCCATTGATTGCACTGCTTCTCCTGTTTTGTGTTCTATGTCCTTCCGCTTCTCTCATCCCATTTCCAGGACATCCGTGCGGGTGTGGGTGTGTGTTACGGATTGGCCATATTTAGCTAGCGGCAGATTCTTCGCACTTGTTTTGTTTTTCATCTGCCGATTAATGCATAACGCCTGCGTCAGTCTTCCATTGCAATAACCAAAGAGCATACATTATGAGTACTTGGACAGTTCATACAGTATAGTAGCCTTAAATGGGTGGATCAAACCTACATACTGCTATTTTTTCCCTATTGTGAGTTAGTGTGCATCCTTTATATAGACAATTACAGCCTAGTGCATGTTTTATATAGTTATTCATGCATTTTACTGTGTTGACATGAAAAGAGAGACTACATAGGAGCGTATATACATATGTATATATGTATATATTGTCATGAAAAATACATTGTAGTGTAGGGTATTATTTATATTATTTTTTTTTATTTTGTTGACTTGAAATGTTCTAGCTTAGCAGTACATTCAAAACTGATTTGAGTCCTAATGATCCCCATCCGAAGACACTCCCACCCCCAAATTGTTGTTCCTGTCCATTAAAGTATATTATGGCTACAGAGACTGACAGTCCTCTGTAGCAGAGTTTCTTATATGTCGGAACCCTGGAGTCAGGGTTAATGTTTTGTGATGACATCTAATATACAGGTTACCATGCCCTGCAGTAATGATGATCAGTCTATCGGCCTTATTCTAGTTCACTCTTAGAGGCAAATTCCTTCTTAGCTGGACAAAACCATGTGCACTGCAGGTGGGGCAGATGTAACATGTGCAGAGAGAATTAGATTTGGGTGGGGTTTTCTTCAAAGCGAGATCTATATTGAAGTGTGAAAATAAACCAGCCAGTATTTACCCTGCACAGAAACAAAATAACTCACCCAAATCTAATTCTATCTGCACCTGTTACATCTGCCCCACCTGCAGTGCACATGGTTTTGTCCAGCTAAGAAGGAATTTGCCTCTAAAAGTGAACTAGAATAAGGCCCTATATTAGGATACCTTTAACCCCGGAGCATGCCATGAATGAACGGGTTTGTGACCATGTGCAGTGAGAGCAGTAATCACTACATGTCACCTATTGTACATTACAGCAGTCTGACACGCTTTAACCCTTTGTGACCTCTTGTACATTTAAAAGGACAATACTATAACATTGATTGCGTAGACTGTATTGTGGTGACGTTCATAAAGGGTTAATAATCACTGACAGGTCCGAGGTTTAATCATTGGAAAGGAACATGCCGAACTATTGTTTTACCATTATAGATGTATGTGGAAGTAGCCATTGGGTACAATGAAAGGATTGGCCTTGTAAGGTTGCATGTATTCTATTATATGTACCTCTTATTTGTGGTTATGGTATATTAGATCTACAATATGTCTAGGTCAACGGTCAAAATGTCGACAGCTATAGACATGGACAAAGAGGTCAGCACAATCCAATGGTCGACATGAGTTTTGTGTCTATGTCGACATAGGTCGACGTGGAGACTGTGTAAGTGTACCGCCTTCCCTCGCATGGCTCGCTGTATTCGCCATGCTTCAGGTTCGGTACACTATTACAGTCTGTATGTCCACGTGAATGGTCAACTCTGGACAAGTTTTTTTTTTTGGGGGGGGGGGATCAGGAAAAACTTACATTGGCCTTTTTTTGTGTCTACTTTTTTTGATTGTGCCAACCTTCTGATTTTGTTGACCTTTTGATTGTGTCGGATTGTGTCGATTTGTCCATGATGACATTTTGACTGTTGACTAATAGTTGTCGACCTAGATAGGGTAGATGTAACCCTTTAACGTTGCTATTAGAGATCCTCAAAATATCCGCTAAAAAAAGCCAGCCCCGCGCACAGCGACTGTTCTGTTTTTGGGAGCAATATTTACCTACACGTAAAATAACTGACTTGGCCGTATTGGTAATTATTTATACTAAAAGAACAGTCGTCGTAAGCGGCACTGGCTTTTTTTTTAGCAGATATTTTGCAGATCGCACACAGCAATGTTGGCACTGAAAGGGTTAATGGCTGGATACCCTTATACCCCTTTCTCTTCACAGCTAATTACCGGGTACAAGCCGGTTTCTTGCCGGTTTGACCCGGTAAATAGTGCGATGTGAAAGGGGTTACCGGTTACAGCTAATTGGTAGCAACACGCCAATACGAACCGGGTAAAAAGCAGAGTTCTTACAGGTTCATTGCTGTGCAGTGCGAACGGGTTAAACTGTTCGACCCGTTTCCCGTACCCCCCGATGGTGCGCCGACGCTCCGCCGCGCCCCCACATGACGTCAGTGAACCGTCAATATTGACGGTTCGCTGCTACGATCTGAAAGCGGTATTATTTGTCTGTAGTGCTAGGGAAGGTTGTAGTATATAGGGTGCCAGATGACCGTACACATTACACACACATGCAGTAACTGTCCCTGTATGGGATACTTGCTTTATATATGTGTATTGTCCTATTGGTCCATTTTGTGTATTAGATTCCGTGGGGGTTCAGGCAAGCGTGTGCTTGCGTATGTAAAAACATACATGTCATAAAGAAACATTACATAAATAAAGCATATACAATTGTCCGTGTATGTGTGTGTATATATATATATATATATATATATATATATATAATGTGTGTCTGTTTAATGCATTCGTATAAGGTGTAATGATCTGTAGCCAGAAACAATTGTGTTCTGTGACATTTAAGTAACAGCTTTTTAATTTGTTTTTTGTTTTCCCCCCTCTCCGCTCTCCCGCGTCTTTCTCTCGTTCCCGAGCCTTAAACCCCCCTCCGCCTTTCCACCGCTGCTCTGATGGCGGACGCCATTTGCATGCGCAGGCTGCCGTTTTGTTAAAGGTCAGAGAGGTCAGGGGTCACAAATTGACTTGCTGGATGGGGACACGTCACTCCGGCTTTTGTTTAATAAAAGATTGGATTTTTATTTATGTAAGATTTCCAGCTCTGCCTCCCAGTGGCTTTAACCCTCTCCCTGCCAGCGTGCGCATTCCTTATATCAGCCTCCAGCTGTTTATTGTCTGGGAGAGATGTTCCTGACATTCACACCCTTGTGTCATCGTGTCACTTGGCGCGCACTAATGTAACCCGAGAGATCCTTCTTTTAATTAGTCTGTAAACCCCTCGTGCCTTCTGCTGGAGCCGCAAAATGAGCTTCATGCCGAACCTGCAACATCTATTACACAGATTCCTATGGGGAAGTGCACAGAGATGATAAAGGGGTTACGGGGCTATGGGTGGAAGTAACATTAGGGCTCCTCCGTATATACAAAGTGCCCAAACTGCGCAACATTGCTGGTAATGATAATAAAGGGTATTAATCGTGTTTTACTGCTCCCTTTTGGTAGAAATCAGGCATGTGCCGGTATAGGATATGTTACTGGGGATGATATGGATATTGCTTTCAAGATTAAGGGGTTACCCCCCCCCCCCCCCCCCATTCCCCAATCATTTTTACAACAATGACTAAAATATAGGAACCTAATTACGAATTGCCTCCCCCCCCCCCTGACATTGCTTAGAGCGTTCCCTTCCTCAAAAAGTTTTTCTCCGCACAGAGACCACAATTAATAACCTTATTTTTTTTTTTAACTTGTTTAGTTTCCCGGCGGCAGCATGGCCGCGCGCTACTTCCGGGTTGCGCTCGCCACACTTTCTAAAAGAAAGTCACTATCCACATTGGCATGGAGTTGATTTTAGATAGTGTAGGGAGCCACCGAGCCCGCAGCGTGGGCGAGCCCCGCAAGGGGTAACAGACCCGGAAGTAGCACGCGGCAATGCTGCCGCCCTGAAACTAAACATGTACCTTTTTTTTATATTAAACACATTGGGGCCTATTCAGATCTGTCAAACCCCTTGTGTGAAGGTCTTCGGGGCGCACACACTTACACGGGGGCGTTCGCACTGTGAGGGGAGGGAAGGGGGCGAGCTGGGGGCTGGAGCAGGGGAGCGCCCAGCGGTTTATAGGTGCCCCCATTAAAAGGCTGGGTTTTCCCCTGAGAATGCAGGCGGGGCCTGCTTGGGGCTGATGGGGGCATCTGAAACGTAAGTATGGATTTACTTTTCAGAGCGAAGGCTGTAGAACTCCTTTCCCTCCTTCCGGCCGCATGCCAGGGGATGTGTTCCTATACACATCCACTCGCGTTCTACCGATGGGATTCGCGCACCGGGCGAGGGGGGGTGGACTTTCGGACAGACAGCGGGCAGCGTTTACCTGTTCGCTAGGTTGCTATCACACGCACCCTAGCGAACACGTCTGAATCAGACCCTTTGTTTTTGGATTGTTCTGGATAATGGGTTCCCAGGTTGGGGTTGTATCTCTAACCTATTTACCCGTGTGCCTTAATATTCGGCCAAGGTTTGTGCAAACGACTCGGGTTCCTG
Source organism: Crinia signifera (assembly GCF_055691185.1). Classification (NCBI taxonomy): domain Eukaryota; kingdom Metazoa; phylum Chordata; class Amphibia; order Anura; family Myobatrachidae; genus Crinia; species Crinia signifera. The sequence goes on along the minus strand of NC_139223.1, from coordinate 181,351,693 downwards.
CGTCCCTCTTCCATCGCTGCTTGCTGAAGCGGAACCTGGCGAAACCGTGTTGCTCCACCCTGGGGAAGCCGTTAACCCTTAGCTTGCTGAGCAAGGTTAGGCACACATTTCTTGAGGGCTTTCCGTATATTTGCAATATGTATGTAACCAAGGTCTCTGAATTCTATTACCATGTAGATTTACATCCTGGTTACTGATCTCATTCAGTGTGCTGGGGGGGGGGGATGCTTTTCTTCTTACACATAGACATGTCCCCCATGTATCCCCCGGGTTACCCTCCGCTCATGCAGTTGTCAGCTCTGCGTCAAGCACCTGTTCCGCAAACCTCCGCACGTGCTCAGATTGAGGCCTTTATTTCGCCCTTTCATCTCACCCTGCCCGGCTGATGCTTTATGAATTACCCCCGGTTTGTTTTTCCATTTCCTTCCTACTTATTTAGTGTGCTGTGCGGCTCATGTTGTTTCCCATTGTATCTGTGTGCCTATCTGTTGCCATGTGTGGCTGTTGTTGGGTGTATACTGATTGAATGCTCCCCATGTAAGCAGTGTGCTATGAATGTACATGTATCACAGCTGCTGCCCAGTTACACTATTATATGCTAGCAGAACTGCATGCGTCCTGTATGTTCATTCGATAGTGTGCTGGTGTTGTACATTAGCGACACCTTTCATAGGCTGAGATGAACAGAAGGAGGCTGGTGATGGTGAGGGGAGGAGTGCTCCGTATAATAGCACCCTGCAGCTGTCCAGCGCCATTCTTACTTCCTGCCTGGGGTGTCTCTCTGACTAAGGTGTTTCTAGCACACCACACTCTGGTCTGTATCTCAGTGCTGAGATACAGACCAGAGTGTGATCGGAGCACCAGGGCAGAGAGATCTTACACGCGATCACCTGACAAACCTCCCCAAGCGCAATTTGGGCTCATCCCAGAATACAGCGGCGGCGGACAGGCTAATCTAGTGAGATCCGCAATTTAACGTGGCTCAAACTGATATTTAATCCCAAATTGTGCACTTGGTGTTTCACTCTCCTGCCTTCTTTTCAGAGCACGGCCTTCGGGATTCAGCCTCTGACGCTAAGATACAATACAATGGGTCTTCTGTTATTAGCGACGTTCCCCTAGTATATGTAGTGTTTGCTATGGCTAGACATTGCATTGTACGTGCAGCACGTGGCTGATCTGCTGTGTCAGTGGCTGGCTATAATGTCCATCAGTACAGGCAGGAAATCCACCGCGCTTAGGAGAGAACAAACCTCCTGAAATCACATTTTTGAATGTCTAATAAACTCCAGAAACCCATCGATATCTGTGAATGGTGATCAGTGGTAGTGCAGGCTATACCCTGCAATGTATTTTGTTTTTGGCTTATATCACAGGACCCCTAAGGCGACCACCTACAGCCATGGCTGCCGTCAGTGTGCACTGTACAGCCTGATCTTCCTATGCGCAGTGCATCTGAAAGCTAAAAGCCTTAATGTTTGCATTCGTGTTGCTACAAACTGCTAGTGTCACCTTGTGTTAAGCATCCATTTGTTGTTGTGCTGATCACCTGCATCGTTCAGTTAGTTAAATACAAAAAAAATGATTCAAAACAAGCAAATCACTGAAATATTGTGTAGTAAATATTTTCATTCATATCCAAATCAGTCATTGGTTAATTGGATATCATTTGGGGGAAGGATTAGACCATCGTAGTATGAAAGAAGGGCTATGGCAGATCATACAGCCACAGAAGTCCTAGTAGGGCATTGGGAGAAACGCGTTGGGTAGTGATTATGCCCCGTTGTCTGATTGAAGCATCTTCCCCCATCCTTGCTATGTTTCAGAACAAGAGGAGAACTTTGAGTTCATTATTGTGTCTCTGACTGGCCAGAGTTGGCACTTTGAAGCCACCAGTTACGAGGAGAGGGATGCCTGGGTTCAGGCCATAGAGAGCCAAATCCTCGCCAGTCTACAGTCTTGTGAAAGCAGCAAGAACAAGGTAATGAATTACTATGGTAATGTACAGATTCACAATTTCCAAACTTTTATTTTTGCTACAATTATGTAGTGTTCATTCTAGCACCCGCCATCTTTGAAAACCCATGCAGTTACTCTTCCCTGCCTGGGGTGTCACTGTCTGCTGTGGTGTTTCTAGCACAGGTCTGGTTTGCATATCAGTGCTGATATACAGACCACACTGTGCTAGAAGCACTACAGCAGACAGGGACACCCCAGGCAGGGAAGAGGAACTGCATGGGTTTTCAAAGATGGCGGGTGCTACAATGAATGCTATTATGTACATAGTATGTAGACAACTGTACAAATGGGGAATGTCTAATTGTAAATGATCTATGGCAAAGGAACATTCGCATTATTTTGGAGTAAAACCCGAGGATCTGTCTCATTAACAGTGACTTTTCTTTTTTATATTATATCTTTCAGTAAGTTGTTCTTATAGCAGGCATGGCCGAACTATGGCCCTCCAGCTGTTGTGAAACTACAAGTCCCATCATGCCTTGCCATAGTTTTGCTATTAGGGAATGCTAAAACTATGGCAAGGCATGCTGGGATGTATAGTTTTACAACAGCTGGAGGGCCACAGTTTGGCCATGCCTGCCTTATAGCTAGGGACGGGAATCGATTGCGGAGATATCGGTTTTAACGATTTTCCGTATTCACTATATGTTTTTTTTCATTGATAGTGACATTACGATTGGTTCCTTCTATCGATTTTATTCTCCCGTGTTGTATAATATTATTTTTATTAGTGGTTATATATAATTTTCCACACACGTCCCTAATGCCATACACTGCAAATATATAAAACAGGATAAACCGAGTAAAGGTAAAATATATATATTAACAATTGGGAGCAGAAAAGCGACACATAATAATTAGGAATAGTACAAAAGGGAGGGATTCAATTTCGGGTGAATCATTGCACCCGGCCATATCTGCGGGGCCGGGGATCTTACGCAAATGTGTTCACTACCCCATAGTGTAGCGAGCACTTGTGTTTCAATTGGGCATTTGGACGGCTGGAGAGAAGAGGTGATGTTGCCGGTTTCTAAACACTGCAGCAACGGCTAGTCGCACCCTTTGGGGGAACTCCGTGGGGAATGTGGGAATAAGACATATAATAAATAATTGTGACCCAAACCAGCTGGCTGAGGAAGTGGACATGGGAGAGGGTACAAACAGTGCGAGGCAAGGTCTTACCGGCCAAGCCCAGACTACCCCCTTCCATGCAACCAAGGACTTGGCTGCTACTAACTAGACTGCTGATCTTACAGCAGGCATGGCACCTTCAGCAGGGAACGGTCACATCTGCAGAGGAGGTGAGACTATCGGTTCTGGGTAGTATTGGGGGAAGCTTGTCAGGCGTGGGCAAGCCACGTGCAGCCACTACATCTAAAGATGCAGTTGCAGTGACACAGGCGGCCATATTTAGACTGTATCTGGTCTCTGTTGGTTGACCCCTAAGAATGTTCGACATACCCTAGGTTGACAGTGACACACTTGCTCATACACTGTGGGATTATTTCTTAATTGCAGCTGTTACCTTTGATGTACCTGTTAGTCTTATCTTACTCCTGTCTGACCCAACATCCTCCGTCTCTCTCCCTCTCTCTCAGTCCCGTCTCACCAGCCAAAATGAGGCTTTAGCTCTACAGTCGATTCGCAACCTGCCAGGAAACTCCCATTGTGTGGACTGTGATGCACAGAGTAAGTATATATCTCCAGAGACCCCAAGATGAGCCCTCTTCTCCCCTACACACAGTGAGACGTTGGGTAGCCTCCTCTGATTGCTCCAGCCGCAGGAATTATTGTCATCCGAGATATTCACTACTATTGTCACTATTGTTTCACCACAGGTGGCATTGTTCAATGGAGGTTTAACAATAGTGCATTATTTTACCTTTCGCAGTGATGGCGATTGCCTCTCATACTATAGGAGGAAGCCATCTTAGTAGACTTATTTCATCTGACCCCAATCACTACATGGCACCCAATGAGCCAATTTAAATGCTTTGGCTGCAGCCCATACAAGCCGTCTAGGGCTGGGCAAATGGCAAGGAGTGGCTTCCTACCTGATACCAGCTCTCTGCCTATTGCAACGAATAGGGAAAAGGTCTTAGGCGCTAGGGAACGTGGTGTGTGAGATGTAATCCAGCTGCCACCACTGGAAGGGATGCTAGCCTCCAAGAATTGAAAATAAAAAAAAGGAACGTGGGGCGCTCAGAAATACACTATACCAATGGACGTGTTCAAAAAAAAATACACAATGTATTACTATGCATGTACAAAACAATACGTAAAATGTAATTCATTACAAACAAATACATACACCGTGGAACATGAAATAATACCAATAAATCACCTCCCAGAGGTGTCTATAAGAGATCATATAAAATGTACTCAACATGTGGACATCCTCTAGTTCGAATTCCAATACTGTTCCCTAATAGGATAATAGGCAAGTCCAGATGTAGAAGGACTGCCCAGCGCAGCAATGTACACGCGTGCTGTTACAAATACAAACAGACGGGAGGAAAAAGAAGACTCTCTTTGTGGGGCACGCTTTACATGTACAGATTGCCCCACAAAAAGAGTCTTCTTTTCCTCCCGTCTGTTTGTATTTGCATTTGGACTCAGGGGAGCACCACCAACCTGAAATCTTTGTCCCAAACTGGGAATTATACTAGTTGGTACAAGGCTACCCAGGCCGAACCCTACCACAAGATGGAGACTTCTCTTGACCCTCTTCACCCGGGGTGGGCATAATCAAAAAAAGAAAAACATTTCCCCACTATTACAAATAGTCAAGGTGATGGATAGATGTTACCTCCAAAGTGGAACAAATGTGAATACAACTAAAGGGGGCCGGGAGGGCTCCGGCTGTCACTTGAAGCCGCTCACTTGAAGCACCTGGTGAATGCGGCTGAGATCAGCTGCTTGGTCTTGTCTGCTAGCTGGGCTGGCTGGGAGGCTTCCAGCTGTGTGTCCTGTGTGGAGGATTTCCCTTTGGATAAGCGTTTCGCTGTACACACAGGGTGGCTTTCTCAAATCAGGGATACCCAGAGCGGAGGACGGTGCTAGCGGTATCCACCCGACTGGACACAGAAAGCTGCGTGTTGGCCCTCCACTGCCAATTCTCCCTACAGGACCGCTTTCACCTCTGACATTCCCGGCACCTCAGGTGTATTTAAATTTGTTCCACTTTGGAGATAACATCTATCCATCACTTTGACTATTTGTAACCGCACCCGTGTGCATTGCTGCACTGGGCAGTCCCAGAACACTTCCCAAAGGGACTGTCTGTAGTGTCTGTGACTGACAGCTAGGACTTCCAATAGGAAGTCACTGACAGTCAACGTGTAGCCAGTGTGGTCATGAACTGCATCTGGCTCACTAACGCTAAGCGGGAAGACTAACTTAAACTTGGGGGGATTGTTTTCTTTTTGTCAGCCCATAGATAAAAGCCACCCCTGTGGAACAGAAACAAATCCTGCCCCTCACTACGTAACCGAAGGATGATAAATACACACCGCTTATTTCGTTTAATATTTTTTGCAAACTTTCTCAGTTACTTTTGGCCTACGGCTGCCATAAGCATTTCCATAATAGCAAAACTGTGGTAAGGCATGCTGGGACTTGTAGTGTATCATTTCTCTATTGCATCATAGAAAATGACAGAATCTGGTTGGTCGTTATGGTCAACATCTCAATTAATTTTTACAAGCTTGAGTAAATTGACCTGAATGGGTCTGGAATGGATCTTGCTAGGGAGCCACAGACTTGCCATTAGTAAGAAAGTCCTTTTCTAATTACTGATCCCTGTCTGCCGCTAACTCCGGGGCTATGGCAGAGACATTACCATTCAGGTTAGTAGACCTCTTGCTTAATACATAAAGGGAATACCTAGAACTGACGGCTTCTTTGTTCATAAATGACAGTTCGTTAAACGAAAGACATTATTTTACCGTGTTGGAATAAATTGCAGCCACTTTTATTGGGAGTCTGTGGCGTTTATCCCAAAAAATTGTAGTTTGTCCAAACCACCATAATGGACCTAAAGCTTGACCTGTAGGAGTGTTTGCAAGACCTGGTGGGGGTTACACAGTCATATTCTGAAATAAGGGCCTTATTCAAACATGCCCGCAAACCCGTCACATTTAGCGGCAGTCTGCTTGTGGTTCCAAGTTGTAATGCACAGGTACCTAGATGGTCACGGCGGTTACAGATTTGCCACTAGCGGTTTAGTTGTGGGTTGTTCAACTGCTCTGCGACCTACATCCTTGTTGGCAGCCGCTGGTGTGCGTCCAAATGCTAATGAGGGCAGCGGCAGCATTATCATGTTTTCTGCATTTGCCTATATCTCAGAATCAGCCCTCTCGCTTAGCTATACGGGGGGGTTTATACCGGCATTTTTCAACCACTGTGCCGTGGCGCGCTAGAGAGCTTGCGCTGTTCTCAAGTGTGCCGCCAGAGCAAGAGATGTGCACACCAGTTTACAGCCACCACCACCAGTTCAACTGTTATTCACTGGTCTCTTCTTTTCAGGTCTGGGCCAATGTATTGTATTTTTGTTACATGTGGGAACCAGTGTGATTGTTTTTCCATATGAGGGCCAATGTTTTTTTTCCCTGTGGGAGCCAATGGTTGTTTTGTTTTTTTCCTGTGGGGGGCCAATATGTTTTTCCCTGTGGGGATCGGATGGTTTACCTTCACAAATCTTGTTTAGAGTGCAGCAAGTTGAAAATCACTGTTTTATACATTCAAGCAGACAGTGATTCATTCCCCTCGCCCCAGGTTCAGTGGACGCTAACACAGCTGCCCATGTCCCTATTCTCCTCTCACCCCCTACTTACAAGAGGGAGAAACACCCTTTGTTATTGCAGCAGCGTGTGTGCCAACTCTTACCTCCCTCCCTCTCTGACCCACAGACCCAGACTGGGCCAGCCTGAACCTCGGAGCTCTGATGTGTATAGAGTGTTCTGGGATTCATCGTAACCTGGGGACCCATCTATCCCGCGTCCGTTCCTTGGTCCTCGACGACTGGCCGCCCGAGCTCATAAAAGTCATGTCAGCCATTGGGAACGAGCTGGCGAACGGCGTGTGGGAAGGGAGCAGTCAAGGGCATGTGAAGCCATGTTCAGAAAGCCCCAGGTCAGTGTCACTGCTAATGTATTAAGAGAGAAATGTGACCGAATGATGCTACAGAACTTTCCTGATGGTGTCAAAATTTGTGCTGTCTCTTATTGTTGGGTAACGACGTGATTGTTGTCTTCACTTAACAAAGCATCAGTTCATGTGTCTTCAGTGTAGGCTGCTGTGCCCCCGAGCAGGGAACGTAGATGGTAATCCGGATGCTTACGGTGACCTATGGTGCTTGCAGCATGTGTCCAAGACTAAAGGGGCAGCTCGCATTTGGAGAACCTCCTCCTGGTAACCTCTACTCAATCATTTGCCCCCTAACAATGGAAAATGGGCAAAACCTGTTGATCGGGCCAATTGGTTATATCAGTTTGAATATCCAGTTTTTGTCCATTTTCCAGAGTTAGGGAACAAATGATGGTACTTGTTTCCTAGCACGGCGCCCACGATTTTCATCTTATGCCATCGTATCCATCAGACCCGATTTTTAATTGTACAGGCACCCTGATGGGTGATTACTATGTTAAATGCACCCCCATTGTTAACGCCACCCCCACTATCAACGCCAACCCGAAGCGTGGTGAGCGCAGCGGTACGCGTCCTCCGACCTTTTCATACCCCCACTATCCACGTCGGCGTGGAGTGGATTCTATATAGTGTGGCGAGCCCGAAGCATGGGAGCGCAGCGAGCCACCGAGCCCCTCAAGGGGATGCAGATTACTTCACATGTATTCCGCTGCGCTCGCCACACTTCGTGCTCGGTGGCTCGCGCTCGCCACACTATATAGAATCAACTCCACGCCGACGTGGATAGTGGGGGTATGAAAAGGTCAGAGGACGCGTACCGCCGCCGCTCGCTGCGTTCGCCACACTTCGGGTTGATAGTGGGGGTGGTGTTAACAATGGGGGTGCATTTAACATAGTAATCACCCATCAGGGTGCCTGTACAATTAAAAATCAGGTCTGATCGCATCGCATGCCATTGTAATGGAATGCGATGCGACATTAAAATTGTACAGTGCGGGTCTTACTACCCGAAAATCGGGTCCCATCGCATACCTTAATTAGTGGTATGCGATGGCATACGATGGGCGCCGTGCTAGGAAACAAGTACCCAAATGGTGATTTTCATTCCGATCACCCAAATCCAGCAGATAATCTGCCAGATAATAGTATAGTGTATGCCCACTTTACACACTTGGGGGGGGGGGGGGGGGGGGTCAGGGGCTATAGAGCATGACCTCCTTTATCTGCTGCTTCGTCTGTACATGCACAGGCAATGTAGCGGGTCATTATCGGCCCGCATGAGTGCGCATTGCCTGTCGGGCAAAGCATACACACTGGTCGATATAATGAACAATATCGCTCAGGAGCCCAAAAAACACCTAGTGCGTACGAGGCTTTGGGGCGCTATCCAATTATCAGCAATATTTTCTCGTGGCTAATGATTTCGCCCGGTTCTATTCAATCAGCCCAAAAAAACCACTTATCAGGGATTTTGATTCACCTGCCTCGGGCAGGCAAAACAAACTCCCCGAGAGCAGCCCCCATTTTCCGAGACGTTTTCAATTTTACTGTGTTTCCACGACAGAATGATATTTTTTTTCCGGCGCCATAATAGAGTTGCCTAAAAATAATAATATTGGTAAAAAAAAATCACGAAAAAGTTCTGATTTTTCTCTCCCGTTAATTTTTTGCCACTAATTGTATACCCCCTTAGTGTCCTTGTGAAGATGGATGTGGGGAACAACATTTAGTAAAATCACATATCTTCCCAGCTGGGGGATGATCTGTAAATCCAAACAGGTCTCCGTAACACATTGAGGTTTCTGTTACAAGGAGTTCTACCGCCTTCACCTCTACGTGCTGCATGTACTTCTGAGAGGCGCACAGTGGTTATCACCCGCATAGGATGTGCGTCCTCCTTCCATGTACCATCAGTAGTTACCAGGTCATTTGTCCCTGGGTGGACAGTAGCATCCACCTCCCACTTCTTTCATGATTTCCTCAGACGCTCCTTATCCCTCTGGGAAAGGAACCTTACAGCAGAACTATTTAGCCAGGCATGATCTCCTCAGCTATTACAGGCATAGTCATCTCCATAGTACAAAAAGCTGAGGTGATCATATTGTAGTGTTCCTGCATCTTTCAGAACCCGTGTAGTTCCCCTCTTCTGCCTGGTGGTGGCGCTGCCTGCTGCAGTGCGCTAAACCCGAGAGCCACACCCCAGGCAGAAAAGAGGTTGTGAAAGTTTAAAGGTGCTAGAATTAACACTTATAGGGTGATGAGTATCTAATATAGGGTGATATGTATAGCCACACATCGCAGCAGCTCCTCACCCAGAATCCAATCTCCCCCAAGATGTGGCTTACTCTACCACCGCTATTGTGTGTATGGGCCTAGAGCGAATGACGTAACATCAACAGCCCACTTTTATTATATTCAGTGCCTTGAACTCCAATTGTCCAGCAGGGGTCGTACTAGTCCTGCATCTCAGCTACATCATGGCCCTTATTCTGGTTGACTGGCAAGGCTGCGAATTCGCAGCCTTCCGAGTCCCCCAGACGCCGCTAGCTGGTATGACCGACCCCCCACACACACACACACACACATTTGCACGGCAGGTTTGCCTGCACGACTAACATAAACATCCATTTGCAGCCTATGGTGGAACACCCACATCATTCAATTCATTCATTCGCCAGTGCAACTACTGCATCTCCGCTACACCATGCACACAGTAGGGGCACTGGGAGGGGAGGGATGTAAGTGCCAGTGACTCACCACCAGAAGCCTGATCTCATTACTGATGCACCTAGTTCTCCACCTGTCCAGCAGAGGGCGTTAGAGCAAGTACTGCATCTCCGCTACACCATGCACACAGTAGGGGCACTGGGAGGGATGTAAGTGCCAGTGATTAACCACCAGAAGCCTGATCTCATTACTGGTGCACCTAGTTCTCCACCTGTCCAGCAGAGGGCGCCAGTGCAAGTACTGCATCTCCGTTACACCATGCACACAGTAGGAGCACTGGGAGAGGAGGGATGTAAGTGCCAGTGATTCGCCACCAGAAGCCTGATCTCATTACTGCTGCACCTAGTTCTCCATCAGTACAGCAGAGGGCACCAGTGCAAGTACTGCATCTCCTCTACACCATGCACACAGTAGGGGCACTGGGAGAGGAGGAAGTGCCAGTGACTCACCACCAGAAGCCTGATCTCATTACTGCTGCACCTAGTTCTCCACCTGTCCAGCAGAGGGCGTTAGAGCAAGTACTGCATCTCCGCTACACCATGCACACAGTAGGGGCACTGGGAGGGATGTAAGTGCCAGTGATTAACCACCAGAAGCCTGATCTCATTACTGCTGCACCTAGTTCTCCACCTGTCCAGCAGAGGGCGTTAGAGCAAGTACTGCATCTCCGCTACACCATGCACACAGTAGGGGCACTGGGAGGGATGTAAGTGCCAGTGACTCACCACCAGAAGCCTGATCTCATTACTGATGCACCTAGTTCTCCATCTGTCCAGCAGAGGTCATCTAGTCCTGCATCTACCCCTGCATACATCCATCTACAGCAGACCACTCTCCAATCTCTTTCCCATCATCTACCATGAATATACCCGTGTGTAGGTATATGGGCCGCTATCCCCATATGTTCACTGTGTGAAGTTTAGACTCCACTCACAATGACAAGACAGTGGAGAATGCCTGTATCCTGTGCTCAGCGTCTCCCGGCCAAGAGCCTACACGCCTTGGGTATAAAACATACATTGTGCATGGTAATTACACACACTTATAAAATGCATGAGTGCTGATTAAAAGTGTCGCCAAGCCCTTAAAAGAGACCCAATTCCCCAGCTTCCATCCGGCTGCTCCTGCTTGTATCCCCCTTACTCCAGCCATGAAGCCCAGGCAGCGATCAGGGAGGACAGGAGCCTCTGTGGGCTCTGTAACTGCATTTACATCTCAGATAAGTTTAGTAATGGTTACTTATGCACCCGAGCGCTCCAGCCAATTACAGAGTGTTTACTGCAGTCATGGAAACGTCCATTATCCCGATCTCCGCTTGTTGTCCTTGTAAGATTCGCAGAAAATAAGTAGGTTCTAATAGAAGGCCAGAATAGTAAGATTATATAATAAGTGCAGGTAGCAAAAATGTTACCCCTGCAGCACATAGTGATGACGAGAGCCTTGTAATTAACCAACTTGGAGAGAGATAAAGTGGGTGGAGATAAAGTACCAGCGAATCAGCTCCCAACTGTCATTTTTCCCAAGCACAGGGGCAATTGTATTAACCCTGCAGCACATAGTGATGACGAGAGCCTTGTAATTAACCAACTTGGAGAGAGATAAAGTGGAAGGTGATAAGGCGCCAGCCAATCAACTCTTAACTGTCATTTTTCAAAAATAGCACATCGGCTGGTGCGTTCTCCCCTGCCAATCAGATGGTGGAAATGGCAGTTAGGGGCTGATTGGCTGGTGTGTTCTCACCTTCCACTTTATCTCCACCAGGTTTAATACACCTGCCCCACAGCCTGTGACATGGCAGTTAGGAGCTGATATTTTATCGCTTTCTACTTTATCTCTCTCCGCTCAGTAAATAGATCCCTGACACCTTAGTAAATAGATCCCTGCGGTCAGTTTATACTTAATAACCTAGGTTCTGCGGTTCCTGTCATTCTGAGTGATATGTTGTTGCATGTATACGGTCTATGTTTGTATAGTTGTGCTGTTTTTATACTGTCACATAAATGTTTCGCTATGTCGGCATATTGTAAGAATACGCAGTGACAGCGGCATCTCCTCGCCCAGCGATGCTGACACAAGGCTCATATAACTCATGATTTTGGAGAGGAGAGCAGGAGGGTGTATGTGACAGGACAATACTCTGCTACACTGACCCATAGACCCATCTGCTACCCACATGTCACTTCCCCCATTAACAAGCAATTGAATTAATTAAATGCTACTCAGAGCTCGCATAACAAGCTACCGGCAGTGTCCAAATTAGCACTGATAATCAAGGATGATTTCCTTTATTATCCTGCTAAGTGGAGAGCAGGCAGCCCCCCCCCTCGGTCCTCTCCACGCCTGCCCTCCCCTATTTACTTACCCTGGCTCCTGTCTCTGCCAGCCAGGGTCACCTCACCTCGTTAACTTGCTGTAATCAGGACCTCATGGCTGGCTGTGATCTCCACTCTCTGGTCCAAGGGCCAGCTCTTGTCTGGGTGTTGCGTTTAACCCTGTGCACTTGACCGCTCAGCGATTCGACGTCTCCTGCCTGCGATGCTGGGTAGAGAGGATAGGCTGTTGCTTTTCTTACCTTCTAACTGCCATACATCACCTATGTAGTCCCACCATTGAGTCTTGTACCCCACATAGACTCTCTAGGTTCTTGCCCGTCACCTCCTCACCCACCTGTCTCTTCTTTCCTCCCGGCACTTACTGTCTCTCCTCTCCCCCCTCTCTCTCTCTCTCTCTCTCTCTCTCTCTCGCTGGCTCAGCCTCAAACTGATAAATGGTGAGTGGAGGGCCCTGTGGTCTCTCAGCTGAGTAATAGAGGCAGGAATTTCATTTTGCAACTGGCTGATTTAATGATCCGAAGGGTAATTAATAGGCTGATTATCTTAATGTTAAATATGTCCGGCAGCAATTACTCTGACCTCCTGCGTGTCAAGGTCCAGGCCTGGCTCCTCTTTCAATTAAGTTCTCTGGGGCTTAATGATATGAATAAGCTCCCCAGCTCTGGCACTGCAGCTGCCCAGACCGCGAGAAGCTGCCGGGCTCGTGGGGAGCTTTTAATCAGAGCGTTCTCCCCCTTCCCCCTCCACGGACCATCAAATTTAACAATTAGAACAAGGGCAGTTTAACTTTCTTCTCTGCCAGTTTGCTGGTCCCAATCACTCCTCTCATATTGTGTTGGCTCGCACAGTCTCACACAACTTCGCTCTACGCCGGAGACCGTCTCGTCGCTTTTATTCCCTTTCCGCAGTTACACGTAAAACACTACACATTGGGGGGGGGGTTTCAATTATTTATTCTCCATGTCCCCCCTTCTTTGACTTTGTTTCCCCGTTTCGGCTTGCGTGGAGTTGTCTCTCCGTGAACTGTCTCTGTCTCTCTTTCCAAGTGTCTGTCTCGCTGCCGTTTTCTCCTCCAGATTCTATTTGTCTTTCCTCCTCTCTCTCCTCTTCTCCAGGGTACGTTCTCGCAGCTCCGAGCTGCCGCGTCTCTCCCGATATTAATTATCTTGTGAGTGCCGCTGTTTTTCCGTTTGACAGGCTTAATTAATTGGCAGCAGCGGCCGAAAATGACAGGGCCACTAATTGCAACTCAAGGTGTATTAGAGTCAGACGGGCTGTGCCGGAACAGCGTGCCCCCGTTGCCGTGCTGAAACTAGGAAGCGCTGCCTGTGCCCGTTTGTCATGCATGTTGGCGTGATTTCATGTGATTGTTGCCCGTGTGCTTGTAGCGCGGATCAGACATTTTGCTGCCAATAAAGTTGGGACAGCTGGGATTGTCTAGGGGCAGCAGATGCTACGGGTGCGGGGAGGGGGACGCACAGACTCGGGAAGGGGTGTTAACCCTTTGGTGGCACCGATACGCCAGGCGAGGGGGTAGAGGGTAAATCCTCGAACCGAGTATATAGAAAAGGCTGGCTTTTGTTAGGGGTCAGCTGACTTTCCCCTGCGAGTAAGTACATCCAACCATAATCCACACTTAGTGCAGCCTGATACCTCAATTGTAATACGCAACGCAGAATAAGCAATTTTGGGGCGTAAATTGGGGCCTCCGCTCATTAGATGGCGGCAGACACGGCCTCTGTATATAAAATAGCGGCAGGCGCAGCCTCTGTATATAAGATGGCGGCATGCACGGCCTCTGTATATAAAATAGCGGCAGGCGCAGCCTCCGTATATAAGATGGCGGCATGCACGGCCTCTGTATATAAGATGACGTCAGACACGGCCTCTGTATTTAAGATGACGGCAGACACGGCCTCTGTATATAAGATGACGGCAGACATGGCCTCTGTATATTAGATGGCTGCAGACACGGCCTCTGTATATAAGATGACGGCAGACACGGCCTCTGTATATAAGATGACGGCAGACACGGCCTCTGTATATAAGATGACGGCAGACACGGCCTCGGTATATTAGATGGCTGCAGACACGGCCTCGGTATATTAGATGGCTGCAGACACGGCCTCAGTATATTAGATGGCTGCAGACACGGCCTCAGTATATAAGATGACGGCAGACACGGCCTCAGTATATTAGATGGCTGCAGACACGGCCTCTATATATTTGATGGCTGCAGACATGGTCTCTGTGTATTTGATGGCTGCAGACACGGCCTCAGTATATTAGATGGTGGAAGACACGGTCTCTGTATATTAGATGGCGGCAGACACGGCCTCGGTATATTAGATGGCTGCAGACACGGCCTCTGTATATTTGATGGCTGCAGACACGGTCTCAGTATATTTGATGGCAGAAGACGTAGCCTCTGTACATTAGATGTCGGCAGACAGGAACTTGGTATTTAAGATTTGTGCAGACACAGCCTCGGTATTTAAGATGACGTCAGACACGGCCTTTGTATAGTAGATTGCAGCATACACGGGCTCCGTAAAGTAGATGGCGGCAGACACGGTCTCCGTATATTAGATGGCGGCAGACACGGCCTCCGTATATTAGATGGCGGCAGACACGGCCTCCGTATATTAGATGGCGGCAGACACGGCCTCCGTATATTAGATGGCGGCAGACACGGCCTCCGTATATTAGATGTCGGCAGACAAGGCCTCCGTATATTAGATGGCGGCAGACACGGCCTCCGTATATCAGATGGCGGCAGACACGGTCTCCGTATATTAGATGTCGGCAGACAAGGCCTCCGTATATTAGATGGCGGCAGACACGGCCTCCGTATATTAGATGGCGGCAGACACGGCCTCCGTATATTAGATGGCGGCAGACACGGCCTCCGTATATTAGATGGCGGCAGACACGGCCTCCGTATATTAGATGGCGGCAGACACGGGCTCCGTATAGTAGATGGCGGCAGGCACGGCCTCCGTATATCAGATGGCGGCAGGCACGGCCTCCGTATAGTAGATGGCGGCAGACACGGCCTCCGTATATTAGATGGCGGCAGACACGGCCTCCGTATATTAGATGGCGGCAGGCACGGCCTGCATATATCAGATGGCGGCAGGCACGGCCTCCGTATATCAGATGGCGGCAGGCACGGCCTCCGTATATCAGATGGCGGCAGGCACGGCCTCCGTATATCAGATGGCGGCAGGCACGGCCTCCGTATATCAGATGGCGGCAGACACGGCCTCCGTATATCAGATGGCGGCAGACACGGCCTCCGTATATCAGATGGCGGCAGGCACGGCCTCCGTATATTAGATGGCGGCAGGCACGGCCTCTGTATATTAGATGGCGGCAGACACGGCCTCTGTATATTAGATGGCGGCAGACACAGCAGGCCTTTGGACTGTGGAGTACTTTATAGGGCACCAGCAGCTGAGGAAATGAGAAATCCTTTATTTCTTGCCTGTGCCCTCAGGAACACTTGTAAGTAGGCTTAGCATGCCCACCTAGGCTCTCCACTACCTATTTTGTTTTACTAGACTCTATATCACGTGGCACAGTATGCCAGCCATTCCTCTCAGTGGGAGATTGATTGCAATTTTCACCTTGATTAATTCCAGCACAGTGTCCGTAATGAGAAAGCCCCTACGTGCGAGAAGACTTGTAACGTACAGTACTCTGGGGCACTTAACTCCTCACCTCTTGCACAATAATGCAATGTTTTCACTGCTATCCGATTATTACACCCGACACACTTATTCCTGGCACAATGCAATACCCACCAGCAAATCTACACTCACCTAGAGTACGGGGAGATGTATCAAGCCTTGGAGAAAAAGATAATACAGGTTGAGTATCCCGTATCCGTTATCCGAATTATTCCGAAAACCATACATTCCAGAAAGTGAAAAAAAAAATATTTTTTTTGCTAAAAACTCATTGGGGACATTTGTAACAGCACTACTGGTGACATGATATGTAACTGGCACTATATATGTGCAAGAAAATGATTGCTTGGCATTCAAATTCAATATCTGAGATAGTACACAAATTTTGTTTCATGTTTTGAAACCTTGTTTTTTGAACAAATAAAATATATTTGTGTGTATTTTATGTGTTTATACAGCATACATGCAAGATACTTCAAAATACATCATTGAAATATTAAAATATTCCGAAATACGGAATAATCCGTTATCCAAAATTCTCCTGGTCCCGAGCATTTTGGATACGGGATACTCAACCTGTAGTACCAACCAATCAGCTACTTTCATTTTTCAAGCACAGCCTGTAACATGACAGCTGGTAGGCTGACTGGTTGGCACTGTATCTCTGTCCACTTTATCTCTCTCCAAGCTTTGATAAATCCCCCCCTTTGTGTTTAGACTGTTTCCTATACCATTGGCTTAGGACACATCTGTGTTTCAGTGCTAGTGTGGATGCGTGGCGGAATTGTCACTTATAGGGGAACAAGGCTAAAGACAGCCAAACACAATCCTCTCCTGCTGTCCGGCTCAAGTGACAGGATCGCTTTCCAATTTGGTGACACATATGGCTGCCTGAATTGGACATCTGGCTGTTCAGCGCCCGGGCTGATCACACGCAGAGGTCTGCAGCTGCATTTGGAAGACGATTACACAGCGTCCTCCGTCAGCCACATCCCTGCCCGGGAAGGGTCAGACTGATTTCTGTTGGATGGTGCTCTGTCCGCACACACAGAGCGACATAGCATATTACTCCTCTGGGCTCCATTACAAGCTACATTTCATGGGATAGGCGGGAGAGCCGTGGAAGGGACTGGGTGTATGCAGCTTGCCGTATTGAACTTCTGTAATGGGACTAACCAATGATGAAAAGGGGACTGCTGCAACGCCACCCCCCCCCCCCCCCCATCCCTCTATACAGAATACACCATGCCAGAATCCAGTTAATGTGAGAATAACAGCAGCTCAGCAGCTACCTGCGGCTGCTCACCTTTATGGGGTGCACAGGAAATGTGCCCACATTTGGGTCTATGAGGTTGCTGGTGGCACGTCTCGGTGCAGTGTGCCTATTTTACCAGGATGCGTTCACTTTCGGTACAGCACCTGACTCCGAATCAGGTCCTGTGCGTTGAATATTAAGGGCCCATGTAATACATTTTTTTTTATGGACGTTAAAACTCTTTCGTGACAAATAGTGCTCGAGCCAGTCAGCTCCTAACTGTCATTTTTCTAACACGTGGCATTTGGGAGCTGATTGGCTGGAGTGCCACTTATCAAAACGAGTTTTATCATTCACAACGAATGTTGAACGGGCCCCTTAGTTCGGAAATGTTAGAGAATGTGCTTCCCGAAAACCACAGCAGTGGCCCCCATCAGTCACTGCAAATAAACTGCTGCTACGCAAAGGATGTCGAAGTAATACAGAGCGGCTTCGGCTATAAACGGCGATGACTCAATTTAATAATCTTTGTATAGACCAAAATAAATGCGGTGGCAAGAAAAAAACAAGTCGAAAATCAAATGTGAACTTTGTGCGGCCCATTTATTTCTCTGTCTGGAAAGTGACCGATTAAATCTGCTGCTGAATTTTTCAGCGAGTGAAGAAGGAGCCCCCAGGTGGCGGCTCTGTGTACTGCACGCAGTGTACATTCCATAGATGATCCCGTAGTGAGAGAGTGGGCTTTGTATCCTGATTCTTCCTCCCTTCTCCCTGATAATCGCTCCTACCGCAATTCACAGATGGTATCCTGGGCATTTTATACCAAGCTGTTGTGAAGAACAGCAGCTTGGTATAGACCGTGTCTGGGTGGACATTTGACAAATTGATCGGCACAAGGTCAGCACAATAGACTGACATGGAAAAAAGTTGACATGCGGTTTTCACGTTTTTGTTGTCAATGTCCGCATCTGGAAATATGGGCCCCCGATTCATGTAGCGCATGGCTTGCTGCGCTCGGCAAACTTTACCGTTCCCACTATACTAGTCCACGTGGATCATAGAGCATGAAACAGTCCAAAGAAAGAAGAAGAAAACTGTGAAAAACTCACATAATAAAATAAATACCAAATCTAAAAACCATTTCTGTATTGCCCTAAAAAAAGATTGTCTGTTATTGAGGTTGTAGCCCCTTCCTTGTCTCTGGTTTAGGGTTTAGTACACTTATTGAGGAATTAGGTCATGAAGGGGTTAATGTAAATGCCATGCGGTGGCTGTCCTCTGACCATGTGTTATAGACCCCAGCCTGTGCCTCAAACCCCCCCCCCCCCCCCCCACCTTTGTCCCCTTCTCCCGTAAGAAGGGGCTGCAAGTCCAGTGTAGCCGCAATGTCTGATATAATTGGATTCTGCATTCTAATCCATCTGTAAAGTATGCGCTGATTAAATTAGCCTAATAGATATTATTTCTTACATGACTGCATAATTTTGTCCTGATTGGTTCTACGCTTTGCTAACGAGCTGCCCAATTTCCTGCGCTCTCCTTCTCCCTCTCTCTCTCTCTCTGCCGCTCTCCGTAATGCCGCAGAGATTCCTCGCAGCCTCCCACACTGCTGGGGACGATCGAGGGGGGGGGGGCTGGGATAGAAGAATAAAAGTCGGGAAAAAACACCCCCCATTTCCCCAGATAGGTAAGAGTGCAAATAAGTCTTTGCAAAGTAGTAGGCAAATGGATCAGCCAGCCGAGAGAAATAAAGGCGTTTAATCTAAATTATATTATGTGAGCTTGCCCAGCTCTTCTATATATATATATATATATATATATATATATATATATATATATATATATACATACACATACACGTATATCACGTATATATATATAAAGCCATGTTTCTTAGTCTCGATACTCAAGGCACATTTACAGTTCAGCATATCGCAGATGATTATACCACACCGCACACCCTGCACCCATGTTCTTCAATACACACACACCCCTTCCTCTCTTGCCCTGAATACAGTATCTGTATGCGCTTGCAGTCTTCAGCAAGTCGTGCAGTAGATGGATTAATGGTACATTAGGTGCTGGCTACCTGCGCCGGGGGACTGCGTGTGCTGGGACTTTAACCGCGGCGGTTCCAGGGGAGGGGTTGTACCTCACAACAGTTCGAAATTCAAATAGGGGAGCCACACCCACTGCTAGTGAGTCAGTTTGGAATGGCAGTTGGTGGCAGTGGGTGAGGCCCTGCCTTTGGAGCCTCCCCTGGTAATATACTTCAACAGCAAGAGTTTGGCCAAACCTGTTATTATTTTGCTGTACAGTTTTAGTACAGCTCGAGTACGTTGTGATTTTACTTTGACTAAAAACCATCACAGCAGCAAAAGCAATATAAAGGCCAATAATACATTTATTTTTATTTATTTAAAAAAAAAAGTACATATATATATATATATATATATATATGTCCTAATTCTGCATCCATATTCTAATCTCTCATCTGTGTTTCCATTTGTTATCCCTATTGGATTGCTGCAGCTGTGGCTCAGGGTAACGGCTGCCTTGCTGACAGTGATATACGCCGCTTTACGGCTGACACTGTACAGTCGCGGCCTCCGCCTGTGTCGCGCGTGGCCCTGTAGTGTGCCGGGCGCCAGTCTCTGATCTGTGTCAGAGGACCCCGACCATCACATAATAAGGCTAATAGATTGCCTTTATTTTATCATCAATGCCTCTGCTGTTCTCTCAGCTCCATAAAACATTCCGCAGGTTGGCAAAACACTGATTCTATTGATCAGGCACCTCTGGGATATTTATGTGCAGAGCGCTGATAGTACATAAATCCACAGCAGCCTCCCCGTGTGCTCTGTAAGTGGTGAGCTGCGGAGTGCTGCAGGGCAGCAGCCGCGCATCGATACAGCACAGACGCTGGACTACTCTTATACATATAACAAATCACTCTACTTATTACAGCTGCTCCTGATCATGCACATCCCATCTGTAACTGTGTCATATATCCGCAAGCTTTCCACATGTGTATGTGTGAGCATTTGTAGTGAGATAAATCTATACGCACTTACGTGTGTGTGTATGTATATATATATATAGAGAGAGAGAGAGTCTGCGTGCCTTAACTTCCCCCACTCACTCTGACATCTCATCCTCAATGTCTGTATCGGCGCCGTGCCCTTGGGTTCTGCCCTCACTACTTATCAGAGCATTAGAACAGCTGGTGCGGCAGTGTCTTGAAAATGATAGAACGGATCTGACTTTTGCTATGGACCAAATCAACTTTTTTCATTTTTAAAACGAAGCACAGTGTGGTCTGTATTTCAGCTGTGATGCAGACCAAACCTGTGCTAGATGCACCACAGCAGAGAGTGACACCCCAGGCAGGGAAGAGGAACTGCAGGGCTTTTGAAAGATGCAGGGTGGTAGAATGAACACTAGATGTAATGACTGAGCAGCCCCTGCCCGTGCCGTGCGGATCCACCTTCCATCCAGGGCTATTTTTGTACAGGCTCCAGCAGGAACTGAGGCCCTTATTCTAGTTCACTCTTTCAGACAAAATATTTCTTAGATGGACAAAACCATGTGCACTGCAGGTGAGGCAGGTGTAAAACCCCACCCAAATCTAATTATCTCTGCACAGGTAACACCTGCCTCACCTGCAGTGCACATGGTTTTGTCCATCTAAGAAATATTTTGTCTGAAAGAGTGAACTAGAATAAGGGCCTCAGTTCCTGCTGGATCCTGCACAAAAATAGCCCTGGGGGTGAGGATGGCCCTTCCTACCATTAATGGGCCATTAGTGTTGACCTGCTTGTCTAAAGAAATGACCATCCTAATCCAAGTCGTCCCTTTGCCATAAGCGTGGTGACAGATGATTTATCGGCCTATAATCCTGCATCCGCTTTTCAGTACTCCATTGCTTTCTGTACATCTGACTGGATCCGGGTGATGTATCAGTGCCATTTGTCTGATAGCCTGTTCTTCTTGGTCCTCATCGGAGCGCCGTTCTGACTTCCAAACACACCTAACTTACACAATGCCTTACATGATTGTTACATGTCATCATCCATGTGAAGCTGGCCCCCGCAGCAACATAGTAACACGGACCCATGTAACTCCGAGGGAGTCCCGCCTTTATATATTACTGGACTGCTGATATGGACGTCGCTTGTGGCTTTATGTGCTTCAGTGCTGAACTTTGCAACAATCATCTGTATAGTGTCCGTGAGACTCCGAAACACTGCCATCTTCTGGCAGAGAGTGAAACTACATCTCTTTCTCACACATGCACAAACAGAAGGTAGCAGACTAGCTTTCAAAGCTTTTGCTTCTAGCAGGCTTACAAGTTACTTATGCAGAAATATATATACACATATATATATATATATATATATATATATATATATACACACACACACACACACACACACACACACACACACACACACATATAATAAAACACATAGAGGAAAGGAGATGTTTTCCCAGGACTTCATTTTAGAAAGAAAAGCAGTTAGTTTCAAACATTTCACTTTATTTTGAAAACCTTTTATCCCTGATGAAAGTTTAGATAATAAACTGAAATGTTGGGGAAAAAAAATATATATATATATATGTATATATTTATATATGATCATGTACTTTCCTGCTGCTTACTGTAGCATGTAGACTCTCACCATTGCTATCCCTTCTCTGCTGCTTCCTCCATCCTTAGCAACCCAGCCCAGTGCAGAAAGCATGCGGCCCCCAGCCAGCCATCTGCTAAAGCACTTCCTGTGTCTCCCCCTGCAGAGAGAGATTCCCCCCTTACATTGTCTCCGACTCCTCTTTCCCCGGTTCCTGTGTTCTGTAGGCAGGATGGCACTGGGACCACATTCCTTGCAGCTAGGACCCCCACCCCCTTCCTAGCCGCAGGTGATGTGCTTACCTACAGAGGCAGCATTAACCCTGACAAGCTTTATTTCCCTACATTTGGGATTCTTGTAATTATATAATAAAATCTTGTTGAACAAACTGGTAATAAAGGAACGGATTCCTTCATAAATGTATAGAGCTCATTTGCTGCATAAATAAGTATCCAGTGTGTTCCAACAAGTATCGCCCGCTGCAAGCTGCCACTTTCAGGCAACGTAGGTTGGCCGATTGTCACATTAGCGGTTGGCAGGTTGTCCCATCTGGTGCCCAAATTGGAGATAAAACACATGGGGGCAGTACGGATGGTGTAATGGTTACATTACTACCTCACAGCGCAGAGGTCATGGGTTCAATACCCACCATGTGTTATATATACGGGGCAGTACGGATGGTGTAATGTTATAGCATTACTGCCTCACAGCACTGAGGTCATGGGTCCCCACCATGTGTTATATATACGGGGCAGTACGGACGGTGTAATGGTTACATTACTGCCTCACAGCGCAGAGGTCATGGGTTCTATCCCCACCATGTGTTATATATACGGGGCAGTACGGACGGTGTAATGGTTAGCATTACTGCCTCACAGCACTGAGGTCATGGGTTCTATTCCCACTATGTGTTATATATACGGGGCAGTACGGATGGTGTAATGGTTACATTACTACCTCACAGCGCAGAGGTCATGGGTTCTATTCCCACCATGTGTTATATATACGGGGCAGTACGGATGGTGTAATGGTTAGCATTACTGCTTCACAGCACTGAGGTCATGGGTTCTATTCCCACCATGGCCCTAACTGTGCAGTTTGTATATTCTCCCTGTACTTGCGTGGGTTTCCTCCGGGTACTCTGGTTTTTCTCCCACAATCCAAAAATATACTGGTAGGTTAATTGGCTCCCAAAAAATTAACCCTGCACAGTTAGGGCCATGGTGGGAATCGAACATATGACCTCAGTGCTATGAGGTCCAGCACCATCAGTACTGCCCAGACAAGTGAAGATTATTGCTCATACAACCAATCACATACTACTGTCGTTTTCGTGTGTATGTTGTACATCTATATTATGCTAGCTGGTTGCTAATTTTTTGTTCTTTTATTTTTTTAGTAAAAAAGTAATCAGGTCAGTTTTAACAATAAGAGATATTCCTGTTACCACTTGTTACGAATGATAAATGGTTCTTCAGCCAATCAGCTCCTATCATTTATGTGTTTAGAAAATGACAGGAGCTGATTGGGTGAAGCGCCATTTAACATTCGGAATGAGTGCCAGCCGAGAAATATCACTCGTTAAATCTGCCCTATAATTGTTTTAATGGAGTCCTCATATTTTACTGCCCTGCGCAGTCTATTGGCCGAGATAGTGGTCTCATTATAACCCCCCTCTCCTTCATGGATGCAGAAGTGTACAATGAGAGAGAGGCACAATAAAGGCTACTATCGGGGACAACCGTAAGGTGGTTCTACCCTGGGGATGCGTCATATCTTTGTATAGACTTGTAGGTTCCTAATCAGGTAAGGTCTGCTTTGCTGTATGCAAATGCTCAGCCTACCTGGGCCAATCACAGGCGATGAGGCGGAGACCCATTCACCTAACTCAGGTAGAAGTATGAACAACAAAACACATGTGTGAGGCTTTGATGGTGGCTTTTGGAAGGCCCCCTGTAATATATCCCCAGCTCCCTTGTGATGTGCTAACAGCTCATTGTGATCCCTGCCAGGGAAGATGTGGGGTCGTTACAGGGGCGCCCTGCATGTACAGGAAACCATGTAAAGCTAATCCAGATTTACTCTCTGAGGAAGCTGTTTACACAGAGGGATTAGAAACGGCTTAAAATTAACCCGACACTAGATTACCTCCAAGAGTGTAAACACAGCCAGGGGCCCTGACACGGAGCCCTTCCCTCCTCATCAGGGGTCCCCTAATAACAGAGAGAGGGATTAGACCACTGGCCACTTACAACAGAATTGAGTCTATTCAATACTGGGGAAGGCAGGCTGTCGTGCCCGAGCGCTGAGCATTCTGGGAGATGCAGGCACACTATTGGTCGGCGGTCAAAAAGGTTGACATGGTCAAAGGCTCGACACAGGCAATAGGTCGACATGAAAAGGAGCGACATTATTTTTTCATTTTTTTTTTCTCAAAATTCGGTTTTACATACTTAACTATCGGCACAAACACCATGAAAACCGAATGTCAACCTTTTTTTATGTAGACCTATCGCTTGTTGCAACCTTTTGACCATGTCAACCTTTTTCATGCGTCGGCCGTGTACGGCACCATATTTTGCAGCACTTTACAGGGACCAGGCCAGTCCATTCACGCCGTTCCCTTCACCAGCAGAGCTTACAATCTATATTCCCTGTCAGATGGACACGCATACACGCTAGGGTTAGTTTTTGTTGTCAGAAGACTAATAAGTTCCCAGTATGTTTGTAGAATGTGGGGTGATACCGATGCAAACATGGGAGAACATATAAACTCTACACACATAATGCATTGGTCTTGTGGCATTAGAGTTGGAGGCAGGAATGCTAACCACTATACCCTGCATTATAGACTGCATTCTCAGTGCCGCTGCCCCCTAGTGGACAAAATTGTGGGGGGAAGTGTGTATGAATTCATCATTTGCGGCAATGAGCCATGGGGATTCCTGTATTTTACTTCTAGGAAACTTTAACATGTAATTGTTTCTAAATGAATGTAATAATTGACGACTCCTATGAAGTTTCGTATTCAGATGTGTGTCCCATTGTGGGCTGTAAATAAATGCGTTCCGTGACATTTCCATTTTTTTCACGCTTCTTACAGAGAGGAAAAGGAACGCTGGATCCGTGGAAAGTATGAACAGAAACTGTTCCTGGCACCGCAGACCTGCCGGGACCAGCCCTTAGGGCAGCAACTACTGAGGGCGACGGCGGAGGAGGACCTGCGGACAGTAATCCTCCTCCTCGCACACGGCTCTCGAGAAGAAGTGAATGAGACCTGCGGCGAGGGGGACAGGCGCACCTCGTTGCATCTGGCATGTCGCAAGGGAAACGTGGTACTTGTGCAGCTGCTTATATGGGTGAGTAATGGGAGAACATCTCCTTCTAGTGAGTGTGTGGGGGTGTATGAGAGCAAGAGCCAACATGCCCAGCACTCATGCCGTACAGATTGCTGGCTAGTCTGGTGACAATTGGGCATTGCCATGTTTCACAGATCTACTTGTGTAGCTGAAACCACATATTATAAGCCAACTACCTCAGCTATAGTTGTGTATGGTGTAAAAATAAACTACAGGCAACTGTTTTGATAACTGCGCAAATCAATAAAGTTTTTATTTAAAAAAAAAAATGGAATTCTATGTAACATTTGAAACAATTTTGAGCGTTTTACTTTTATGGTAGAGAAAGTTTGTGGCGTGTGAACTTCAAGTCCCATCATGCCTTGCCACAGCTCTTCTATTAGGCAATACTAAAACTTTTGCAAGGCATGCTGGGATGTGTAGTTTCACAACAGCTGGAGGTGCCTTGTTTCGGTTCTTTAGTTTACACTAGGTCTCTGTTGTCTCTCCTTAGTACGGTGTTGATGTGATGGCGCGGGACTTCCATGGGAACACGGCACTTGCGTACGCCAAGCAAGCGGTGACCTCCGAGGTGCGGGATCTGCTGATGCAATACGGTTGCCCAGATGAACAGTTTGTGCTCATGGCCACACCGAACCTCTCCCGAAAAAACAATCGCAACAACAACAGCAACACCGGGGGCGGAGGAGGCCTGATGCCCACCTTAATCTAACACAAAAAGAATATTGTGGAAAGGAGACTCGAGAACCTCTCACCCCTCACACCGCAAGGGGGAGGAGTCAGGAATGACACCGGAGGGGAGGGTGGGGGGCGGCAAAGGCACCAAGTACAGGACGAGGGGAGAAGGGACTGAGCCTCTGCTCGCATTTAGGAGGCAGGAAGAACGACAAAGGAGGAAAGGAGGCAGAAAGCTGTCAGTTATGTGCACATTTCACCTCTACCCCAGCAGAACACTTAGGTTCTGCTCTCGTCTGACAAGCACTGCTCCACATAAATCACACGCAGGCACTGAGTTTGTCAGGTTTGAGGCTCCAATGATGCTATGTGTCAAATCACTTGGAGCTAATCTGTCCTCAGAGAATGCTGGCTTCATTACACTTGTATAGTTGAGTTCCCTCAGCCTGTACCGCTGTTTAATAGGACATGATTACTCATCATGTAGAAGTGAGCATATTAGCTGAGGAGGAAGCTCTCTCCACGCTCTACTGATTGCAGGGATGTGATTGCAATATTCTTACAAGAATCATATTAGGAGAGACATTCTGGGCCTCATCTTCAGACTCCTTGTCATAATCTCGCTGCGCTTTAAAATGTCTCTTCCTCTAAATGGACACAACCCCCCCAAACTAAAAAAAAAAAAATGTGGGAACAAAAAAAAAAATTATCCGGAGGGGAAAAAAAAACCGTTTGCAGGGTCAGTTTGGAGCGTCTTGTTTAATCGTCACCTTTAGATATATTAGGCGTTGTGAGGTAATTTTTTTTTTTATATATATATTTACGGATATTATTTATTTTACGGACAACACGCCAGCTGCCTGAGGTGCCCCAGCGGATGGGCACGGGTCCCGTAAAGCACACGCGTTGCTCCCATTTACTATAGTTTCAGTACATCTGGGTCACATCGTCTCGCTGATTTGCAAAAGGAAAAAAAAAGGGAGAGAGAGAAAATATCCTCATAATTGGAGTGGTTACATGGTTGAGTGCATTTATTTTTTTCCTTGAAGGCTTACATAAGAGTCACTAATTAGGAGTAGTTTTTGGACTGAGGGAAATGAAACATATTTTTACGGAGAGTGCTCAGCACGGAACACATACTGTAGAGAGAGGAGTACGTACAGCGCCGTGTAGGCCGTTTAGATCAGAGCGGAGTGCTGTTATGTGTACAGTGAGAAGGGATTGTGGGTAGTATAAAGAGGACTGTCCCCCTCTGTGTAGGTTACCAGTACAGGGAGAGCCCATTTCTGGTAGGCCCCGTCACATTCTTCTCCCTCTTCTATTCAGGTAAATGTGCATAAGTCACGGAATAGACTGTATAAAATATTTATTGTACCTACCTTTCCGCCAATGTGTCTTCCAAGTGTCTAATATGTTTCATTTAGTGATTATATTAATTAAAGTACATGGCCGCAGTAAGCACAGCACAATATATAGGGATAAATCCTGCACAATCCCAGGACAAGGTTTTATGTATCACACAAGTTTTGGGAGGTAACATTAGCTGTCCGTGCAGATTTGGTTCCCAGCTTAACCATGTGTCATTTTCTCCCAATCGCCTATTTATTTCCGACATGACCAAGTATCTCTCCGACAACTGTTGACCCCCAGACAAGTGTGTGTGAGGTCATTGTACCTGGAAGTAGAGGAGCAGAAGAGGCAGCTAGATGCCCTGTGACATCACCTGCTCAGGACATGACCTACGGGACAGCTTTGGCTGTTCTGCAACGGGGCCCAAACATGGGTTGCAAATAAAGAAGGGAACATTGGATTCAACTTTATTCACAACTTAACTTCCCAGCAGACATTTCAGGCACATGTGTTTTAATAGGAAGTAATGGTGTCCGTTCTGTCAGATGCATTATCACTGCATAAAGGAAAGGAAGAAGTAAAGACACTCAGCCAACACAATCACCCATAGCATTTCTTAACAATCCTACTGAACTTAGTAGAAAGGTATCCTTTTCTTTACGACAGTGTATCATTTCCCAATTCAGCTCATGTTCCCTAAAGCCAGATCTGATGATGTTTATGGACTAGTCTGCCGATTGCTACTGCATGTATCTGTTCTGGAGTGCTGCGTCCCTATGGGTATCTTATTGTATCTTGGGAATGTGTCCTCACCCCGGCCTATACTTTGCAGGCTTCTGCAAAGTAGCCCACACACACACACACACCTTAATAATAGTGAAACCTTTTTAGTAGGGGGTGATGCAGCATTTATTTCCAACCCTAATTTTTACACGAAATTGGTAGTATACTTCTTTGCAAGTCCACAAAACCCGATAGCTGGTAACCCGCTTGGCCAGTATGATATATATAGCACTCCGTTGACCAGGTTATGTGCCACAGTGTTCTTGCATGTCTGGGTTGTGTCTAGTTTCGGAAGGAGCTATTTGGATCTGGATGATCAGAGGGGTATCTGCACCAATCCTGTTAGGGGGCATGACCTTGGCACTAGTGTGATTTATGTTAGGGCATTGGCTGCCTGTGTCAGGGGCAGAGTTACCATGTGGTGAGGACAATGGGGGCGCAGTAAGCAGAGAGCCACAAACACAGAAAGTGAGATAGCAGAATGAGGGTCCTGGCCAACCAATGCAGAAGATTTGTTATCTGTCTAATGAGCCTCCTATGTGAACGGAGAATGACCCACCCAATTTACTTTCATAATTCCCAAATCTCCATAATAGACTGAGTTATGTGCAGACGACTTACCATCCTTGTACATGCCGAGGACCAGAAGCAAAGCGAGACACGGTAAATAGGCAACAGTTAGTGATGTCACTTCTAGTAGACACTACACCGCCTGATCCCCAAATCTCCATGTTTTCCCCATTGTCGCAGCTTTACCCAGCTGTACGTAGCACTTTTCAAAGGGGGCAAATGGGATTATGTTTTTGTTTATTTTATTAGGTTGGGTTTTTTTTGTACTTATGCCATCAGAAGATGGCAGCACAAGATAGTAGGCCTCCTGGATATATTGTTGTGGAATCACACCTTTGAACAGTGACGTGACATTGTTTACTGCATGCTAGTGACCAATAAGCTGGAGGAAGCGTTCTTCGGAAGAGCAGGGGCCAATTGGCTGTGCGGATGGCACCCCAAGAACTAGGAAACTCTCAGCCATGACGTATCTCCACGTTTTGCATTATGGGGGGGTGGGGGGATTTCACTCAATATGGGACACTTACATTGACTTTGCTCTGCTCTACAAAATGAAACCCACACTACAGACATCAGAGGTTCTCTGGTTTATTTTTATTGTTTATCAAAACGTGGCTCTATTCTACATGGTGACCCTACAGCCTCCTTCACCTGGAACCACACAGAGGCAACTACCGCCATGGAGCCTGAGTTGTGAGATTCCTTGGTGAGAACATTGTGCGAGCACTACACTAAAAGGGAGTATGTACGTCCTGAGATGAAGAAGGAGTTGGAGATGGATACAATGTATTGTCATCTCCGGGCAGAGTCCAGCTTCAGGACACCCCCGTGAACTTTGGAAGGGGCACTTTTATTTAATTTTTTAAAAATCTCTTTGGACCGGATGCGGAGCCCGTTTCTGTCCCCCGAGTAGTGTGTATCTTATTTCCGATCACCGCTCTGTGCCACCTTTTATCCCAAGGTGTACCCAGCAGAGTTCTCGTTTTTTTTTTTTTTTGTGTCTGTTGATTATGTTGTCTAAGTTATACAGAATTCTTTTGTATCGTGTCTTATTAGAGGATGCAAAATGTATGGAAAATAAAAAAAAACTGAGAAAAAAAAAAACCTATTTGAATAGAAACAAAATCTGGGTCTGTTTTTGATTTTTAAATTGTTTGAATGTCTGTCTATGGGGTTTATTTACGAAGATGAGAGTTCTATTCAGCCGGTGCTAGGTGAGTCCAGCATTTTCTGATCAACCACTGGTTCTGGAAGTTGGCGTTCTTAATGGAAACTGTATCAGTGGGGATGCTGCCCATAGCAAAAAAATTGGATTTTAGTTATTTTATAGCATGTACTTAATAAGCGAAAGGCTGAATCGGATTAGTTGCTATGAGTTATATCCCCAATCGTCCACTGTAGAAGATTTTCCCTAAGTTCCCCTTAGTCTTAGAACTTTTTGCCTCTATCAGCGCCAAGATAGATCATACGGCTATGCTAGAGACTGATTATTTATATGTGTATACTTGCATCTGCTTTTACATATCCTGTCCAACTTATTGCTCACCATTTCTCTTATACCTCTTTCAGACAGAAAGTTCTGAAATTCCCTGCTTTTACCTGGCATTTTCAGTGCAGGGACATTTGCCGGTCTCGATCTGACCCCCTTAACACAGAAATGCACATTACCGGGTTAAAAATTTGTAGCTGGAAAATCACGGTATTTCTTCTATGTGAAAGGGTCAACCTGGGGCGATAATCCCAGGTCCTCGACTCTGGTATATTCCAGGGTCAGAGACCCAGGAATTACGACCCAGGTTGACCCTTTCACACAGAAAAAGGACCCGTGTTGAACATCAAATTACTGGGTTGAAATTTTTAACGCAGTAATTTGTTTTTCTGTCTGAAAGGGTATCGGTGACCGTCATGGGGTCCAACCATTGCCCAGTTTTGGAGAGGACCACAAGATCATTACTTGTATTCTAAAATCTAAAGCTCTGATTCTGAGTTGATTGCAACAGCCAAATCTTTTTTGATTTGGGTGGGGTGTGTTCACACTGAAATGTATATGGCAGTGTTAAAACTAAAGCAGCCAGTATTTACCCTGCACAGAAACAAAATATCCCCCCCCCCCCCCAAAAAAAATAACCTCTCTCTGCACGTGTTACATCTGCCCCACCTGCAGTGCAGCATGGTTTTGTTCATTACAGAAAGATTTTGCTTTTGCGATCAGGGTCTGAATCAGGCGCTACATCTCTTATACTGTAGTTCCTTCTTCGTTTTTGCAATAATCTTAAAAGTAACGTGTGCACCGCTGGTTGGGTCTCCCATATGCCAAATGCTTGGGTTTTGGATTTTTTCATGTTTTTTAAAATTTTTATTCCATAATGAGATCTTGGGGATGGTATCCAAGTCTAAACATTAAATACATTTATTTTTCATATACATCTAAAACGGTTAACCATGAAGCAAAGTTTGTGTATGTTAATCTATCAGGAGGAAAAGTGGTCGCCAACTCCGCCACTGTCGTCCCCTTCCATGTCTGAGCTTCCTAACGTATCTATATTTAATTTGCAATGTTAATCAGATTGGTTTTTGCATACTGTACATATATTCCTTTTGCCATACAAAACGTCTATAGGTGACCCACAGCCAGTGTTGCAGAACAGGCAAACAAATTCTGTTCTGCATCCCCAATGCAGCTCATTAAAGCCTCGTTATACACCTCCCAAATTGTATGTACAGTAGACGCTCGTTAAGACAATCTCATTCCATTAAACAATATTTTAGCTTTTGAACATTTGGCAACAGAATCTGTCTGGCTAATGTTAGCCGGCATTCATATAATCTGCCCGGCTCCCCTTCCCCCGCTCCTGACATGTTGCCGCATGACATCACAAGAGGAAATGACAATTGCACTGCACCCCTTGAATTATCCCCGCTTTTGCTAATGATCATTACGGAGTTTCGCAAATGTGGAATTGGTCTATGAACTCTGCTCCGCAAAGCTGGGATGAGATGCACAATAATGGGCTTGATATAATGAACAAGAAGAGTGGAAATAAGGAGAACAATAGGTTCAATCACGTCTTGTCAGCGCAGCATTTTGTGGATTCAACAAAGCAAATGAATGATTGAGTCTCAGCAAGTCCGGCTGTAAGAAAGCAGGACCGGTCTCAGGGAGAAAGTCCATAATAAAGAGTCTGACGACTTCAGGAGAGTTCTGTCAGATGCACAACGATTATTAATGTCATTGCACTCATTGTATATCTCGTGCAGATTGCGGTACACATAGGGAGATCATTACAGAGACATTGGTAGTCGCACAGAAACATACACTGTGTTAATGCTGCTTTGGGTTCCTGTATTACACATCCCGGGTATAAGGTTCTACACCTTTTACACCCAAATCCCGGATCCGACCCGGTATTTGGAACACTGTTCCAAGCCAGGTCGGATCCGGGATTTGCACCGTTTACACAGTGACATCATCTCCAAGCGCCGGGACCGCCGATCACCGCGCTGGGGGCAAGCCCAGCACCAAGGTAAGCTGCTGGGCTACCCCCAGCCCCCGTGCGTAAGGTGAATGGATGCCACACACAGGAATCCATTCACATCCTCCCGGCTTCGGCTGCTGTGTGCACAGTACAGCAGACAGCAGTGGAGGCTGCGTGCACCCCTCGCCCCCAACCTCCATGTTGACCGCAGGACGCTGCAGTCTGGAGGTTGGGATTCTCCCATTGCTGTAAATGTAAACTGGGTCGGATTACCCGGCGTACCCGTTTACACTGCCCTCTTCCCAGGTCCTGCCCATGTTCTAACCTGGTCAGAAGTCCCGTGTAAAGGGACACTAGTTAACCCCTACACTGCTGCTGCCCCATGTTAACAAGGGAAAAACCCGGGTTTTTGCGGTGGTGTGAAAGGGGTAACCATAAAATCTATGATTTAAAATAGTCCTTAAGCTTATTTCCAAAGGTCTTTACCTGGTGGAACATCTCCTGGAAGTGATGTCACAAATCAGGTTCCGTTTTCTCATTGTTCCTTGTGGTTGAACAAAAATCCAAGGTGGCTTGTCTAAGCTTAGAGACCAATAAAGGGCCTAATTCAAACTTGTTTGCTAGGCGTCTTATAGCGAGCAGGTAAACGCCCCGCCATACTCTCATGTGGCCACACAGAGTAGAAGCCATTCGATCATTGCTGACCATAGAAGGATTTTTTTCCACTGTTCGTAAAGAAAAGTCAGCCTGGCACTCACGTCATGTGAGGTCAACCGCCTGCACCCCGGAAGCATGGGCGCATCCATAAACCACTGGGTGTTCCCCGGCTTCTGCCTCGTGCACATGCGACATGGTTGACACAATTTTTTCTATTTTTTTTTTTTTATCTATGGCGACATGGCCACCGTAGAAGTGTCCCGCGTCCCCTCACATGGCTCGCTGCGCTCACTGAGCTTCGGGCATGGTTATAATTATTATAATATATCACTATTACAATCTTACTATGGCCACTTGGATGGTGAAGTATGAATCAAGTCAGTCTAAATGCAAAAACAATACCATGAAAGCTTGTGTCAACATTTTCAGCGTCGACACAGGGACCGTACACCACAAATCACACTTAGTGGGGGAGATTTTCTAAGCCTAGAGCATGATAAAACAGAGACATATAAAATACCAGCGAAGCAGCTCCTGGCGGTCATGTTGTACTCCTCTCACACCAGAAATGCAGAGACATTCCCGGGTTGGGCCCCATTTATACCCCTTTCACACTCGCAGATCCTGGCCATACCCCGGAATGTACCCTTTCACACTGACCTGGGACAGCCCCATTCACGCTGATCCCGGGAAATCCCTGCAAATACATATGCATGTCATTAGAAATGGACTCCAGGGCTCTGAAAGATGACATCAGCATTTATGAGCCCAAGAAAGCTCCAATCAGCAGCTTTTTTAAAGTCTTGTGTACCCAATCCCGGGTACGGGACCATTCACACTGACTGCATCCTGGGTCAATTCCGGAATTTACCCAGTTCAGGACCTGGGTAGAAATCCCGGGATGTTCATCCCCGGATATTCTTTCAAGACCCTTTCACACTGAGCTAAATCCCGGGTTGATGCGCATTCATGTGCAAAAACCCGGGATATTTTTCAAGTGTGAAAGGGGTATTACACAGGCTTTTGAAGCAGTGACATCCCGGATTGGCACCTTTCATACTGAACCCGGGATGACCCTGCATATTTCTATGAGAATGTCATTCGAAATTCACTTTTTTAGAACCCACAAAGATGAGGTCATAAGAGATGGGTAGAGGGAGGGCAGGCTTTTGCAGACATTGCAGGCTTTCAGGGGTTAAATAGCATTGTTGGGGCCTGTTGTGCCTCAGATCTTGCACAGTGTCATCCTGCACTTTGTGTCATGCCTCAGCATCTCTGGAAATCCAAAACAACAGAAAGTTGTTCTGCCTAGCCAATCAGCATCAGCAGAGGCAACACGGGAACGAGGGACATGTCCCTGCACCTTTCACACCAGCCAGTAACCCTGGATGGTCCATGGACCCTTTCACACCAGCACTAGCCCAGGTTTGTTCCAGGGACCAACCCGGGAACTTTGGCTGGTGTGAAATGGTTATTACAGGCTGGGTTTGAAAAATAACAGGAGCAGAGTGACTGCTACTTTATCTCTCTATGCTGTCACTCTCCAGACTGTGCCACTGTCTATTTCCTGAGAAACATGAAATTGTGGCTTCTGTGGCCAAAAGGTGAAAAAAATAAACAAAATAAAACAATGGTCACCTTTTGTTCCAGTTGACGATATGGTGTCGATCCAGAACCCATTAAATCTGTGAATCTAATTGGTTAAGTATCACGGAAAGCCTCCAATCAGTAACGCCACCTCTGCAGATAATTAATGTATTCGTGCATGGGTATTTTTTTTACTCCTAAGCACTAGAGATTCCAAATTGTTTTCACAGCACCCCTAGGCCACAATTGTGTTTACAGATCGCCCTTATGGTCCGCTATATGGCGAAGAACAGGATTTGCTTCTATTTGCCCGCAGATTTTTATGATTGGCTGCCACCAGCTCTGCTTTCGCCTATTCAATTGACCATAAATAATTGAATTGGTCCTTGTCCACAAACCCAAGGCACCCCTGCAAGTGTCCCGGGGCACCCCAAGGTGCCAAGGCTCACAGTTTGGGAACCACTGTGTTAGTGCTTCCTTACTTCTTAATAAAAGGGGTCTTTACTTACATACAGGTGTCTGAGTAAGACGCAATGCTGATCTACACGTAATTGGTTGATTGTTTTCCATCTGCGCATGTGTTGAAGTCGCAAAAACCTTGCACGGCAGATGCGCCCCGCGGCATAAACGCACAGAAGAAGCGCATTGTCGATATAGATGCACAGACTCAGAAATGTATTCGAAGTTCCGGAATTGTGACTGGGAGTTTGCTGATGCTGCATGGAGATGGTCTGTCTTATGGGCGCGCAACAACAGTTTTACTACGTGTCCCAGAAATGGTTGCGGGCTCAGGTGTACAATTGCGGCCATTCTCTAAGTGAGAATCTCTACCCAGCGCTGTGTCTGCAAGTTTACGTGGTGCAACCAATAATTGCATCTAAAGATGCTTCAAGCGGTACTTCAAGGCCTGCAGACACAATGGGGATGTAGACCCGGGAGGGGCTTGTAGTGGTATTAGCATAAAGTCGCAGATAAGACTGGAACAGTACCTGTTTTTTATATGCAGTTCCAGGGGGTACAGTACAGAGTATTATATGGTGACAATCGCTGAATAAATACATTCTGATTCAACAATGTAGGAAAAATGCCACCATGGACCCCTGACAATGCCATGGTAGCATGGTCAGGGGACCTGGGCTCAAGGTGCATATACACTAGATGTTTGTTTAACAATCTGCACAATAATTTTTTTGGCAACGATATTTCTGTGCATATTGGGCAGGGTGTTCTAACACGAAATTGTGGTAAAAACCCTGTTATCAGGTTTTTACCACATTTTCCCCACACATTGGGTTACCGCTGCCTATGGGCTTCTTTTCATGACCCCGGCCACCTTGCACCACCCCACGCTGCCCCACACTGCCTGCACCGCTCCCCCTCTACCTGATGTCCGGGCAGCCTCCGGCTGAGCTGCCCGGACCAGTGACCTCCTCCTCCCTAGCCCAGTACTTCCCCTTCCGGGTGCAGGGAGGAGGAGAGCCCAGCAAGTAGCCGGGGACAGGAGGAGGTGGAGAGCCGCCGGGGACCCGGTGACACTGCGTCGCAAAGGGCGGCTCTTAATGCAAGGGCTGCCCTTTGCGATATAATCCCATATCTTAGTGCATATGCGATTATTATCAATGCGGTTGCCCACGAAGTGGGGCTGCGGATGTTAGTGCACACCCCCCCTGTCTAGTGTGTACACACTATATCATTAGCAATGCATGCTCCTATGGGTAGTGACGATGGAGTATACTGCTAGCGAGAGTCATGCTGCAGCCCCGCCATCACTTGTTGCGACCCGTCCCCAACGAGGTCGCTGGTTATTCAATATTGTGAACTTTATGCCAGTGCCTGTGAGGCTTTCATTGGGCCTCAGCACTTGGGTCCCTCCCACTGGAATCCAGATGATAGGTCAACAGTCAATAAATCGACACAAGACAAGGGTTGACTTGACAATGGTCGACACTTAAGATCGGCATGTGCTTTGTTTTTGTTTTTTCATCCTTTGTCACCAACGTGGACGCCTATCGGGAATGGCAAAGTGTAACGAGCTCAGCAAGGTACCTGGCCAGAAGTATGGCGGACAAAGCCAGTCATGTGAAGGTACATGGTGCACTAATTGGGGGCTCACATGTACTGTATATAAGACTGCACCTATAGCTACCCTATGAACCAGGCAGCGTTGAGTCCTCAGCTCTGCGCTCAGCCATCTCCCTGGGCCTGTTCTGCAGCTTGTCCTCATATGCACATGGCTCGAGAAGAAGCAAATGCACGCCGCGCTCGGAAAATGCATTAGTTCCCAACCAAGGCTGGGGATCACTGATCCCAGCAGCTTGCTCTCTAATCTTCTAGAAAAGCCGGGGGCTGGCGGAACAATGCTCAGATAAAAGTGCTGAATGGGAAAAGTAGAGGACGAAATATAAAAGCGAAGAGCAAGGGAACAAGATGAAGATAGTGCGAGCGGAAGGGTTGGAAGGAGACAGCAGGACCGTGAGGAAGGTGAAGGTAGAGATTATTTTAGGATGAATATACAGTGAGGAAAAAAAGAGAAGAGAGTATCAGCAATCTGGAAGATCGAGAGGAATCAAGAATGATGTCGGAGAAATCATTTAAATCCTCTGACTTCACAAATGTTACTTTGCAAAATGAGATCCAAAGACAAGTCCATTCATCTCCACTATTCCCCGTTTAGGAAAGCCTTTTATCAATCCCAAATTAACAATTTTCTCTTTAAAAATCTGCGGTGATTCTTCTTCCCCTGCGACTGCTCAGCTGCAGCGTTATGAGTTATCGGAGGAATTGCAGCTGCTCGTCCTGTCCATTAAATGCACTATTGACGAGTGCATTAAAAACTAACAGCGGCTTAATAGTGGAAATGACGGATTCTTTCCAGACATCGATTCCGAGCTCTGGGAAGGTGGGAACTGACTCACTGCTCCCACATTCATCCGCTTGTCTGTGGGGCCTGGCGCAAGGCGCAGGGCCCTGTGTTATGCGAGCTTCACTCACCATGCTTCAGGCACGGTTTCTTATATAGCGCACGCATATTCTGCAGCGCTTTACAGTGAATATTGGAACACTCACATCAGTCCCTGCCCCAGTGGAGCTTACAATCTATATTCCCTACCACATGTACACGCACACACAGACATTCTAGGGTTAATTTGTTAGGAGCCAATTAGCCTACCAGTATATTTTTGGAATGTGGGAGGAAACCGAAGTACCCGGAGTAAACCCACGCAAGCACGGGGAGAATATACAAACTCCACACAGTTAGAGCCATGGTGGGAATCAAACCTGTGACCTCAGTGCTGTGAGGCAGTAATGCTAACCATTACACCATGGGTCCTCAAACTGCAGCCCTCCAGATGTTGTGAAACTAGAAATTCCAGCATGCCTTGCCACAGTTTTAACACTCCTTTATAGCAAAACTGTGTCAAGGCATGCTGGGATTTGTAGTTTCACAACATCTGGAGGGCCGCAGTTTGAGGACCCATGCATTACACCATCCGTGCTGCCCAGAAACAAAATAACTCACCCAAATCTAATTCTTTCTGCACAAGTTACATCTACCCCACCTTCAGTGCACATGGTTTTGTCCATTTAAGAAGGATTTTGTCGTCAGAAAGAGTGAACTAGAATAAGGCCCAATGACAGGCGGCATAAGTCTCCTACAGAAGGGCCACACCAGGTTCCTGCCTGCACATAATACAAATATCATACCAATATCGTATCATGACTTGAATGCATTATATTCTGCTGCCTGTAATGAATAATATGTCTGCAAGGTGACCATCGGGTATTATAAGTGGTGAACGGTCTGATCCGCCACAGAGGCTGCCTGACGCCCTCCCAGTACACAGTGTAAGGGCCACACAGCGCTTCCCTATTATTACATAGGAGCGATCACACTGACAGTGATACATGACACCATTCGCGTATAACTGCTGAATTGGAGCTAATTTTAGGAACAATTACACTGTTTAGTTTTGAATTCACATTTATTAATTTTTCAAAATAAGGCAGTGACAAATAATGTGCAAAGAACGGAGGCGGCAGTAAGTAATGGGAACCGCCGTATACAATGACATAGAACGTACGGAGACCAGCAATGCTCGGCAGACAACATAAGAGAACCTGCAGCCTAGATATGGTGGAGGTAGGGATGGCCATCGACTATCGATGTTCCCAAAACATCGATGGTTGGGACCTAGTGCTCGATGTTTTGGGCATCGATAGTGGATGGTCGAATAGTTTTATGCCATCGATGGATGGCTTCCGATTGTAAAAGTTGGGGGCGCATCCGAAATGCGTGTGCAGTGTCATTACGTCCAGCGGCATTGCTGCAGGCGGCCCGCCCCGCCGGGAGGTGAGCGCATGCGCAAAAGAAACTTAAACTAAGCGATGGCAGGAACCATCGATGGTGTGAGGTAGAATGGTTTATAGCCATCGATGGTTCCTGCTCTAGAAGCCATCGATGGCAACCATCGATAGGGGATGTGCCGATGGCCATCCCTAGGTGCAGGCTGACATCAGGTGGACTGTGGGTCTGATTCAGACTTACACGCAGCCTTGATGATTATCGGACGACCGCGCATGTGGACGGTACTCTGTCAGTACGCAGGGTGATTGACATCCCGGCCATTGGGAGGGAGGGCCGCTGACATCATCAGCGGCCTCCTCCCCGCAGCCTCCACAGCAACGAGTAGGTCTAGATTTATGCGCCGCTTGCGAGCAGGGGGGAATCCGTTCAGTGGTGAGTGATTCTGATTGGATTTCCCCTGTTCCTGCGCGGCTGAGAACGCATTCGCAGCTGTGCTCCAGGGCGGGATTTCACCCGTGCGGGGCGGCGTTTTCCTGCTCGCTGGGCTCCATACACTCGCAGTCCAGTGAGAAGGTCTGAATCGGTCCCTATGGACAGGAGAATGCAGCCAATCGGGTTACTAGGAACTAGTGACATCAATAAGGCATGACATTTTGCCTCGATGATGTCACTGATTCACAATGAATTAATAGGTGAATTAATGTGGCGCTGCTGTAATAGGATTGTATTTAGGACCTTATTCAGGTCCGTTCGCATGCGGCCAATGTTTGCGCTTTGTGCATTTCTGTGAATGTGCATGCGCTGGGCATTCTCATGCTAATGAGGCTGTGACGGACAAGCAGGGGGCGGGCCGGCTGACATCACCGGATGACAGCTGCCCGCCCACTTCCCCCTGAGTGTACATGCGCATGTATGGTTGCTCAGAGCAAGCATACATATGTGTGCACCTTCCACATATTTCGTTGGTCGGCGACCATCGAAAGATGTGGGAGGGTTCTAGTGGCGTGCGAATGGATGTTTATGTGGAATGGCTACAAACAGGTCAGGAGGGATCCCAGATATCAGCCGCAGTCCCTCGGGAGGTATTATTTATTTTATTATTTATTTATTTGCAGTTTCTTATATAGTGCAGCAGATTCCGTTACAGTGTCTTATATAGCGCAGCAGATTCCGTTACAGTGTCTTATATAGCGCAGCAGATTCCGTTACAGTGTCTTATATAGTGCAGCAGATTCCGTTACAGCGTCTTATATAGCGCAGCAGATTCCGTTACAGTGTCTTATATAGCGTAGCAGATTCCGTTACAGTGTCTTATATAGCGCAGCAGATTCCGTTACAGTGTCTTATATAGCGCAGCAGATTCCGTTACAGTGTCTTATATAGCGCAGCAGATTCCGTTACAGTGTCTTATATAGCGCAGCAGATTCCGTTACAGTGTCTTATATAGCGCAGCAGATTCCGTTACAGTGTCTTATATAGCGCAGCAGATTCCGTTACAGTGTATTATATAGCGCAGCAGATTCAGTTACAGTGTCTTATATAGCGCAGCAGATTCCGTTACAGTGTCTTATATAGCGTAGCAGATTCCGTTACAGTGTCTTATATAGCGCAGCAGATTCCGTTACAGTGTCTTATATAGTGCAGCAGATTCCGTTACAGTGTCTTATATAGCGCAGCATATTCCGTTACAGTGTCTTATATAGCGCAGCAGATTCCGTTACAGGGTCTTATATAGCGCAGCAGATTCCGTTACAGTGTCTTATATAGCGCAGCAAATTCCGTTACAGTGTCTTATATAGCGCAGCAGATTCCGTTACAGTGTCTTATATAGCGCAGCAGATTCCCTTACAGTGTCTTATATAGCACAGCAGATTCCGTTACAGTGTCTTATATAGCGCAGCAGATTCCGTTACAGTGTCTTCTATAGCGCAGCAGATTCCGTTACAGTATCTTATATAGCGCAGCAGATTCCGTTACAGTGTCTTATATAGCGCAGCAGATTCCGTTACAGTGTCTTATATAGCGCAGCAGATTCCCTTACAGTGTCTTATATAGCGCAGCAGATTCCGTTACAGTGTCTTATATAGCGCAGCAGATTCCGTTACAGTGTCTTCTATAGCGCAGCAGATTCCGTTACAGTATCTTATATAGCGCAGCAGATTCCGTTACAGTGTCTTATATAGCGCAGCAGATTCCGTTACAGTGTCTTATATAGCGCAGCAGATTCCGTTACAGTGTCTTATATAGCGCAGCAGATTCCGTTACAGTGTCTTATATAGCACAGCAGCTTCCGTTACAGTGTCTTATATAGCGCAGCAGATTCCGTTACAGCGTCTTATATAGCGCAGCAGATTCCGTTACAGCGTCTTATATAGCGCAGCAGATTCCGTTGCGCTTTATAATAGTAGACAGTGATAAAACAAACTGGGTAACAACAGACAGACTTGGAGGTAGGAGGGCCCTGCTGCAAGCTTACAATCTATAGGGATATAGGGGGGAAACACAAGGACAGGCACCAGTAATAGCATAGCTTGTAGGTCCAGAAGGGAAGTTATATAATACATAAGTGCCTCAGAGGGTTATGCGTGTAGAACTTAAATATGATAGGCTTGCCTGAAGTGGTGAGTTTTCAGGGAACGCTTGAAAGTTTGGAGGCTAGTGGAGAGTCTTATTGTGCGTGGAAGGGCATTCCATAGGGTGGGAGCAGCCCGATGAAAGTCCTGTAATAGTGAATGGGAGCTAGTGATCCGCTCAGATGAGAGACGCAGATCTTGTGTAGAGCGTAGTGGTCGAGATGGGATATATTTTGTGATAAGTGCAGAGATATAAGCTGGTGCAGTATGGGTAATAGCTTTATATGCGTGTAGAAGTATTTTATATTGAATACGGTAATATACAGGCAACCAATGGAGGGACTGGCAGAGTGGATCAGCAGACGATGAGCATCTTGCAAGGAAGATCAGCCTAGCAGCAGCATTTAAAATGGATTGCAGTGGTGAGAGTCTGTTCTTGGGAAGACCAGTTAGGAGACTATTGCAATAATATTCGCGACTAAACTCCCAATAACGGGTACTTTTGTGGAATTTAGCTGTATTCACTAGTAAATGGGCCCCTAAGTGACATGGGGGAGGGGGTGAATCACGCATTGGCGAGAGATAAAGTGAAGACGTTGTCCAAAGCAATCAATTAGCTTCTGACATTTATCTAGCACAGTCTTAAGATGCCCTCACACTAGAAAGATCTGCGATCTTAAGATGTGCGCATAAATTAAGGCCCCCATACACTATGCGATTTTGGGACGATTTCATCCGATTTCGGCACTTTGTGCCGATAATCTGGTGAAATCGGCCCAAAATCGTAGGTGTGTGAAATATCTGATCCGATCCGATGCGCGGTCCCGTGCGCATCGGACCGGATCAGGGAGGTCGGACGGTCTGTACATACGATCACGTCCGACCTCCCTGTATGCATATGCCTGCCACCTGACAGGCATATGCATGCAGACACCGGGGGAGCAGTGGGGCGGGCAGCGGGTCCCTGAGCGCCGGCGAGTGCTGCTGACTGACCTGGCCGGGCAGTGTACTTACACAAAGCAGCAGCGGGACGGGCAGCG
Source organism: Crinia signifera (assembly GCF_055691185.1). NCBI lineage: Eukaryota > Metazoa > Chordata > Amphibia > Anura > Myobatrachidae > Crinia > Crinia signifera. The sequence continues at coordinate 181,309,512 of NC_139223.1, read as the reverse complement.
CAGTGGCGGCTATTATATTTTTAAAATACTTGTCAAATGACCAGCCGCTCTCTGATTGGCTGAGAGCTCTCCGGCCAATCAGAGAGCGGCCGGTCATTTGACAAGTATTTTAAAAATCTAATAGCCGCCACTACGCAGCCCGTCCCGCTGCTGTTATGTGTAAGTACACTGCCCGGCCAGGTCAGCAGCGCTCACCGCATGCGATTTATTCCATGTAAAAAATGGCACATCAAGTGCCAAATTGTATGTGAGCCTCCCGGGGAGCTGCCGGGCGGCTCGCAGGTAAATTGGGTCCGACTTGTCCCTAGGACAAGTCGGCCTAATGTATGGGGGCCTTTAGCCTTCAAATCTTTGGTCCGCCCTGGACCAAAGATTTCAGGCAAGCGCACATCTTTACCAAAGATTTTACTTAAGATCCCGTGTGCGTTCCTATAGATCTTTTGTTAAATCTTCTGATCTTTTGTGCAGCACGTAAGATCAGAAGATTCAGTTAAAGATCCACGGGAGCGCGCACCGGACCGACATCGGCCGTTTTTCGACCGATTATCGGTAAATATCGTACGTTATATCGGATTTTATCGAAAATCGGACAATCGGCCAAAAAATCGTTCTAGTGTGTGGGCACCTTTAGAGTATTTTAAATACAAAAATACTTTCATTGAAATGCAGTAACCTCGTAGTAATGGGACTGGCCACGAGGACCAGCTGCAGGGGTTACCTATTAGACCCGAAGTTGTTTTACAATGCTGCTAACAATATGACTGAGACCTTATCAATGTCAAAGCATTAGGAGGGACCAGCGCTGCAAATGACGATTGTACCGTGTGACGTGCTATATTGTTGCATTGATACAGCACAGATGGTGTAATGGTTAGCATTACCGCCTCACAGCACTGAGGTCATTCCCACCATGGCCCTAACTGTGCAGAGTTTGTATATTCTCCTTATACTTGCGTGGGTTTCCTCCGGGTACTCCGGTTTCCTCCCACAGCCCAAAAATATACCGGTAGGCTAATACGCTCCCAACAAAAATCAACCCTAGAATGCCTGTGTGTGCGTGTATATGTGGTAGGGAATATAGACTGTAAGCTCCACTGGGGCAGGGACTGATGTGAATGTTCAAAATATTCTCTGTACAGCGCTGCAGAATATGTGTGCGCTATATAAGAAACTGTTAATAAATAAATAATTATTCTCCTGAATGCCCATGATAAGTTGCGGTGGACGCCGGCAGTGAAAGGGTGCGTTCCATCTCAGGGAGGAGGAGGTGTCCCTGGGAAGTCTCGCTGAATAGAAAGAGAGAAGTCTAAGTGAGTTTGCAGATTACTCAGTGGGGAGGGCAGTGTGTGAGGATTGGGTGAGTTTAATAGGATCAGCTCAGTGTAATCCTGTTTTATCCATTGTAATTCAGGCAGCCAAGGAGACGGAAAACCAGAGGAAAGAGACTTTTATCCGCTCAGGGGGCAGGAACAACAAAAGGCATCAAGTGGCAGAAAATCAATTAGAAAGAATCCTATTCTGGGCCAAAATCCAGCAGGAAAAAGAGCATCCAGATAACACAAATTGGGCTTCACCCTCCTCCCAGCCGTGCCCCATGAAAGATCTTCTTCCTTCCTCCCTACTTCCAGCCTCCGATGAGCACTAGTCCTGAACACTCTTTCAAACTCACACAAATAAAAAAAAAAGTTAGGAATTTAGTACCACTTGATTACGGTTACAGCTTCCATAGCGGTTTACCGGCGTAGGTTAGATCTAGGCCTGAATCTCCCATTCAGAATTATTCTGAATAAATGAACCATAGTTAGTCTGTGTGTCAGTGTGCTGAAAGTATTGCTTGTAAGCTCCACTGGCGCAGAGACTGATGTGAATGTTTAGATATGTTTAAAATAATAATAATATCAACAATTAAATCATTTGAGATCTAACCCCCCAGATGGTTCCTGGCTCTGTGTTCTTCAGGGCCAAACATGCCTGAGAATCCCCGGGTTTAAGCTATAATGGCCAGAAGTACATTATAAAGCAAGCAGGAGTGTTATATAATGCACACAGCTGCATGTTTCAGCTCAAATGTTCTGTTCTGCCCCAAACAAGGGAATGGAAACAGAGATTTCTGCAGGAGTTGTCATACTAATTCAACTTTAAAATGGAACTAACTGTAAAAAGCATATTTTTAATTTTACAAGTAAACGGTGTTAATTTATACAATGAAGTGATAAATTTGTATTTTAGATGTATTGACACCAATTCCTCTATCTCAGCGTTTAACCCTCACTATCACATATAAGACATGAATTAATGCAGAAACTGGTTTGGATTCATTAAGACAGATAATTATGAGCCGTATAGAAAGGAGAATAGTGACAGGACCTACTTCTTTTTAGAAATCAACAATGTAGTTTAAAGGCTTTATAATGCTTTGGTAACAGCCACTAATTACTTACTTAATTTTTTTTATATATATATATATATATATATATGTTCAAAAACAAGAAGAGGTGCGCCTCATAGTGTAAAACCGTATTTATTTTAAAACACAGACAAGTGCAGGTACACAGATCAATAAAGACTCGTACCAGGCGGATAACCGCTGTGGGCTGGTTACCAGAAGGTTTGACATAAAACTCCCAGGCAATAACTCCTACCACCTTCCAAGGCGCCGCTGGATCTCGAACAGACTGCCGGCTAGCCACCAAGACAAGCAGCGTATCAGCGTGTAGGCGAACGTGGATGGAGCAGGAGAAGCCGGGTGCAAGGAAAGCTGTCGTCACTGGGTGAGCAGCCCACAGCGGTTATCCGCCTGGTACGAGTCTTTATTGATCTGTGTACCTGCACTTGTCTGTGTTTTAAAATAAATACGGTTTTACACTATGAGGCGCACCTCTTCTTGTTTTTGAACAGATTACCCCTTTCACTCCCGGAGTCCGGAGTGCTTCTTGGAGGTTGCTGCAGTCTCACCACGGACTTAGTGTTTTCTACAATCAGTGGACTGTCTGATTGGTTACAGCTGGTGGTTGGCTATACACTAGCGCAGGTTTACCTATACCTTTGTGCTCAAATATATATATATATAATAAACTTTGTTTTTAACCTTATTTATGTAGCACAATACAAAGACAATTTGTACTAGTGACTTGCCACATTAGGGGGTAGATGTATGAAGCAGCGATAAAGGAGAAGTGATAAAGTGCCTGGTATTTTATCACCGTTAAATCAGCTCCTAACTGTCCCTTTTAAAACCCAGCCTGTAACTTAACAGTCGGGAGCTGATTGGCCGGTGATAAAATACCAGGCACTTTATCACTTCTCCTCCCTTATCACTGCTTCATACATCTGCACCTGACTTCCTTTTACGGTTTTGAGGTGGGTTTAGGATACTGACACCAAACAGGAAACCACAGAACCAGAGCTTCTAAATATTCAAATAGGGGATTTTGCCCATAGCAACGAATCAGGTCATTTTTCTAGGATGCCATAGAGAAATGATTGGAATCTGGTTGCCACGGGCAACATCAACACTTTTCATTTTTAGATTTTATTAAATTTAACCTAGGTGAGACCACTGCTTGTTAATGATGCAGGGAGTAACTGACATCATCGCAAATACAGCAAACATTATATACTTATGCTAAACCTTTATCATTCACTATTGCGTGAGGTGTATTTTATAAACGTACTAGTAGTCTTCATACCCATGCATAGGGTGACAATGTCTAGGTAGACAGTGAATAGTCGACACAAAATAGTCAACATGCACATAGACAACATTTTGACACATGCAAATGATCGACATGACAATGGGACGACACGTGAAAAAGGTTGATATGCTTTTTTTGCTAATATTTTCTATTTTTGGACTTTTCCATACTTTACCATCCACTTATTGCGAACAGTAAAATCTGCCGAACGCAGTGGCAGGAGAGCGAGGCACCTGGCATGAAGGGTACGTGGTGCACTAATTTGGGGTCCACGTAATGAGATGTACAAATTGACACAAAAATAAACCTGAAAACACTTCTCATGAGTCGACCAACTCCATGTCTCCCGGTATTCGTACGAGGCAAGTTTGCTGTTCATCCCTATGTGTATTTTTCTGTTCTTCTGTACTGTTATACATTGCTGGTTGTGGATACTGTTGTGATGTTGGTTGATTTTTGGGAGTGCCTGCGTGGTCATCATGTGGTAGAACGTTATGCGTGCAATATGTGATTTATCTCCCCATCCCTACACGCAGTGGTGTAGCTACATATGTGGCAGACCCTGCGGCGGCTTGGGGGAGCGGCGCCAGCGGGGTCTGTGGTGGGCGCCACTAGCTGAACTGACAGGCGACCCAGGCAGCAGTGAGCGCTGAGCTGGTCCCGCCCTGTATATATCTAATGAGCAGGGACCCAGTACAGTGCATACTTAATGAGCGGGTCCCCACCCTGTGCATATGTAATGAGCGGGTCCCGCTCATTACATATGCACGGGGCGAGGACCTGCTCATTAAATATGCACTGTGCTGCCCTGTGCTGGGTCCCCGCTCACTAGATATGCAGGGAGCGGGACCAGCTCAGCGCTCACTGCTGCCTGGGTCGCCTGTCAGCTCAGCCAGCAGCGCCAGTAGTCAATCGCCTTGCCCGTTCTTGGGGGGGGGGGGCAGGGAGAATGGGGCGCCGGAATTTTTTGGGCAGGGGGGAGAAAAATTTATAGCTACTCCACTGCCTTCACGTCCTGCCCAAACCATTTACATTTAAATCAAAATACAGATACCTAGCCCATATAATGTCCCCTATCCTCCGTGTGACCCTGCGGCTCTGTTCTCCTCTCCGCCCTTCCATAATCCTGCCAAACTTCTAAACTGCCATCTCTGCAGGGCAAACACACAGCATCGGGATTTGCAAAATAAATTAGATTAAGATGGCCCTAACTCGGAACCTGTAGTTTTCTTTGCAATTAGGAATCAAAGTGACAATCGGGGGAGATTTCAAAAGAAGCTGTCAATTTGCATGTCCCCTGCAGAGCATACAGAGGATCACTTACCGCCCCCGGGGCTTCCACTGCTCTCTCTGCTGCCGGGGATGGAGAAGGGAACACAGCTGTGACTCTGAGGAGGCCTTATACAGAGAGCGGCATTATAACACTTTTTAACATGAATAATCCTCTAAAATAGCTACTGTTAGTTGCAAAGCGGCAGCTAAGGGGTTAAACCCGTCTAAAATGTCACTTGTAGATCAGCGTTAACCTTGTGCGGCTGGAATAAAGTGCACAGTCGTTTTCTTGGCCCCTCCGGCAGTGAAAGAATTCAAATAAATTGCTTCCCACAGTCCTAATCCTTTCTGTCTGTCTGACAGATCCCATTGAAGCTCTGGGAATTAATATGAAGATGTTGGAGCCAATCCCAGATGTTTATTGACACTGCCTTCAGAGTGGGGCACCACTGTGTGCTCACCCTTCACACTTCCTGCCCAGGGATAGTATACGGGAGAACAGTCTCTCCAGCTACCTGGTTCAACCGTCCCGCTCGCCCCTTTTGTGGGGGACCAAAAAATATATAAAAATCCCAAACCCTGTGGAGTTGGAGGACGAGCTGGGATCATGCACTAGTTGTTATGGAAACGGGGGGAAAATCTGCAATTCCTCCAGTGAGCACATTTCCACCACACACCCAAGAACTACATCCTCATTTCACTAATTACAAACAACCATAATAGCATTGCTTCTCTCAATTAAACTGATTTGCATCTGTCCCTGCAGTCTGATGAGGACTCCTCTGCAGCTGTCATTTGGCTGCAATGCCTACATTTCCGGGGCACACACACAGCGCCTATCACATCAACCGGGGGTTCTCACACTCCGAAATCTGGTGCGGCTTCAGCGGAGGTTAAGAAAAAGAAAATAACCTGTATGGTGTATGAGCGTATTACTCAGAGCTGGTGCTAAGTCAGGACTAGCCTTTCCTTGGCAAAGCAAGTGTTAATGAGGTAGAAGGCGATCCCTCATTTTTGTAATCTTTTTTTATTTCTGAGAGACAGAACAACCCAGAGTACCTGCACGTGGTTACTACGGTGATTTTTGTGGTTCATTACATCAGCCACCAAATGATTCCCAAAAATGACATTGCATGACCCCCAGGTACTTATACAGCCAGCAACAAAAATATGTTTCGTTGACTAAGATATTTGAACAATTTAGGGTATTTTTGGGACTGCTGAATTCAAAAAGGATCATAGTCTTTTTGGAATTGGCTCTAATTCTTGATATAATGGATACACGCAATTAATATGGAATTTAGCCATAATGTGTGCATATAGGAATCAACCGAAACATTCTAGAAGGTGAGAAACACGAATATTCTAGGTGTTCACTCCACCATCGTTCTAGAATATTCCCCCGCTGTGTTGGTTGGATGCTGTTGGCAGGTGATCAGTTTGCATGGTCTACTGTGGTTTTCCTGTTTATCCTACTTGTACCTCAAAAATTAGAGGCAATTTAGCAAAACCAGTGTCATATTCGGAATTTGCACCACGCGGTTACCCCAATGTCGCTCTAATGTATAATAAAATGTCATGTTATTTAAGCCAATGAAGTTTCTTGTATTGGTTTCTAGTGAAATGCTGATCTACGATGTCCTATTTACTAAGCTTTCCCACTGTAATAACAGAGAGGCAGTACACAGGCAGATAGCTGTCTCTTGGCCAATCAGCAGCCGTCCATTGATTCAATGGGACTTTTTAAATCTATAGCTCTCCCGCCGCTGCTGCAGCATGTTCCCACCCGGCGCCGCTTTTCATCGCCGGACTCTCTCATGACAGCAACCAGGCCGCAGCAGGAGTCAGAGCGGAGAGAGCGCATGTCCTGCCCGGCGTCTTCCCGCTCTGCAGACTAAGCGGTTGCCAGCGGTGCTCCCACAGTGCAGATGCGCCGCGGGCAAGGAACTGTTGGCACACACCTGGTTACGGCCCTGGATTAGTGGTGTGGAACTAGCGCTACTACCAGAGGTTACATCAGGGCTTCCTACCCTCCCGGAATGGCCGGGAGGGTCCCAGAAATCGAGTCCCCCCTCCTGGCCCCCCGGAAAGAAGGGCAACCCTCCCCGAAAGCCGTCCGGCTCCCGCGCCCCCCCCCCCCCCCCAGTCAAATGACACAAATCGCAATTTTAGCCCCGCCCACCGCAGTGCAATGCCTGAAAAGATTGACATGAGTTTTTCAGGTTTTTTGTCGACAACAGAGCACATGGACCCCACAGCTCAAGAATGTCTATTACAACTTTTTCATCTAAATCCAAATAGATTCAGCATATTATACACAGATATCGACCAGGCAGTGACGAGAGATTGGTTACAGTTATTAAAAATCATCCCTTAATTGCACTGAAAAAAATTCCAGAACATCAGAAACCAATTAGTAAGCGCAGCTTTTTGCTGATAGGGAGAAGCAGATTTATCTGGCTCTTGCCAGACACAGGTCAACTGTTGTTGACTCTATGCCCAGGGAAGTTATGTGATAAAGGATCTTTTTCCTTATTTAAATCCAAACACTACACAAATTCCTCATCAAAGCATTTGTTAATTGTTCACACCAGATGGCAGTTTATCACAAAAAGTGCACTTACTGTACAGCATACACAGGACAAACTACTAGTGACGTTAGTCAGAATATTGCAGGGAAATTTAGAAAAATAAATAATACTGGTGCTATATAATTAAGTGGTGTTAATAGCCATATATACTGAAAACGTTATTAAACTAAAAATATAAAATAAAATATAAAACATAATAAGATCTGAAAATGGTAATATAATAATGAAAAAAAAAAATGAAGAATTAAATAAAAAAAAAAATTGAAAGATAGAGAGAAGTTATAGGTAAAAAATTTCCCTATAGGAAAACATTTCCAAATTGAAGATTTCTATATATAGTGAAACAGATATCTAACATGAATAGTAGTTTTGTTTGATACGTTAGGTGTGGTATGTTAGAACATAAAGTTGTGATCTATAAGACAATATGAGTGCTGGTTCCATAAATAAACCTATAAGTTCAAAACAATCAAAAAAACATTTTGTGGTGACAAGTACTGTAAGTGGCAGAAAAAAATGGCGGTCTCTTTGAAGAGCTCCAAAAAATGAAAACAAAAAGTGAATAAAAACTGCACTAGTGTGTGAATACAGAATAACCAATTAAGATATGGAAACTGCTACTAAAGAACATATATTACACTATTGTAAGTATTAACCCTTTCAAGTCCAACATCCTATCAGGCTCAACAGCCCTAGCGCTAGAAGAAGTTCCAATGGGGAGCCACTTTAAAATAAGAACATTAACATCATTCAACATTCAATGTAGAACATTTTTGAATAATAAAAAAAATTACAATTAATTTATACATTTAAACCAGACCAAAAAATAAATAGTGGACTGCAAAAGGTTAAGGACAAGGTTCTATATTGATAACCTTGGGTATGTTGACAATCTATGTGTATATAATAAGATATTAATAGCAAACTAGCGCAAAGATAGAAATACCCAGAAAGGCATTGTATATACTCATCTAGTGGGAAATAGTCATTTTGTGAAGGGCAATTGGTAGAAAAGGGTATAACTCAGGCATATCCAACCTGCGGCCCTCCAGATGTTGTGAAACTACACATCCCAGCATGCTTTGCCATAGTTTTAGCATTCCCTTATGACAAAACTGTGGCAAGGCATGATGGGAGGTGTAGTTTCACAACAGCTGGAGGGCCGCAGGTTGGACATGCCTGGACTGGATCCCAATAAGGCAGTGATTCCAATAGTGGAGCATGGTATAACTAGCCCAGGTTCTTTTTTCCTAGAAGGAACACTCTCATGTTTTAGCTATATCTATGCATATGGGGTGCTATGGGGGTCTGTTTCTTCATTTATTGCAGGTCTGGGGGGCATTCAATGTAATTCTATGTTTGAAAACTTTGGAGGTCATGCCTACATATATTTCATTCCTCAGGTGCCTGTGATGTAGTATACTACTCGTGGTGCCTGGCAATTTCTACATTTTATTTATTTATTTCCAGTTACTTATATAGCGCACACATATTCCGCAGCGCTTTACAGAGAATATTTGAACATTCACATCAGTCCCAGCCCCAGTGGAGCTTATAATCTATATTCCCTACCACATGTACATGCACACACCGACATTCTAGGGTTCATTTTTGTTGGGAGCCAATTAGCCTACCAGTATATTTTTGAAGTGTGGTAGGAAACTGAAGTACCCGGAGGAAACCCATGCATATACGGGGAATATACAAACTCCACACAGTTAGGACCATGGTGGGAATCTAACCCATGACCTCAGTACTGTAAGGCATTTTCTAACCATTACACTGTCATTCCTTGACCGTATTTATCAGTGGCGTAGCTATAAATCCCCTCCCCCCCCCGCCCAAGAAATTCTGGAGCCCCCCAAAAAGGGGCGAGGCGATTGACTATGGGCACCGCTGGCTGAGCTGACAGGCAGCAGTGAGAGCTGAGCATATGCACGGGGCGGGGACACACTCACTAAATTTACACTGCGCTGGGTCCCCGCTTATTAAATATGCACGGAGCTGGACCAGACTCACTGCTGCCTAGGTCATCTGTCAGTTCAGCCAGTGGTGCCCACCACAGACCCTGCTGGCGCCGCCCCCCCAAGCCACAGCAGGGTCTGCCACATATGTAGCTACGCCACAGGTATTTTAAATTCATTGTGTTTGTTCGTATCATATGTGGGCATGATCCACAGAGAAAGAAGCCCACTAATTTGCTATTTCTCTGAAAATTATATAAATATATATATATATATATATATATATATATATATATATATATATATATATATAATAAGTGACTTTTTAGTTTTAATCAAGTGATCTTTAATTTTTTTCCAATTTCATCTGTACTTTTGTACTTTTGAATCCAAGTTGTTGCTAGATCTTCGTCCTGTTGTAGAATAGACCAGTGTTTTTTCATTCATTTTAAAGGTTGCTCGTTTTTCCTTTTTTTTTTTTTGGGGGGGGGGGGTAAATAGGAGGGGTTCATTCATTGATATATAGTAAGCTATTCCTGACTGTCTCTTTTCTGTGCTAACATGCCATTTCCAAATTATAGATGTTCAAGTCAAGGAATGGTATTCTATCTATGCTGATTATATGGGTCAGTTTAATGTTCAGGTCGATGGTGTTGAGAATTCCAATAATCTACTTCCCAAAAGATTACCATATCATTATTGCATTGTAACCAGCCCACAACATAGTCTTTTTTTAAATTAATTTTATTAAACACCTCCTTTTTTCACCAACCTAGAACTAGCTTGGCATAAAGAGGGCTGCAAGCTGCCCCCATCGCTGTACCTCTAGTTTAGAGGTAAAATTGATCACCAAAAATGAAATTGTTGCTTAAGACAAAGACCAGAAGATTCAAGAGGAAGTAATGAAAGTAATTTCTCCCTTCCATGTTCAAAACATATTTGGTAGCCTCACAATTCCTTTCTTTGGTTGATGCTGGTGTATAGGCGTATAGGGCTTTGCCGTCCAAGGTCAGCAAAAATGTCCTTCCTCGAATTTTATTCCATGGAATTTTCTAAGGGCATCTGAGGTGTCCTTAAAATATGAAGGCAAGATAGAAATAAAATAGAGTGTATTGCGGATCACGCATCTATATTCTGCCAATGCTGATGTAGGCATCGGCCAAACAGGAAATTGCCCCAATAGCTGCCTAATGCTTAAGCTTGCATGCAGGGTCCTCTTACTTCTTTTCCAATCTGTTATTAGACAGGATATGTATCAAACCTTTGAGTTAGATAATGTACTAACCAATCATCTTCAATACTAACTGCTATTTTACAGACTGTGTTTAAACAATGAAAGGAGGTGATTGTCTGGTACTATATCTCTCTCCAAAGTTTTGATACATCTCACCACAGTCTTCTTTGACTTTGACTGTATATATATGTACATTTATATTTAAAGATAATATGTAATTCTATATCACCTTAGCAAGACAATTTGTAGAGGAGAATGATAAAGTTGGACAGAGGTTTAGAGTGATTGTACGAGTGATGACCTCTAGCCTGGAGGGGATCATTTCCTTCACCTTTTATAGTGTGCTCAGTTTATAAATTGGATACTATGGGGGGGTATTCAATCCCCGCTGCTACTTCAGATGGGGGAAATAGCGGCGGACGCCTTTTCAGTGTTGTCTTTCCCGATAGCATTGAAGAGGCATCTTGGCAGAATCGACCCGATTCTAAAAGCTGTCAGGCCGTATCTTGACAATCCAAGGCCGTTTACGCGGCCACGCCCCCTTTTTAACTATTGTTTCTTAGGGGCTGATTGGAGATCATTCTTCGCCTATTATTAAACACAGCTATAGGTTTAGTAGCTGTTGTGGTTTTATATAAACCTTCAATTGTACTTTACTATTGCTACTTAGAGATTATCCCATCGCAAGTTTTAGGGCATGGGGATATTTTATAAGTATTTTATGTTTCTTGTTTATGTTTTATTGTCTGCAGAACTTTTAATAAATAATGCCTTTGTGGTTGTTTTTCTTTAAGCCATATTGCATCGAAATCCATCTCTAAGCGCCAACTGATACACAGAGAACTGTATAAATAGCATTTCCTTCCTGATTATTAGATTTGCATTATGCGTATAGGGGGCACAACTACTGTGGGAATTATGCAGAAGGGGCACTAATACTGTGGGGATTATGTGCCAAACAGGCACTGCTACTATGGAAATTATGTGTAAGGGGCACTATTACTCTGGGCATTGGGCAAGAGGGGCTCTAATACTGTGGACATTCTGTGTAAAAGCGGCACTGTTGCGAGCATGGTATATGTGTGGCACTACTGTGTGGCGTAACATATATAAGGAGCACTACTGTGTGTGTTATAATGTGAATAACAGGCACTACTGCGTGGCATAATGTAAATAAGGGACACTACTATGTGGTTTAATATGAATCAGGGACACAATGTGTTATGTCATGTCCACAAGATTGTGCTACTGTGCGGCGTAATTTGAACAGGGAGCACTAGTGTGTGGCCACGCCCCTTTCATGTGAGACCATAATTCTATAGAATCCATGCCCTCTATAAGGCAGCAATGCAATACGCTGTGCCTCTGGGACTCCCAATGATGTAAGAAGCAGCAGTTTATGGTAGAAGCTGTCATTTCTATCACCATTTTCTCTGTGATTTTGTTATGCTGTATGCTGTTCAGGGCAACCTCAAACATTGGACATACCCTAATAAGCTCAGGGTGAAACGCTGTCATTTTTCTATAGGTACACTTAGAGGGGACAGTGCCTCAGTGGTATGGAGTGCCATCGCCAAATAGCACTTCAAAACGACAGCTATGTGAGAGATATACAGCGGTACCAGTACTATTTTTCAGCCGGAACTCAGTTCCTGAACTTCTAATTAAATATGACATCATCAGGAACGGGAACTCCTGAACCTGTTCTGGGCCAAAATGTACTTTCCATAAGATACATTTTATTTCGAAGTCCCCTGTGAGAGCCTTTGTTTCTAAATACAATATATACTCTCTCTCTCTTTCTCTCACTCTATCTCTCTTTCTCTCACTCTATCTCTCTTTCTCTCGCTCTCTCTATCTATCTATTCTTATTTATTTGATCCACCCACAGACCCAGAGTTTCTGGACCTATTTTTCCAGAGTGATAGTACTAAGCAGTACTGTTAGCCCAGGCAATCCGTTTTATGTATTTGCATGTGTAATTCACTGGGTTGTCTCCCTGCGTATGTTGTTGCTATTGTGTGTCACATCCTGGTACTTTATCACTCCGACAATATGATTTGTATTCAGGTTTAGTTAGGATACTCATATGTCATCAGAGTACAGTATTAGGCCAAGCTCTCCTCAACAAGACTGATAATCCTGCTTCATCTTGTCTCCTGTTCTAGATGTCGGGTAGAGTGCTATAACAGGCCAAGCCCGCCGCAGGCCCTGCAGTAGTAACCTCTGAGCATTTTATATTATCATCTATATATGTATAATGTCCGTTTGTGTGTCTCTGAAACACTGCCATCTGTTGGCAGCGAGTGAAACTACATCTCTTTCTGTCTCACGCATTCACAAACATAGAGGCAATCACTAGGTAGCAGACCAGATTTAGAAGCATTTGCTTCAAGCGGGCTTACTAGTGTATATAGTGACAACTTGGGAAAATACAAAATTTCTACAGGGGGTGTCCAAATGCTTGATATAGGAATGTAGTAAAGGAAAACTGCTGCAATAAGCCAAAATCTCTGTTTGTAGTTGAATTGTTCCCATACATATGGTTGATTCCCAAAATGCTGCTTATTCGCAAAGTCTTATCTAGTGCGATTCATAGCAAAGTGGGGCGACGTTACATTTTCGGTGGATTTTGTGTGTAGTGGACGTTCTATTGGTAATAATGGGTCTCTCAGGTGGCATAATCTGCACTGGGAACTGGAGGGCCCACTCATGTTACATAATATGAACTGAGGTACTGCAATGTGGTACAATATGAATTGGAAGCACTAAAATATGGCATAATATAAACAGGGGTCACTGTTGTATTGCATAACATAAAGTGGGGGCATGGTAATGTGGCCTGGACACTGGATTTGAGGGGGCATGGTGGCATTACAGAGAGGCAGGTGGAGTAATACCATGTAGCAAAGGCGTAACTACCATAGGTGCAAGGGGTGCAGCTGCTATGGGGCCCGGAGCCGAAGGGGGCCCATCTTTACAGCATAAGTTATATTTTCTATATACATTTATCATCATTAGATGGTACATAGGGGCCCTTACAAATTTTTGCTATGGGGCCTACGAATATCTAGTTACTCCTCTGCCATGTAGTATATGCTCCGGTGAGTGAAGAGAGGCTGGACGCTAATGGGAACTAAGGGGCCAATTCCAGATTACTCCCAGTGATCCAAATTCGGCCCCTGCCCCTCTGGTCGGGGTGAGCACATGCGCAGTCCCTGACAGTGACCAGCCGTCGCTAGTTACACAGTCGCTGGGCCAGTCACAGCAGGGAGGGAGGGACGGGGGGCGGACAATGGCGGGGACAGGGATCGCCCTTGGGAAGCCCAGCGCTTTATTGGGCATCCTCATTAAAACACTGGGCATTCTCATGGGTACGCGGGCGGGCATGTTATGGGTTTGGACATATTCGCTTTGCTGCGAGTAGGTTTGTAGCCGTACACACCCATTCGCACGGCGAGCGCATTGATTTGCAAGGCGAGATTTCTCTATAGCGGACTGGCGGCCTAACTGAACACTGGCGTTGCGAATTTGCGGCGCGCGATCAGGGTCTGAATTGTGCCCTCTGTGCCTAGCGGGCTGCTCAGTATACTGGTATGATACTGCAGTATATCCTGTCACACCAGGTGACATCCCGGCCTCTGCACTGTAACTGACCTCTTGCTGATAACACAACTCTTTGATCCCTGAAGGATTTAGATGTAATCCAATGAAGGAGAATCATTTACAAAATCCCTAATTTCATCTAATTACTCCGGGGACTGATCCTGAGATTTTATCATTCAACACTTTGGGATTTGTCTTTGGGAAGACAATTGAGGAGGTTTATCTCCTGGAGAAGAGAAGATACTCTGTATAGCAATACAAACAGTAAGAATGGGCTAAACCGTTCCTCACCTGCACTCAGTGACTATAGTACCAAGTCATCATTATATGACAAGAAGATCAGGTGTCCTGATCCATATCGGCTGGTTCAAAGCGGCCCCCCGAGGTCCTGACCCCCCATGTCCTGACCCCAGTGGCTGAGCAATATCTCTTATATATTTAGCCAGATCTGTCACTCATCCCCTGTGTAACGTTCCCGCCCAGCGGCATACACAAACCCGCCCCCCCCCCCCCCCAGGGAAAAGACCAGTGTTTTATGTGTAAAACGTTCCACCCCCTTGAAATCATCTCCCCCCCCCGCCCAGCCAGGGCTACAGTACACGCCCACCATCCTCCATTACTCAACAGCCACCATCCACCATCACCCCCCCCCCCTCTGCCAGCACCCCCTTTTTAATTAAACAAAACAATACACACCCCCTTCCAAATCATATGCTCTCTATTTAACACATTTCACCTATAACTCAAGTTGCAATACAGGGCATCTTTCATACAATTCTAACCATCGGCGTAACTATAGCACCGCAGCCCCTGCCACCGCGGGGGGGCGCCGGGGGGGGGGGGTGCCGGGGGCTGCGGTGCTATAGTTAACCCCCCAATCCCCCGCAGACTTACCTATCGCGCTGGTCCCGGCGGCTCCGTTCTTCTGCTGAGGACCACCAGAAAATGGCCGCCCCCATATAGCACACAGTTCTCTGAAACTGTCTGCTGTATGGGGGCGGCCATTTTCTGGTAATCCTCAGCAGAAGAACAGAGCCGCCGGGACCAGCGCAATAGGTAAGGCTGGGGGGGATTGCATGGGCGGCGGCGGGGCGGCGGGGCAGGGGGGGGGTAGGGGTGCTTAGCGGGGCGGGGGCACCCAAAACTTAGCTACGCCACTGATTCTAACCATATTTCTCACAATACAAACGTTCACAGCCCCTTACACCCTTACATAGGACGCGATGAATCACCTAGATCTGCATATATGGCAGCGCTGACTGTATGGCTGTTCTACCCTGTGTCAGATCTCATGCAGATTGTTTGACAGAGAAACTCGCACACACAGCCAATAGGAAGCCAGCTTCCTACTGCAATGACCTCCATGTCTGATAATGATGGTTTGGGTTTCAAGAAGGCAATTATCTAGTGGTGGATCGCTGAATTCCCGTGTCTAGGTTCCATTGGTCAGCGCCCCCTTCCCATGCAGTCTGATTGGAACATTGCTCGTACCATGTCCCTGCACTCTGTGGCTGCAAGTGACCAGTTTGTCTTTGGTCTCAGTCTTTCAGCACATTCGGGATACTTGTAATTGGGGGTAGAAAAGCCATCAGCATATCCCTGGCAGAGGTGTGCAGCCTCCCTCAGGGTAGGGCGGGGGAGGGGACGGCAGTGGACACAGGCAGGTCCCCAACTAATTACACTAATTAAGTCAACAAATATAAAACATAAATAACGATAAGGATGTTCCTGCTCTGGGCAGTACAGGGACACATGTGGGTAGATGAGAGAGCCCATGGGGCCCATTTACCATTGTATATTTGCAGCTTTTGTGCCCTGAAAATACCAGCAGGTTAGCAGCAAATATTAAGTACCCCTGTATGTCCGGTCGTCGACTCTAACGCAGGCCCCTTGGACTCAGAGCCTTCTGCACTGTACTAGAGAATGGGGCCCGCATGGAGACGTCACACAGGCCCCTTGGACTCTAACGCATACACACTTGAGGATATTGATATTGACTCTGATATCGCTCAGACATTGCAGACTGAGCGATATCTTTCACAACATCATCTAGTGTGTACACTCAATATCGTTACCGATGTGCACTCCTGCGCGTTGTTAATGACCATTGATGTCTGCTGAAAATGTAGTTCTATCAGGCTATATAGCCAATTACCTACATTATTAACTTACCTGCAGTCTCACTTACCGTTATAGTTATAATAATAATACTTTTATTTATATAGCGCTCTTTCTCCAATAAGACTCAAGCGCTTAAGATATAATGAATGTAATACAGTACAGGAGCACTGAAGTACAGAAAAGCTTTTCATAAACAATACTTAAGGAAATCAAGGAAACACTTGAGTAAACAGGAAAGTCTTGAGTCGGTTTTTGAAGGATTCTAGAGTAGGGCCTCTCAAACTGTGCGTACACTCAACATCGGCCAACCACGACCGGTTAGTAACTATACTGGCGGTGGCCCCGGGTCCCTAGTGTGTATTTTAACCTGCCCCTGTATGCTCTGAAATGCTACCAAACGTATTTAGACCAACCTGTCCGAATGGCCGTGTTCATCCGCCTTTGTCCGATTGGCAGCAGATGGCTGGTTGGAGGGATAATCTTTAGATGTGAGACAAGCTTAATATATTTACTATCAACCTGTATGCGAAATCTCCCGGGGCAACCGCACGTCTTTCCTGCGAATCATAAATGACAAACACACATCTATATATATAAATGAAATAGAAATACTGTAAGTTCCAGCATCGTGTGGGTGACAGTAGCGCAGTCTCTTAGCACCTATCACACATACAGTATGTGGGCAGTAACACCTGGCCTGGACCCACGCCGGCAGCGGATTCCCCCTCCACGTCTGCAGGAAGATGCTGTCAGGGGCTGTGCATGGAATCACTAAGGAATCGGCCCGGCTTACACAACAATAAATTAATTATGGCACCCAATTATATGCCGCTGATTACTCAATTATGCACGTTTGTGTAGTAACATGCCTCTGTGTGACAGGACATCAGGCGCGCTGGCACCTCCTTCTGTACAACCAGTTCTCCCCAGACAGAGCTGATGGAGATCCTCGGAAAGTCGAGTGCAGACCAAAGACAGACACTGTATGATGTGCAAATGAGTGTGTTATTATAATACACTGTGTTCAAAGAATAACAGAGCAATTAATAGATCATTATAATAGACCAAGGCGGCGCGTATTTGTTGTCTGATTCACCCAGTAAGCATGTATTATATAGCAGACTTCCGGGGCCTACACACCTAGCAATTTAGAGGCATTTTCTAAGCGATCTCGCTATGGAGGTTATTCTGGTTCACATGCAGTGCTGCGAAGTTCGCAGTGCTGCGTGTGATTTAAACGCTGCACGCCGCTCGACCAGGCATCTGCCCCCCCCCCCCCCCCCCTCTTTAGCTGTATTCATCCGCACGGCTGCATAAACATCCATCGCAGCCTTGTGGGCGAGGACCACCTCATTCGATGGTTGCCGACCATCGATGATGTGGAACGAGCTTGCAAAATTAAGACACTCTCAGGTGTCTTAGCTTTGCGTTCGCCCTGCAGCCATGTCACTGTCTCATTTCCATTGGAACCAGGGCCGGCCTTAGGCATAGGCAAACTAGGCAATTGTCTAGGGCATTTGGAATGCCCAGGGGCATCAGCAGCTTCTGATGATTAAAATGATATGCAGCATGCCTATATTCTGTGTGAGTGAGGCTGTATCTGCATATGAAATAGTGTATTCATGGAAATCACTGTAACATAGCATTCTGTATGCAGGTACAGCCACAGTCGCACACAGAATATAGGCATGCCACATATCATTTTTATCGGAAGCTCCTTGTGTGTGCTGGTCATAACAATGCAAATAAGACAAATTTTCAGCAAAAAAGGCACCCAACGTTAGCAGAACTGGCCAGGAGCTGCATGGCCTATTGAGGCAAGATGTACGAGGAAACATCTGTATCCAAGCAGAGGTCACAGTGTTAGCGGCTGTGCGAGTGCTGTCTGCGGGTGGGTTGGTTGTGCAATAGTGTTCAGCATACGTGTAAGGGGCATTATGTGTGTCATGTATAAATGCATTAATAATGTGCGACATATGTGTAACAGGCATTATGTGTGTCATGTGTATAAGGGTATTAATAATGTGTGACATATGTGTAAGGGGCATAATGTGTGTCATGTGTATAAGGGTATTAATAATGTGTGACATATGTGTAAGGGGCATAATGTGTGTCATGTGTATAAGGGTATTAATAATGTGCAACATATATGTAAGGGCTATTATGTGTGTCATTATGTGTATGAAGGGCATTAATAAAGGTTGGCATAATGTGTAAGGGGCATTATGGTTATAAGGACATTAATAATGTGTGTCATGTGTAAGGGACATTACTGTGTGGTATTATCAGGGGTGCCGAGAGAAAGGGGTAGGGGGTACAAATTACCCAGGCCAAAGTCTGATGGAAGGGCCCAGTGGGGGCCCCGGGCCCCCTCCCCTTAAGTGACAACAGCAGCTGCAGCTCTTCTCCTCTGCCCAGCACACACTGATTTGTGCTGGGTTGCAGTGTGGCCATGGAGGTGCTTAAAATACAATATTTCTCAGGATTTTTTTCTAAGGGTATAATGTGAATAATGTGAGGAGTAATGTATATAAGGTAAAGTGGTACTACTGTGTGATGTAACGTGAATAAGGGACACCATCGCATGATATAATGTGAATAAAGTTGCAGTACTGTGTGGCATAATTTGAATTGGGGGTAAAATTGTGTGGCCATGCCCCTTCCCAGCGGTGCTAGGGGCACCAGCCAAAATCTTGCCTAGGGCGTCATTTAGGCTAGGGCCGGCTCTGATTGGAACGCCCGGCGTTTTCATGGTAACAACCATGAAACGCTGGGCGTTCCAATGGGTGCGTCCATCCACCACCGCCCCACGCTTCACCATCCCTGCACTGGTGGGTGTGACGGGGATGGTGAACTTGCAGTTCGCCGTGCCAGTTTGCACCTGGTATCTGCACATGCACAGAAATGCGTATATACAGTTGACAACCATTGCTACCCTGTGCAAACACGCGGGGGAGCGAACAGACCTGAATAAGGTCCTATAGCTCTTTGAAAATGCCCAAATACTGCTCCGAGCAATAGCGAAGCGCGGCATCTCGTCAGTGCAAGGAGGGAGGGAGGGAGATAAAGGAGCCGGGGGCTGCACATTTGCTAGGAAAGCACTGGGCACACCGCCAAAAATGCTAAAAACAGGAGTCGCTGTGCTAGGCTATGCCCATCTGCCCAAGGGCACGCCCATCTACCCATTAGCTCCACCCCCTTTCCAGACCTCCGCGCCGGCAAAAGCTGTCAAGTATGGAGTTGGCTATCCATAATGCATGGTCTGGGCCCCTTGCTACACTTATATAGGTATTACTGCTATTGCATGGTCTGGGCCCCTTGCTACACTTATATAGGTATTACTGCTATTGCATGGTCTGGGCCCCTTGCTACACTTATATAGGTATTACTGCTATTGCATGGTCTGGGCCCCTTGCTACACTTATATAGGTATTACTGCTATTGCATGGTCCGGGCCCCTTGCTGCACTTATATAGGTATTACTGCTATTGCATGGTCTGGGCCCCTTGCTGCACTTATATAGGTATTACTGCTATTGCATGGTCTGGGCCCCTTGCTACACTTATATAGGTATTACTGCTATTGCATGGTCTGGGCCCCTTGCTACACTTATATAGGTATTACTGCTATTGCATGGTCTGGGCCCCTTGCTACACTTATATAGGTATTACTGCTATTGCATGGTCTGGGCCCCTTGCTACACTTATATAGGTATTACTGCTATTGCATGGTCTGGGCCCCTTGCTACACTTATATAGGTATTACTGCTATTGCATGGTCTGGGCCCCTTGCTACACTTATATAGGTATTACTGCTATTGCATGGTCTGGGCCCCTTGCTACACTTATATAGGTATTACTGCTATTGCATGGTCTGGGTCCCTTGCTACACTTATATAGGTATTACTGCTATTGCATGGTCTGGGCCCCTTGCTACACTTATATAGGTATTACTGCTATTGCATGGTAATGTACCAGATTAAAAACAGTAATACACTGTATTAAATACACCCTAGCATAGGGATGGCCATCGGCCATCCATGATTCAAAATCATCGATGGTTCATGGCCAATGTCGAATACTTTTGCCTTCGATGGGGGAGAACCAGATGGTTTCCCTCCATCGATGGAACAGCAAAACAATGTTTTGCCTTTTTTTTTTTAAGTGCTGGGACACAGAGCATAGCTCCGCCCCCGACACCCGCAAAGCCCCCCCCCCCTGTTTTGATTGGCCCACAGGCCAATCAATCAAACACAATGCATGACCATCGATATGTAAAAATATCGATGGTCATCCATTGCATAGTTTAGCACTATCAATGGCCAGTTGCAGAATTGCCATCAATGGCAACCATCGATGGCAATGGCAACGATGGCCATCCCTACCCCGTACTGTGCAGTATAACAAGCCTGGAACCTGATCCCTAGAGGTGGGGTGGGACCCAAGCATAAGGGCCCACCAGGGGTTTCCCTGTACCCTCTGGTCCCGTCCAACCCTGGGTCCCAGTTGCTATTTATATTGTCCCCACATTGCGATTGGCTGCTTACCGCTCAGAGTACATTTCACACACATGGAATGGGAGGCGATGACACGATGATGGGGGAGGGGCTGTGACACTCACCTGTCACTTAGGAGGAGTGTGGTGTGTGGACATTACAGTGATCGGGGACCTCTGAAAGTCTTACAAATGGGTTACTCAAAGTATTTCAATTTGTTTATCCCAGCGTTCCACCTCTACCCAAAAAAATACATGTTTAATTTCAGTGAAGTTCATCTTTAACTTTGTATTCTTTGTCTTCTCTAACAGGGGAATATCCTGTCTCTAGTGTTACAAAAGAGGGTATTAGTGCTTTTCGTGCTGAGCAGATTTGCTACAGTTCAGCTAACCGTACATAGGGTATATACGGTATATATATACTGGCAGACAATGCCAGCAACTGTACAAACCCTTCAACAGAAATAACCGAAATGTAGAATTTTTAGGATATTTAAAAATCAGTATATGACATAAATCCTTTCTTGTATGGCTCCATAAACAGTCATTTATGAGTACGGATAGTTTTTATTCTCTGTTTAAACTGTTAAACTCGGGTTCCTGGGCAGGATAGGGTTAATGAATGAGCCCTGCTCGCTGGACTAGCAGAGAAATCCAGAAAAAAAAAAAGTCCCCCCTTCTTTCACTCCCTTTCCTTCACCCCTAGAGCCTAACAATGGAGTTTCCCTCCTACCCCCTTTCCCTTGGCCCATTATCATTTGTGTTTGGGGAAGGTTCAGTCGCTCGTCTTATAAAAAATAAGTATCCTGTGTTCATTAGCTCTGGCACTGAATTGGTTAATTTGTTGAGACCTGGAGCACAATAAGCGCCCATTCAGACTGTATTCACACAAGATGCGCAAAAGCTGGTTGTCGCACGTTGTGTTGTATTGGTTATATTCAAATCTTCAGTGGCACATTTGGTTTGCTAATGGACAAAACCATTCTGCACTGCAGGGGGGCAGATGTAAGATGTGCAGGGAGCGTTAGATTTGGGTGTTGTGTTGTTTCTGTGCAGGGTAAATACTGACTGCTTTTTATTACACTGTAATATAGATATCAGTTTGAAAACACCCCACCCAAATCTAACTCTCTCTGCACATGTTACATCTGCCCCACCTGCAGTGCAGCATGGTTTTGTCATACGGCAAACCACATGTGTTTTGCGATCCAACCTGAATCACCCCCAATGGGCATTGCTCGCTCACTTAAGTTAATATGTATAAGATGAAGCACTCGACACAAGTTCACGGAGATACGTGTTCCAATCTTCTTTATTGTTTAGTAAATACCCCTTAAGTGTCTCTCAACATTTCCTCTTGCGTCTGCCCAAGTTTGTTAATAGACATCTAAAGACAAAGGGCCTGATTCAGACCTGATTGCCGAGCTGCGAATTTTTGGAGCCCAGTGATCAGGTAAAAGCCACCCCACGTCCCTGGCACATGTAAAATGCCGCCCATGTGCATGGCTGTGAATGCGATCAGATCCGAATCAGGCCCAAGGACCAACATGTTCATGTATAAGATATATGACATACATTATGTGTGATGTTGATTTCCTACTGCAGCTTTCTAGAAAGTAAAAATGAAATATTTGTTCCATATACTGCTGTAAATTAGCGATATAGCTACTTCCAATGCTTTAAATCTTTGCCTATTGGACAAAAATCTCAAATACTAAAGCACGGCATGTCAGTTATACTTGTTGCAATATACCTGGCATGTCAAGGATTCTTTCTTTGTCTAGCCCAACCTTCCTTACCAATGTATTCCATCTCTACTCAACCTGTTATCTGTTCTTTACCTACAGTCTCTGAGGATGAGGTCCATATTTTTCTCCTCCAACTGTTCCCTTAGACCAGTGGTTCCCAACCTTTTTTCTCTTCCGTACCCCTTGATTAGGCTTTTCATTGATGAGTACCCCTCCTCTCAATTTAAAATATAGACAGTACTTATGAGTGGAGTGAAGTGAGCGGTATGCGTATCCTTATGCATGTCCTTATATTAAGGAGTAGCGGACAGGAATCGTGCCCTTCCATGTCTGGCCGCTGGTTGTGTATTGTCTCCAGGGTTCCCACTTACACCTGTAGGATTAATGCCGCTGCTTCCTCCACCTGTGACAGCACAGGGCAGATGATTGCTGATGACTGAGGGCAGCATGGGTAGCTCCCATTGGATTGCTGGTCAGGCAAAAGCACAATGAGACGCTGAAGACAGAACCATAAGTGACACAACATAGTTCTTCTCCATAGCAATGGGTCTTCTTCTTCTGCCATCAAAAAACTTTTTCATCTTCCGCCATTACCAATATTATTTTCAAGTACCACCAACTGGTCTGCAGAGTACCCCCAGGGGTACTAGTACCCTAGGTTGGGAACCACTGCCTTAGACCCATCCCCTTTCAATTTCTCCCAGCACCTGCCTAGTCCTGACAACTGTCTCTCCCCACTTCCACCTTTCCCACATCTTTGAGCACCTTCTTGTCTCTGCCATCTTCACATATACTGTAGACCAGGCTTTCCCAACCACGGTCCTCAAGGCACACCAACAGTACAGGTTTTAGTTATATCCAGGCTTGAGCACAGGTGACTTAATTAGTACCTGAGTGATTCTGATTAATTCATCTGTGCTGAAGCCTGGAAATCACTAAAACCTGCACTGTTGGTGTGCCTTGAGGACCGTTGTTGGGAAAGCCTGCTGTAGACTCTCCTTCTATCCTCCCATCGACATTCATATTTACCGAGTTCCTGGTCTATAAATGCCTCACAAGCCTCTCTTGCCACTCCGGCTTCCATCCCCTTCACACCTCAGGTGTGGACCTCACTAAAGTCACTATGAATCTTCTCTTTGCCAAGTCCAAGTGTCCGTCCTCCTTGCACATTATCCCAGACCTCTGCCATTGTCATCACTGTGGACATACTTCTGCACACTTTGACCTTCATGACCATGTTCTATCCTGGTTCTCTTCCTTCCTGTCTAACATTCTCTGGCTCCTCCTCCTATATACCGCCCTTCATTTTGAACTAAGCAGTTCCTTTGGTGTCTACTGCCACCTCTGTGGGGATGACACCAATATCTACCTCTCTGTGGGCAAACCAATGCTTTCTATAGGGTGCTTTCCATATGTGTGCTTGCACTGACAACATACTGTAGCATTTATCTATTAGCCTATATCTGTCCTCTGTCATACTCATTACCAGCCTATAGGTCCTTACTGTTGCCAAAATATATACCCACTATCATGCCTTTCATTACCGCCCTCTTTGCCCCTCACATCGATTTTGGGGTGTTCTTCTCATTGTCTGCTTCCTGTTGCTGATCACACTGATGTCTTATCGGAACACCAAGACCTACCTCTGAGAAGATTGTACTGCAGTCAGATTATCCTCATGTATGAGTGAAACTATGTAGGGGATGTGGTTTCTGGGATTCAGGGAGGTGGATCATTATCTGGGAGAGTAGTAAACACTTTCCTTTCCTCCATCAGCCCAATGGGGACCTCAAAAACACTCCAGCAGTTAAGTACTACAATGCCCTGGTGCCCCCCCTCTGCATGGCAGCCATGATATATTACTTACGTGCCCCACCCAAGTTTTGCCACCGTCTATTGTAAATGTGGTCATCCTTGTACATCGTGGGCCCTGTCTGAACACCTGTCTATAAAGCTGACATAAGGAGCACATAAATGTAGAAAGACGTGGCTGGTTTGGTCTTCATGTACCATACCTCCTGTCCCAACATGACCTGTTCCAGGAGGGACAAAATACTCTGTTCCTGGACTTCCGTGCCGGTTGCAGTTGCAGATGCTTGACTGCGGCACAGTCCAAAGTTCAAATAGGGGAACCACACCAACTGCCGCCAACACAAACCAACAGCCAAACACCACAATCTGAGACTTACTGGCAGTTGGAGTGCTCCCCTATTTGAATGTGGACTGTGCAGCAACCGCGCCTCTACAACTGCCACTGCCAAGGAAGCCCAGGAACAGAGTATTTTGTCCCTCCTGGAAGGGGTCATGTTGGGACAGGAGGTATGGTACATGAAGAGCAAACCAGCCACGTCTTTCTACATTTATGTCTGTACCTTCAGTCTCTGTGAGGCTTTTGCTTGCATGTGGTGCCCTTCCATCTGCCCACCTAAAATTCATTGCTATACAGCACGATTGCTTGAAAAAATCAGTAGTTACCTATGAT
Organism: Crinia signifera; assembly: GCF_055691185.1. Classification (NCBI taxonomy): domain Eukaryota; kingdom Metazoa; phylum Chordata; class Amphibia; order Anura; family Myobatrachidae; genus Crinia; species Crinia signifera. The sequence continues at coordinate 181,284,305 of NC_139223.1, read as the reverse complement.
AAACCCTCTAACAATGGTCATTGTAGTTCCAGCAAACAGTGGTGAACACAGCAAGCAGCATCCGCTGTCCTTGTGAGCTCTGCTTCAAAGACCATAAGTGTTGTTACACCAAACAGTCTATTTACTGATTGATTACTGTTGTTACAGTCAGACTGTACACATGAACCACCGGGATAGGAAAGAGCAGAATGAGGGCCATAAATACGTCCTTTTCCCTGGGCTGGTAGGTGGTTAATTAGCCATTGCTGAGGTCAGTTTACCATGGAAACGCCAGGGCATAGGGTCCCAAATGCCAAAGGTGTGCAGTGTGCGCTCGCTCTAATGATAAGAACCAGGGCGATATTACATGTACAGAAACTAAAATAGAACTGGACACAGGGATGATTCACACACAGAGCGGAGGCTGCATTTGTGACGTTATTGTGCCAGCGGCTGGTTGTGTGACCTACGGGGGCATCTTTATGGCACACTTGTGATGAGGGGATTCTGCAGGTCCATCAGTACCCCTCAAACGGCAGTTTAAGAACAGAGGCAAGTTGCCCATAGCAACTGATCAGCTCCAAGGTTGCATTTATCAAGTACATTATATATAAAAAAAAGCGCTCAGTAACCGGGCTGAGGTCCTCAGGTAGGAAGCGCTCAGTAACCGGGCTGATGTCCTCAGGTAGGAAGCGCTCAGTAACCGGGCTGATGTCCTCAGGTAGGAAGCGCTCAGTAACCGGGCTGAGGTCCTCAGGTAGGAAGTGCTCAGTAACCGGGCTGATGTCCTCAGGTAGGAAGCGCTCAGTAACCGGGCTGAGGTCCTCAGGTAGGAAGTGCTCAGTAACCGGGCTGATGTCCTCAGGTAGGAAGTGCTCAGTAACCAGGCTGATGTCCTCAGGTAGGAAGCGCTCAGTAACCGGGCTGATGTCCTCATGTAGGAAGCGCTCAGTAACCGGGCTGATGTCCTCATGTAGGAAGCGCTCAGTAACCGGGCTGATGTCCTCAGGTAGGAAGCGCTCAGTAACCGGGCTAAGGTCCTCAGGTAGTAAGCGCTCAGTAACTGGGCTGATGTCCTCAGATAGGAAGCGCTCTGTAACTAGGCCGATGTCCTGAGGTAGGACGCGCTCAGTAACCGGGCTGATGTCCTCAGGTAGAAAGCGCTCAGTAACCAGGCTGATGTCCTCAGGTAGGAAGCGCTCAGTAACCGGGTTGATGTCCTAAGGTAGGAAGCGCTCAATAACCGGGCTGATGTCCTCAGGTAGGAATTGCTCAGTAACCGGGCTGATGTCCTCAGGTAGGAAGCGCTCAGTAACCAGGCTGATGTCCTCAGGTAGGAAGCGCTCAGTAACCGGGTTGATGTCCTAAGGTAGGAAGCGCTCAGTAACCGGGCTGATGTCCTCAGGTAGGAATCGCTCAGTAACCGGGCTGATGTCCTCAGGTAGGAAGCGCTCAGTAACCAAGCTGATGTCCTCAGGTAGAAAGCGCTCAGTAACTGGACAGATGTCCTCAGGTGGGACGTGCTCAGTAACCGGGCTGTGGTCCTCAGGTAGGATGCGCTCAGTAACCGGGCTGATGTCCTCAGGTAAGAAGCGCTCAGTAACCGGGCTGAGGTCCTCAGGTAGGAAGCACTCAGTAACCGGGCTAAGGTCCTCAGGTAGTAAGCGCTCAGTAACCGGGCTGATGTCCTCAGATAGGAAGCGCTCTGTAACTAGGTCGATGTCCTGAGGTAGGACGCGCTCTGTAACTAGGTCGATGTCCTGAGGTAGGACGTGCTCAGTAACCGGGCTGATGTCCTCAGGTAGGAAGCGCTCAGTAACCAAGCTGATGTCCTCAGGTAGGAATCGCTGAGTAACCGGGCTGATGTCCTCAGGTAGGAAGCGCTCAGTAACCAAGCTGATGTCCTCAGGTAGAAAGCGCTCAGTAACTGGACTGATGTCCTCAGGTGGGACGTGCTCAGTAACCAGGCTGAGGTCCTCAGGTAGGATGCGCTCAGTAACCAGGCTGATGTCCTCAGGTAGGAAGTGCTCAGTAACCGGGCTGAGGTCCTCAGGTAGGAAGCGCTCAGTAACCGCGCTGATGTCTTCAGGTAGGAAACGCTCAGTAACCGGGCTAAGGTCCTCAGGTAGTAAGCGCTCAGTAACCGTGCTGATGTCCTCAGATAGGAATCGCTCTGTAACTAGGCCGATGTCCTGAGGTAGGACGCGCTCAGTAACCGGGCTGATGTCCTCAGGTAGGAATCGCTCAGTAACCGGGCTGATGTCCTCAGGTAGGAAGCGCTCAGTAACCAAGCTGATGTCCTCAGGTAGGAATCGCTCAGTAACCGGGCTGATGTCCTCAGGTAGGAAGCGCTCAGTAACCAAGCTGATGTCCTCAGGTAGAAAGCGCTCAGTAACTGGACTGATGTCCTCAGGTGGGACGTGCTCAGTAACCAGGCTGAGGTCCTCAGGTAGGATGCGCTCAGTAACCAGGCTGATGTCCTCAGGTAGGAAGTGCTCGGTAACCGGGCTGATATCCTCAGGTAGGAAGTGCTCAGTAACCGGGCTGATGTCCTCAGGTAGGAAGCGCTCAGTAACCGGGCTGAGGTCCTCAGGTAGGAAGCGCTCAGTAACCGCGCTGATGTCCTCAGGTAGGAAACGCTCAGTAACCGGGGTTAAGGGCTCAGGTAGGAAGCGCTCAGTAACCGGGCTAAGGTCCTCAGGTAGTAAGCGCTCAGTAACCGGGCTGATGTCCTCAGATAGGAAGCGCTCTGTAACTAGGTCGATGTCCTGAGGTAGGACGCGCTCAGTAACCGGGCTGATGTCCTCAGGTAGGAAGCGCTCAGTAACCAAGCTGATGTCCTCAGGTAGGAAGCGCTCAGAAACCGGGCTAAGGTCCTCAGGTAGGAAGCGCTCAGTAACTAGGCCGATGTCCTGAGGTAGGACGCGCTCAGTAACCAGGCTGATGTCCTCAGGTAGGAAGCGCTCAGTAACCGGGCTGATGTCCTCAGGTAGGAAGCGCTCAGTAACTGGGCTGATGTCCTCAGGTAGGAAGCGCTCAGTAACCAAGCTGATGTCCTCAGGTAGGAAGCGCTCAGTAACTGGACTGATGTCCTCAGGTAGGACGTGCTCAGTAACCGGGCTGAGGTCCTCAGGTAGGATGCGCTCAGTAACCGGGCTGATGTCCTCAGGTAGGAAGTGCTCGGTAACCAGGCTGATGTCCTCAGGTAGGAAGCGCTCAGTAACCGGGCTGATGTCCTCAAGTAGGAAGCGCTCATTAACTGGGCTGATGTCCTCAGGTAGGAAGCACTCAGTAACTGGGCTGAAGTCCTCAGGTAGGAAACACTCAGTAACTGGGCTGAGGTCCTCAGGTAGGAGCGCTCAGTAAGGGCGTGTCAACACAGCTGCGGGCCATGCAGAGCGCGACTCAGGGGTATATGTATCAAATCTGCAATATACAGTACTAGTTAAGACCTACCCCAGGGCTGCCATACACTAGTGAGATTTCAACCACATCTGGCCGATAAATGCATTTTTAAAGGGACCATTCGACGTGATGCGCGGACACGACATCGAATGTCTGCACATAAAATCTATCAAAATGCAGGAGCGATCGCATGGGGTTTTTAATCCAATGTGATCGCGCGAATGCAATCCGCGGGTGGGGATGGAGGGAAAATTTTGGGGCCTGAGCCTGGAGGGACCACCGGTGGCATGGGAGAGGGCATGCAGAGGGTGGCGGAGTAGCGTAGTGCTAGAAGTAGTGCTAGAAGTAGCGCTAGCGGGCGGCGGGTATCAGCGGTGGCGGCAGAATTGTTTAAAACACTGGGCAGCCCTCCGATTGGCTGAGTTCTCTCAGCCAATCAGAAGGCTGCCCAGAGTTTTACACAATTCTGCCGCCCCCACTGACCAATGCTGCATGCAAGCGCTACTTCTAGTGCTCCGCTACTCTGCCGCCTTCTGCCCACCCTCTTCCAGCACCCGATGTGCCATCTCAAGATGGCATGCGACATCAGGTGCTGAAAGGGGGCACTTTTTGCACCACAGGACGTGATCGGATTCCAATCGCACAAGTGTACGGGTAGCATAAGTGTTTCTCCCCTATTTATGCACCAACATATATTGTAACTGCTCAAACTACTGTATATCTTAAGGCCCCCATATATCAGCCCCATATCCCTGATCTGACAGCGCTGATCCAGGCACCCTGTACGGAGGATGCATGTTGGGTGATGACATCTCTCGCACAACCGTAATGCTGCCCGGGTTATGGACTTGGTTCCGAGATTACGGTTTCTCCCTATTATTGATTGCAACTTTACATTAAGCTGCAAACTCAAACGATGGTTCCGTGATCTCAAAACCTATTATATAATCTCCATATAATGTCTGCATGCACGAGGAAATCTGTTACGTGTGTGTGTCTGTATACTGGATGGATAGATAGATAGATAGATAGATAGATAGATAATCTTGTTCATCTTGTTCTAGAACGTATGGGCATTTTGTGGGTCCTATAATGACACAGACCAGGACACCGTAGAGAAGACATGTGTGACCTTTTGATTGAAATTAGGTGTTGGTCATATAAAACCCCTTAGGCTCTTGCGGGGGGATCAGCAGCTGCCCCTGACCCCCCTCAGGATTTGATCTGCAGATGTAAATAATAATTTATGGGAGCAACAAATATGGTGCAGTGCAGCCCTGGCCCCAGGCTGGAGCAGCTAAAGGGATGGGAATTAATAGAAAGCAGCACCAGGGGCCAGGAGCTATTAGCAGGCGCTATTCTTCACAGCTCCCATCAGGATTAATCATTGAGAGTTAATTTGAAGCTCAGACAAGTTGCTGTTAATTTAGTGCGGGGAGGACGGGATGGGGAGAGCCCAAACCCCCCGAGTCCCATTAATCAGCAGCCTCAGACGGCCCTGCCTTGATTACAATTTGCAAAAAAATTCATTAGCGCCTGGGCCAGTGACAATTTTTCTCTTTGCCTGTGATGTGACTCATTAGGCAGCCAAATGAAAGCTGTGATGATGGCTGCAATCAAACCCCTCCACTTGTTTATCTTCTCCCTGCCTCTCCAGTGCAAGATCAAGGCCCTCTCCAGCACCCACTCCCCTCTCCCTGCCTCCTCTCCAGGCTGGTTCTACCCTAGCACCTCTCCCTGCCTCCTCTCCAGGCTGGTTCTCCCCTAGCACCTCTCCCTGCCTCCTCTCCAGGCTGGTTCTCCCCTAGCACCTCTCCCTGCCTCCTCTCCAGGCTGGTTCTCGCCTAGCACCTCTCCCTGCCTCCTCTCCAGGCTGGTTCTCCCCTAGCACCTCTCCCTGCCTCCTCTCCAGGCTGGTTCTCCCCTAGCACCTCTCCCTGCCTCCTCTCCAGGCTGGTTCTCGCCTAGCACCTCTCCCTGCCTCCTCTCCAGGCTGGTTCTCCCCTAGCACCTCTCCCTGCCTCCTCTCCAGGCTGGTTCTCCCCTAGCACCTCTCCCTGCCTCCTCTCCAGGCTGGTTCTCCCCTAGCACCTCTCCCTGCCTCCTCTCCAGGCTGGTTCTCCCCTAGCACCTCTCCCTGCCTCCTCTCCAAGCTGGTTCTCCCCTAGCACCTCTCCCTGCCTCCTCTCCAGGCTGGTTCTCCCCTAGCACCTCTCCCTGCCTCCTCTCCAGGCTGGTTCTCCCCTAGCACTTCTCCCTGCCTCCTCTCCAGGCTGGTTCTCCCCTGCCTCCTCTCCAGGCTGGTTCTCCCCTAGCACCTCTCCCTGCCACCTCTCCAGGCTGGTTCTCCCCTAGCACCTCTCCCTGCCACCTCTCCAGGCTGGTTCTCCCCTAGCACCTCTTCCTGCCTCCTCTCCAGGCTGGTTCTCCCCTAGCACCTCTCTCTGCCTCCTCTCCAGGCTGGTTCTCCCCTAGCACCTCTCCCTGCCTCCTCTTCAGGCTGGTTCTACCCTAGCACCTCTCCCTGCCTCCTCTTCAGGCTGGTTCTCCCCTAGCACCTCTCCCTGCCTCCTCTCCAGGCTGGTTCTCCCCTAGCACCTCTCCCTGCCTCCTCTCCAAGCTGGTTCTCCCCTAGCACCTCTCCCTGCCTCCTCTCCAGGCTGGTTCTCCCCTAGCACCTCTCCCTGCCTCCTCTCCAGGCTGGTTCTCCCCTAGCACCTCTCCCTGCCTCCTCTCCAGGCTGGTTCTCCCCTAGCACCTCTCCCTGCCTGCTCTTCAGGCTGGTTCTCCCCTAGCACCTCTCCCTGCCTCTTCTCCAGGCTGGTTCTCCCCTAGCACCTCTCCCTGCAGACTGGATCTCCCTTAACTACTCTCCCTTTAGGCTGGCTCTCCCCCTAGCACCTCTCCCTCTAGGCTGGCTCTCCTCCTAGCACCTCTCCCTGTAGGCTGGCTCTCCCCCCCCCGCACCTCTCCCTGCAGACTGAATCTCCCCTAGCACCTCTCCCTGCAGAGTGACTCTTCCCTAACACATCTCTTACTCTGCAGATTATCTCTCCCCTAATGACTCTCTCTGCAGCAGACTGACCCTCCATCCCCTGACACTAGACTGGCTTTCCCCTAACTCCTATAACCATAGGTACTCTGGATGCTTGATATTTGTGCTGCCACAATCCATGCCTAAGCCTGCCATCTTCCAGATAACTGACACTTTCAAGTTATTTTGAATCGTTTGCTGTGACTGCTTAGCCCTGTAGTACCTCACCACAGCGTTCCACAGCACTCTCCCGCGTCACTCAGTACAATACAAACTACCTACCTACTATAGAATACTATATTACTATAGAATGGCGTTACTGTGTTACCATCTAGACTGAATCATGTATCTCTCCAAACATCTCTATATAGACTGAGTCCTGTATCTCCCCCAACATCTCTATATAGACTGAGTCCTGTATCTCCCCCAACATCTCTATATAGACTGAGTCCTGTATCTCCCCCAACATCTCTATGTAGACTGAGTCATGTATCTCTCCCAACATCTCTATATAGACTGAGTCCTGTATCTCCCCCAACATCTCTATATAGACTGAGTCACGTATCTCCCCCAACATCTCTATATATAGACTGAGTCCTGTATCTCCCCCAACATCTCTATATAGACTGAATCATGTATCTCCCCCAACATCTCTATATAGACTGAATCCTGTATCTCCCCCAACATCTCTATATAGACTTAATCATGTATCTCCCCCAACATCTCTATATAGACTGAGTCCTGTATCTCCCCCAACATCTCTATATAGACTGTCACGTATCTCCCCCAACATCTCTATATATAGACTGAATCGTGTATCTCCCCCAACATCTCTATATAGACTGAGTCCTGTATCTCCCCCAACATCTCTATATAGACTGAATCGTGTATCTCCCCCAACATCTCTATCTAGACCGAGTCACGTATCTCCCCCAACATCTCTATATATAGACTGAATCGTGTATCTCCCCCAACATCTCTATATAGACTGAATCATGTATCTCATCCAACATCTCTATATAGACTGAGTCCTGTATCTCCCCCAACATCTCTATATAGACTGAATCGTGTATCTCCCCCAACAGCTCTATATAGACTGAGTCACGTATCTCCCCCAACATCTCTATATATAGACTGAATCGTGTATCTCCCCCAACATCTCTATATAGACTGAATCATGTATCTCTCCCAACATCTCTATATAGACTGAGTCCTGTACTGTATCTCCCCAACATCTCTATATAGACTGAATCGTGTATCTCCCCCAACATCTCTATATAGACTGAATCATGTATCTCTCCCAACATCTCTATATAGACTGAATCATGTACTGTATCTCCCCCAACATCTTTATATAGACTGAATCGTGTATCTCCAACAGCTCTATATAGACTGAATCATGTATCTCTCCCAACATCTCTATATAGACTGAGTCCTGTACTGTATCTCCCCCAACATCTCTATATAGACTGAATCGTGTATCCCACAACATCTTTATATAGACTGAATCATGTATCTCTCCCAACATCTCTATATAGACTGAGTCCTGTACTGTATCTCCCCCAACATCTCTATATAGACTGAATCATGTATCTCCCCCAACATCTCTATATAGACTGAGTCCTGTATCTCCCCCAACATCTCTATATAGACTGAATCGTGTATCCCCCCCAACATCTCTATATAGACTGAATCGTGTATCTCCCGTAACATCTCTATATATACTGAATCGTGTATCTCCCCCAACATCTCTATATAGACTGAATCATGTTTCTCTCCCAACATCTCTATATAGACTGAGTCCTGTACTGTATCTCCCCCAACATCTCTATATAGACTGAATCGTGTATCTCCCCCAACATCTCTATATAGACTGAATCATGTATCTCCCCCAACATCTCTATATGGACTGAATCACGTATCTCCCCCAACATCTCTATATAGACTGAATCGTGTATCTCCCCCAACATCTCTATATAGACTGAATCATGTATCTCCCCCAACATCTCTATATAGACTGAATCGTGTATCTCCCCCAACATCTCTATATAGACTGAATCATGTATCTCCCCCAACATCTCTATATAGACTGAGTCCTGTATCTCCCCCAACATCTCTATATAGACTGAATCGTGTATCTCCCCCAACATCTCTATATAGACTGTCACGTATCTCCCCCAACATCTCTATATATAGACTGAATCGTGTATCTCCCCAACATCTCTATATAGACTGAATCATGTATCTCCCCCAACATCTCTATATAGACTGAGTCCTGTATCTCCACCAACATCTTTATATAGACTGAATCGTGTATCTCCCCCAACATCTCTATATAGACTGAGTCGCGTATCTCCCCCAACATCTCTATATATAGACTGAATCGTGTATCTCCCCCAACATCTCTAAATAGACTGAATCATGTATCTCTCCCAACATCTCTATATAGACTGAATCATGTATCTCCCCCAACATGTCTATATAGACTGAGTCCTGTATCTCCCTCAACATCTCTATATAGACTGAATCGTGTATCTCCCCCAACATCTTTATATAGACTGAATCGTGTATCTCCAACAGCTCTATATAGACTGAATCATGTATCTCTCCCAACATCTCTATATAGACTGAGTCCTGTACTGTATCTCCCCCAACATCTCTATATAGACTGAATCGTGTATCCCACAACATCTCTATATAGACTGAATCATGTATCTCTCCCATCTCTATATAGACTGAGTCCTGTACTGTATCTCCCCCAACATCTCTATATAGACTGAATCATGTATCTCCCCCAACATTTCTATAGAGACTGAATCATGTATCTCCCCCAACATCTCTATATAGACTGAATCGTGTATCTCCCCCAACATCTCTATATAGACTGAATCGTGTATCTCCCGTAACATCGCTATATATACTGAATCGTGTATCTCCCCCAACATCTCTATATAGACTGAATCATGTTTCTCTCCCAACATCTCTATATAGACTGAGTCCTGTAATGTATCTCCCCCAACATCTCTATATAGACTGAATCATGTATCTCCCCCAACATCTCTATATGGACTGAATCACGTATCTCCCCCAACATCTCTATATAGACTGAATCATGTATCTCCCCCAACATCTCTATATAGACTGAATCATGTATCTCCCCCAACATCTCTATATAGACTGAATCATGTATCTCCCCCAACATCTCTATATATAGACTGAATCGTGTATCTCCCCCAACATCTCTATATAGACTGAATCCTGTATCTCCCCCAACATCTCTATATAGACTGAATCATGTATCTCCCCCAACATCTCTATATATAGACTGAATCGTGTATCTCCCCCAACATCTCTATATATAGACTGAATCACGTATCTCCCCCAACATCTCTATATAGACTGAATCACGTATCTCCCCCAACATCTCTATATAGACTGAATCACGTATCTCCCCCAACTTCTCTATATAGACTGAATCGTGTATCTCCCCAACATCTCTATATAGACTGAGTCATGTATCTCCCCCAACATCTCTATATAGACTGAGTCCTGTACTGTATCTCCCCCAACATCTCTATATAGACTGAATCCTGTATCTCCCCCAACATCTATATATAGACTGAGTCCTGTATCTCCCCCAACATCTGTATATAGACTGAGTCCTGTATCTCCCCCAACATCACTATATATAGACTGAATCGTGTATCTCCCCCAACATCAGTATATAGACTGAATCGTGTATCTCCCCCAACATCTCTATATATAGACTGAATCCTGTATCTCCCCCCACATCTCTATATAGACTGAATCATGCATCTCCCCCAACATCTCTATATAGACTGAATCCTGTATCTCCCCCCACATCTCTATATAGACTGAGTCCTGTATCTCCCCCCACATCTCTATATAGACTGAGTCCTGTATCTCCCCCAACAGCTCTATATAGACTGAATCATGTATCTCCCCCAACATCTCTATATAGACTGAGTCGTGTATCTCCCCCAACATCTCTATATATAGACTGAATAATGTATCTCCCCCAACATCTCTATATAGACTGAGTCCTGTATCTCCCCCAACATCACTATATATAGACTGAATCGTGTCTCCCCCAACATCTGTATATAGACTGAATCGTGTATCTCCCCCAACATCTCTATATATAGACTGAATCATGTATCTCCCCCCACATCTCTATATATAGACTGAGTCGTGTATCTCCCCCAACATCTCTATATAGCCCCTTATGCAATATTTCCAGGCCCCCTCCATACTCACAGGTAAACTTTGGTTCCTTATCCAATCAATACCCTGTGATATCCGGCCTCCTCTGCTTCAGCACCAAATGGGAATAATTGCTTCTCTCTTCCGCGCACCTTCTGAATCTGACACACTAGCAGCACATGTATGACCTGCAGCCTGGTACCGCGTGTGCATTATCTGTGTGTATCCTGTACATATATGTGCAGATCTGGTCCTGTACTGTATCTCCCCCAACATCTCTATATAGACTGAATCATGTATCTCCCCCAACATCTCTATATAGACTGAATCATGTATCTCCCCCAACATCTCTATATAGACTGAATCATGTATCTCCCCCAACATCTCTATATATAGACTGAATCGTGTATCTCCCCCAACATCTCTATATAGACTGAATCCTGTATCTCCCCCAACATCTCTATATAGACTGAATCATGTATCTCCCCCAACATCTCTATATATAGACTGAATCGTGTATCTCCCCCAACATCTCTATATATAGACTGAATCACGTATCTCCCCCAACATCTCTATATAGACTGAATCACGTATCTCCCCCAACATCTCTATATAGACTGAATCACGTATCTCCCCCAACTTCTCTATATAGACTGAATCGTGTATCTCCCCAACATCTCTATATAGACTGAGTCATGTATCTCCCCCAACATCTCTATATAGACTGAGTCCTGTACTGTATCTCCCCCAACATCTCTATATAGACTGTATCCTGTATCTCCCCCAACATCTGTATATAGACTGAGTCCTGTATCTCCCGCAACATCTGTATATAGACTGAGTCCTGTATCTCCCCCAACATCACTATATATAGACTGAATCGTGTATCTCCCCCAACATCAGTATATAGACTGAATCGTGTATCTCCCCCAACATCTCTATATATAGACTGAATCCTGTATCTCCCCCCACATCTCTATATAGACTGAATCATGCATCTCCCCCAACATCTCTATATAGACTGAATCCTGTATCTCCCCCCACATCTCTATATAGACTGAGTCCTGTATCTCCCCCCACATCTCTATATAGACTGAGTCCTGTATCTCCCCCAACAGCTCTATATAGACTGAATCATGTATCTCCCCCAACATCTCTATATAGACTGAGTCGTGTATCTCCCCCAACATCTCTATATATAGACTGAATAATGTATCTCCCCCAACATCTCTATATAGACTGAGTCCTGTATCTCCCCCAACATCACTATATATAGACTGAATCGTGTCTCCCCCAACATCTGTATATAGACTGAATCGTGTATCTCCCCCAACATCTCTATATATAGACTGAATCATGTATCTCCCCCCACATCTCTATATATAGACTGAGTCGTGTATCTCCCCCAACATCTCTATATAGCCCCTTATGCAATATTTCCAGGCCCCCTCCATACTCACAGGTAAACTTTGGTTCCTTATCCAATCAATACCCTGTGATATCCGGCCTCCTCTGCTTCAGCACCAAATGGGAATAATTGCTTCTCTCTTCCGCGCACCTTCTGAATCTGACACACTAGCAGCACATGTATGACCTGCAGCCTGGTACCGCGTGTGCATTATCTGTGTGTATCCTGTACATATATGTGCAGATCTGGTCCTGTACTGTATCTCCCCCAACATCTCTATATAGACTGAATCCTGTATCTCCCCCAACATCTGTATATAGACTGAGTCCTGTATCTCCCCCAACATCTGTATATAGACTGAGTCCTGTATCTCCCCCAACATCACTATCTATAGACTGAATCGTGTATCTCCCCCAACATCAGTATATAGACTGAATCGCGTATCTCCCCCAACATCTCTATATATAGACTGAATCCTGTATCTCCCCCCACATCTCTATATAGACTGAATCATGCATCTCCCCCAACATCTCTATATAGACTGAATCCTGTATCTCCCCCCACATCTCTATATAGACTGAGTCCTGTATCTCCCCCAACATCTCTATATAGACTGAGTCCTGTATCTCCCCCAACAGCTCTATATAGACTGAATCATGTATCTCCCCCAACAGCTCTATATAGACTGAATCATGTATCTCCCCCAACATCTCTATATATAGACTGAATAATGTATCTCCCCCAACATCTCTATATAGACTGAGTCCTGTATCTCCCCCAACATCACTATATATAGACTGAATCGTGTATCTCCCCCAACATCTGTATATAGACTGAATCGTGTATCTCCCCCAACATCTCTATATATAGACTGAATCATGTATCTCCCCCAACATCTCTATATAGACTGAATCGTGTATCTCCCCCAACATCTCTATATATAGACTGAATCGTGTATCTCCCCCAACATCTGTATATAGACTGAATCGTGTATCTCCCCCAACATCTCTATATATAGACTGAATCATGTATCTCCCCCCACATCTCTATATATATATAGACTGAGTCGTGTATCTCCCCCAACATCTCTATATAGCCCCTTATGCAATATTTCCAGGCCCCCTCCATACTCACAGGTAAATTTTGGTTCCTTATCCAATCAATACCCTGTGATATCCGGCCTCCTCTGCTTCAGCACCAAATGGGAATAATTGCTTCTCTCTTCCGCGCACCTTCAGAATCTGACACACTAGCAGCACATGTAAGGCCTGCAGCCTGGTACCGCGTGTGCATTATCTGTGTGTATCCTGTACATATATGTGCAGATCTGGCACACCTGTGCTTATACAGACCGGTCACACTATGGGGAAATGTTCTAAGATAGGAGTTCTACTTCACATGGGATGTTACTTTGGGTAACCAATTAGAGACCTATTATCTTCTAGAAAGTGCTAAATAAGTAGATTCTGATTGTTGCCCATAGCAACATCTAATGTGAAATAGAACTCGCATGTTAGTAAATTTGTCCCCATTAGTTAGATGGTGTGTGTTGTGTCTGGGCTGATGATAGTTTTTAACCCATAACCATGTAGCATTATCGTAACTTTTCTCCTATTGTTTTTTTTTTTTTTTTATGTTAAGTGCGATATTTATACGGACTATAGACATCCTAAAATAACCATTAGGCCTGTCTTATCATTCCATTTGTCTCATTTAGGGGCGATTCAGGTTGGTTTGCAAAAACAAGCTCCTTCTTCAAATGGACAGAAACCATGCTGCACTGAAGATGGGGCAGATGTAACACGTGCGGCGAAAATGAGGCCCTTTATCCATAGCATGCCTTCATGTCTCCCCTGGATGTATCTATCGTCTTTCTGGAGCGATCCTACATCAGGACCAGTGGAAGATTCCAATCACTTATCACTTGGTTTTATAAATGTGTCCCAGCGCTGTTGCCTCTTCCTGGCAGGAAATAGGATGGCGACAAGCTAATTAATGTAGAAAAGATTAGAACATTAAAACATACAATTATTTGTACTTATTAATGTGTGTGAAACAGGGTAACTGAACTATGAAATATTGCTGCATAATGACTGTAATTTGTAATTAGAAATGCAAAACTAGAGATTGAAAATAATTTTCCTTGGTTGCTGTACTTTTACATTTTATATGAATGCCAAGCACTATACTGTAATACATCTATCTGTCTGTCTGTCTGTCTGTCTGTCTATATCTATATATATATAGATATATATCTATATATATATAGATAGATATATATCTATATATATATATCTATATATATATATATATATATAGATATCTATCTATCTCAGGGTTGCCGACTTTAACATTCTCCTCTCCGGGAGAAGCCCGGAGAGGAGAGTTTCAGCAGCCGCTCAGGGGGCGGGGCTTACGAGTGACATCACTAAGCCCCGCCCCCATACTGGTAAAAGCAGCTAATTCAGGGATCTCCATGGAGGGGGCGGGGCTAAAATGACGCGATTGTGCCGTTTTAGCTCCGCCCCTCCTCTGAGACCCGAGGATTGCGGCATTTTAATGCCGCGATCCGGGGGTCAGCGGGGGTCCCCCCTGAATCCGGGAGGGTTGCCCACCCTTCCGGGGGCCGGGAGGGGGTACCCGATTTTCGGGAGACTCCCGGAAATTCCGGGAGGGTCGGCAACCCTGATCTATCTATCTATCTATCTATCTATCTATCTATCTATCTATATATATAAATACACACACACACACACACACACACACACACACACACACACATATATTACATTCCTCCATGTACTATCACTGTGCTTAGTTGTACAGTAAATAAACCATTGCTGTAACATAGGGCTAGCCTACAAGGACACAAGTGGCTACACTCCTGGATTTTCTCTACCACCTAACCCTAAATTTACAATTTCTGTTGAAGTATTGCCAAACAACTTGGGACAGCATTACTGCCTCACAGCACTGAGGTCACGGGTTCTATTCCCACCATGGCCCTAACTTTGTGGAGTTTGTATATTCTCCCCGTACTTGCGTGGGTTTCCTCCGGGTACTCCGGTTTCCTCCCACATTCCCAAAATATACTGATAGGTTAATTGACTCCCAACAAATTAACCCTACAATGTCAGTGTCTGTGTGTGCGTGTACATGTGGTAGGGAATATAGATTGTAAGCTCCAATATGTGTGTGCTATATAAATAACTGGTAATAAATAATAATAAATAAACAACTCAATGGTACTGATAGAGATGTACTGTAATCAAGGCACATATAATATAATGCTGTCAGCTATCAGATGCCTCTTTAATGCAAATCCATTTGTTTTCTTGAAAGAACCATATTGGATATTTCCTATACTGGATATATATATATATATATATATATATATATATATATATATATATATATTATATATACATATACTGTAACAGTCAGACCCCTCTGTTCCCGGCTGCGCCTTCTTACAAAGTCATGGAAGCAATCAAATGACTATAACTGTAGTTTTACTTGCTACGCTGATATCAAAGAGATGTTTCTGTGTAAAATCAATACAAATAAAGTGAGTACAAATCTGTGTAGCCTACAGCTATTTCTAAGCCACTTGCTGTGACTGCTGGAGTCCGGGGATGTATAATAGAGACACATCTAACTGGATGGTGAGCTACAGGGATAGGAAGGGAAGAATATATAATGATTTAATAGTAGTTCCGCTGTTATTAATATGATTTATATACGACCAGCATACATCAGAGCGCTTTGCAATCGGATACGTAAACGCCAGGAATTTGTCGCAGTATGCGCGGATATTGATTGCATGTAAGCTTACAGCAGGGCCCTCCTACCTCTGTCTGTCTGTTGTTAACCAGTTTGTTCTATCACTGTCTACAATCTGCTGCACTATGTAAGACATTGTATATATATATATATATATATATATATATATATATGCCATTTCTGATGCTGCCCCCTCCATGTGACACCATGCATTTAGTATAATAGGAAGGATACAGAACATCACATCGCATGTTCTAGAGCCCCACAATCGCACTATCTATGGGTGTTATGTTCTTACACAAGTGTATAGAGTCCTTGTAAGTATTTGTCAGTTGTGGATAAAGTATTAACATGAAATAAAATGCTTTTAAACATTAAATTGAGGGGGGGTGCACCCCAGTGTTTTGTGGGTTGGATTGGTTGTGACTTAACATATACATTTTGTCAAATGCTAAGTACCACACTCAGTGCTGCCATCAGTACCACACTCAGTGCTGCCATCAGTACCACACTCAGTGCTGCCACCGGTACCACACTCAGGGGTGAATTTATGAAGCTTGGAGAAGTGTTATCTATCCCCATAAAGAACGTTATGAGCAAGGTGATAATGGTTCAGCCAATCAGCTCTTACCTGTCAATTTACATATTGTAGCTGATTGGCTGAACCATTATCACCTTGCTCATAACGTTCTTTATGGGGATAGATAACACTTCTCCAAGCTTCATAAATTCACCCCTCAGTGCTGCCATCGGTACCACACTCAGTGCTGCCATCGGTACCACACTCAGTGCTGCCATCGGTACCACACTCAGTGCTGCCATCGGTACCACACTCAGTGCTGCCACCGGTACCACACTCAGTGCTGCCATCGGTACCACACCCAGTGCTGCCACCGGTACCACACCCAGTGCTGCCACCGGTACCACACCCAGTGCTGCCACCGGTACCACACTCAGTGCTGCCACCGGTACCACACTCAGTGCTGCCACCGGTACCACACTCAGTGCTGCCATCGGTACCACACTCAGTGCTGCCACCGGTACCACACTCAGTGCTGCCACCGGTACCACACTCAGTTCTGCCATCGGTACCACACCCAGTGCTGCCACCGGTACCACACTCAGTGTTGCCACCGGTACCACACTCAGCGCTGCCATCGGTACCACACTCAGTGCCGCCATCAGTACCACATTCAGTGCTGCCATCGGTACCACACTCAGTGCTGCCATCAGTACCATACTCAGTGCTACCATCAGTACCACACTCAGTGCTGCCATCAGTACCACACTCAGTGCTGCCATCAGTACCACACTCAGTGCTGCACTCACACCTCCGCAATGCACACATGTTAAGGCTATGCCTGTCTATATAATGTTATGTGACATTTACTGCACGTACTGAGATAATCCGGAGATATGTGGATAATGTCATTCTTTAGGTTTCAGATATTATCCTCAGCACATATGTTATAGGGCCTTTTAAACTACATGGAATATCAGAAAAAGTCTGTGTGTGTGTGTGTGTGTGTGTGTGTGTGTGTATAGTCACACAGCTGTATAACACAGTATCCTGTTTAGCATTACAATATTCATCATTTGCTGTTCCGTGTACTCACACGTGTACATAGCTAGTGTCTAATTATACAGTATTGTGTCTATGATTTCCCATGTGAATAATTTATGTGACGTGGGCGGAACCTGCCTCTCATACTCTCCATCCAACCTCCTCTCACCAGTGTGTGTGTGTCTGTGTGTGTGTGCTTGTATATGTATGTATGTGTGACGTGTCTGTGTGTGTGTACTTGCATTTATCTATCATCTATATGTCCCACACATCTATATATCTGTCAGATCGACAACCTTCCAAACATCTATCTATCTATCTATCTATCTATCTATCTATCTATCTATCTATCTATCTCTTTTTCTATCCATTCATCTTTCTCTCTCTCTATCACATCTATTAATTTAACATCTATCTATCTATCTATCTATCTATCTATCTATCTATCTATCTATCTATCTATCTATCTATCTATCTATCTATCTATATATCTACACATCTATCTATAAATATATCTATCTATAAATCCATCTATACATCTATCTAAATATATCTATCTACACATCTATCTTTAAATCTATCTATCTATCTATCTATCTATCTATCTATCTATCTATCTATCTATCTATCTATCTGTCTGTCTGTCTGTTTACCTCCCTACCTCCGCACTGTACCTGTCTGGCACCATCCGCATGTATAAGTGCAGTGTACAGACATGAGGCTGGCCTGTGCCCGGCTGGCAGTGTATTTTTGGCTTGGCACAGACACCCCCCAGTACAGTATGCTTATGTGTGTAATTAGGGGAAGGACGAGGAATAAAGCCTCTCAGAAGCCGCAGATCTGTTCCCTATCCTCCCTTCATGTGCTGCCATTCCCCTGATCCCAGGCCCGGCATGTAACGCTGACCCCGGCCGCCGCTTGCTGGGCCCGCATCACTTTGTAGCACGGCCACAAATAACCTGACAGATCCCGGGCCCCGGTGTCTGTCGGCTGCCCCCTCCCCCGGCCCACAGACCCATTTGCCGCACACATGACACTTCCAACCTCCCACAATTAATCAGCTCTCAGGGGGGAAAGTACATTCATTTATTTCTTGTCCCGCAGCCCCCACATGTCCCGCAGCCCCCACATGTCCCGCAGCCCCCTCCCCATCACACAGATCAGCTCTGACATTATGAGTCTCAGAGGGGATGAGGGGAGATTAGCAGGGACCCTCCACCACCCCCCCTTCCCCCAAATCACCCCACATCTCCCAGACTGGCCGAGTGGGATCATTTATTGGGGACAGTTTTTGGATTTCACAAGACTGAGGATTTTTTTGAAAAAGTTTTTTTTTCTTTTTTGTCGAAATGTATAATTTAAGAGAAATATGCGACACGGAATAAATTAATCACAACATAATCTGAAGCCCACAGGTGAGCCGAGGAGGACATCAGTTCATTCCCCCCCCCCGCCCCCCATCCCCAAATATAAGGGGGTGGGTGGTTGGGGGGACTCTAGCCCCTCAAAGAAAAAATAAAGAAAACAGTTTGCTGGGGCCTGAAAAGTTTTTGTCCCAAATCTGCTGCAGAGGTGACTCTGACCCCCTGGGAGAGGGTCCACACAGACCTCCTGCCCTAATAAATAGTTACTGCTCCTCCATTTCAGTCTACAGGGGAAATGGGAACCCCCAAAAAGTTGCAGTCTGTAGCCCAATGGGGCGAGTCCTCTCTCAGGGTCTAGCCTGCTCCAGCTGCTGGTGTTGGCTCCTGATGGCAAACCTGCTGACATGGACTGGGATGGGTACCACGATTTTGGGGTTCCTGGAGGGCTCCCCGGTTTTGGAGTTGGCATTGCCGGCCTTAACCCGCTTCCACTTGGCCCTGCGGTTCTGGAACCAGATTTTCACCTGGACCTCGCTGAGCTTTAGGGCGTGTGCGATTTGGGAGCGCTCAGTGAGCGACAGGTACTTCTTGCAGTGGAACTCCTTCTCCAGCTCCAGGAGCTGCTCGCTGGTGAAGGCCGTCCTCCTCCGCCGGTTCTTACCCGTGGAGGTGCTGTTGCTGGAGGGGTTGGGGTTCTGGGGGCCCTCCTCTGGGGTGTCCTCCTCTTTGTGGGTTGCCTGGCAGGAGATGTTATCATCTGAGCTGTAGTCCAGGTCACTGTCCATCAGGTAGGAGTCTTCCTTTCCCTTCACATCCTCATCCTTGCCGGGGTCCTCCTTCCCCTGGCCCCGGGCGGAACCTGTACAACATGCATAGAACAAGATCAGTTATACAGCCTGGTGCAAGCAGGTATTATAATACCACAGTCACCCACATATACAGCCTGGTGCAATCATGTATTATAATACCACAGTCACCCACATATACAGCCTGGTGCAATCATGTATTATAATACCACAGTCACCCACATATACAGCCTGGTGCAATCATGTATTATAATACCACAGTCACCCACATATACAGCCTGGTGCAATCATGTATTATAATACTACAGTCACCCATATATACAGCCTGGTGCAATCATATATTATAATACCACAGTCACCCATATATACAGCCTGGTGCAATCATGTATTATAATACCACAGTCACCCACATATACAGCCTGGTGCAATCATGTACTATAATACCACAGTCACCCACATATACAGCCTGGTGCAATCATGTATTATAATACTACAGTCACCCATATATACAGCCTGGTGCAATAATGTATTATAAAACCATAGTCACCCACATATACAGCCTGGTGCAAGCATGTATTATAATACCAGTCACCCACATATACAGCCTGGTGCAATTATGTATTATAATATCACAGTCACCCACATATACAGCCTGGTGCAATCATGTATTATAATACCACAGTCACCCATATATACAGCCTGGTGCAATCATGTACTATAATACCACAGTCACCCACATATACAGCCTGGTGCAATAATGTATTATAATACCACAGTCACCCACATATACAGCCTGGTGCAATCATGTATTATAATACCACAGTCACCCACATATACAACCTGGTGCAATCATGTATTATAATACCACAGTCACCCACATATACAACCTGGTGCAATCATGTATTATAATACCACAGTCACCCACATATACAACCTAGGTGCAATCATGTATTATAATACCACAGTCACCCACATATACAGCCTGGTGCAATCATGTATTATAATACCACAGTCACCACATATACAGCCTGGTGCAATAATGTATTATAATACCACAGTCACCCAAATATACAGCCTGGTGCAATCATGTATTATAATACCACAGTCACCCACATATACAGCCTGGTGCAATCATGTATAATAATACCACAGTCACCCACATATACAGCCTGGTGCAATCATGTATTATAATACCACAGTCACCCACATATACAGCCTGGTGCAATCATGTATTATAATACCATAGTCACCCACATATACAGCCTGGTGCAAGCATGTATTATAATACCAGTCACCCACATATACAGCCTGGTGCAATAATGTATTATAATACCACAGTCACCCACATATACAGCCTGGTGCAATCATGTATTATAATACTACAGTCACCCACATATACAACCTGGTGCAATCATGTATTATACCACAGTCACCCACATATACAGCTTGGTGCAATAATGTATTATACCACAGTCACCCACATATACAGCCTGGTGCAATCATGTATTATAATACCACAGTCACCCACATATACAGCCTGGTGCAATCACGTATTATACCACAGTCACCCACATATACAGCCTGGTGCAATAATTTATTATAATACCACCGTCACCCACATATACAGCCTGGTGCAATCATGTATTATACCACAGTCACCCACATATACAGCTTGGTGCAATAATGTATTATACCACAGTCACCCACATATACAGCCTGGTGCATTAATGTATTATAATACCACAGTCACCCACATATACAGCCTGGTGCAATAATGTATTATAATACCATAGTCACCCACATATACAGCTTGGTGCAATAATGTATTATAATACCACAGTCACCCACATATACAGCCTGGTGCAATAATGTATTATAATACCACAGTCACCCATATATACAGCCTGGTGCAATAATGTATAATATTACTACAATAACCCACATATACAGCCTGGTGCAATCATGTATTATAATACCACAGTCACCACATATACAGCCTGGTGCAATAATGTATTATAATACCACAGTCACCCATATATACAGCCTGGTGCAATAATAATGTATTATAATACCACAGTCACCCACATATACAGCCTGGTGCAATTGTGTATTATAATACCACAATCACCCACATATACAGCCTGGTGCAAGCATGGATTATAATACTACAGTCACCCACTTATACAGCCTGGGGCATTAATGTATTATAATATCACAGTCACCCACATATACAGCCTGGTGCAATAATGTATTATAATACTACAGTCACCCACATATACAGCCTGGTGCAATCATGTATAATACCACAATCACCCACATATACAGCCTGGTGCAATCATGTATTATACCACAGTCACCCACATATACAGCCTGGTGCAATCATGTATTATAATACCACAGTCACCCACATATACAGCCTGGTGCAATAATGTATCATACCACAGTCACCCACATATACAGCCTGGTGCAATAATGTATTATAATACCACAGTCACCCACATATACAGCCTGGTGCAATCATGTATTATACCACAGTCACCCACATATACAGCCTGGTGCAATCATGCATTATAATACTACAGTCACCCACATATACAGCCTGGTGCAATCATGTATTATACCACAGTCACCCACATATACAGCCTGGTGCAATCATGTATTATAATACTACAGTCACCCACATATACAGCCTGGTGCAATCATGTATTATAATACCACAGTCACCCATATATACAGCCTGGTGCAATCATGTACTATAATACCACAGTCACCCACATATACAGCCTGGTGCAATAATGTATTATAATACCACAGTCACCCACATATACAGCCTGGTGCAATCATGTATTATAATACCACAGTCACCCACATATACAACCTGGTGCAATCATGTATTATAATACCACAGTCACCCACATATACAGCCTGGTGCAATTGTGTATTATAATACTACAGTCACCAATATATACAGCCTGGTGCAATCATGTATTATAATACCAAAGTCACCACATATACAGCCTGGTGCAATAATGTATTATAATACCACAGTCACCCATATATACAGCCTGGTGCAATAATAATGTATTATAATACCACAGTCACCCACATATACAGCCTGGTGCAATTGTGTATTATAATACCACAATCACCCACATATACAGCCTGGTGCAAGCATGGATTATAATACTACAGTCACCCACTTATACAGCCTGGTGCATTAATGTATTATAATATCACAGTCACCCACATATACAGCCTGGTGCAATAATGTATTATAATACTACAGTCACCCACATATACAGCCTGGTGCAATCATGTATTATACCACAGTCACCCACATATACAGCCTGATGCAATAATGTATTATAATACCACAGTCACCCACATATACAGCCTGGTGCAATAATGTATTATAATACCACAGTCACCCATATATACAGCCTGGTGCAATCATGTATTATAATACCACAGTCACCCACATATACAGCCTGATGCAATAATGTATTATAATACCACAGTCACCCACATATACAGCCTGGTGCAATTGTGTATTATAATACCACAATCACCCACATATACAGCCTGGTGCAATAATGTATAATACCACAGTCACCCACATATACAGTCTGGTGCAATAATAATGTATAATACTACAATCACCCACATATACAGCCTGGTGCAATCATGTATTATAAAACCACAGTTAAACACATATACAGCCTGGTGCAATAATGTATTATAATACCACAGTCACCCACATATACAGCCTGGTGCAATCATGTATTATAATACCACAGTCACCCACATATACAGCCTGGTGCAATTATGTATTATACCACAGTCACCCACATATACAGCCTGGTGCAATAATGTATAATAATACCACAGTCACCACATATACAGCCTGGTGCAATAATGTATAATAATCCAACAATCACCCACATATACAGCCTGGTGCAATAATGTATTATAATACCACAGTCACCCACATTTACAGCCTGGTGCAATCATGTATAATAATACCACAGTCACCCACATATACAGCCTGGTGCAATCATGTATTATAATACCACAGTCACCCACATATACAGCCTGGTGCAAGCATGTATTATAATACCACAGTCACCCACATATACAGCCTGGTGCAAGCATGTATTATAATACCACAGTCACCCATATATACAGCCTGGTGCAATAATGTATCATACCACAGTCACCCACATATACAGCCTGGTGCAATAATGTATAATAATACCTCAGTCACTTATATATACAGCCTGGTGCAATAATGTATAATAATACTACAATAACCCACATATACAGCCCTGGTGCAATAATGTATAATAATACCTCAGTCACCCACATATACAGCCTGGTGCAATAATGTATAATAATACTACAATCACCCACATATACAGCCTGGTGCAATAATGTATAATAATACCTCAGTCACCCACATATACAGCCTGGTGCAATAATGTATAATAATACTACAATCACCCACATATACAGCCTGGTGCAATCATGTATAATTTACATTATTTATATAAGAATCACCCACACACATATACAATAATGCACACCTAAATTACAAACAACCACATACAGAAATAAACAAAATAACTCAATAATGAATATTGAAAGAGAAACGAAATCAGTATCTGTATTATTCTCCGTATAAATGTTATCCTCCTGCCGTTCATCAGACATAGGAAACCTCACATCTTCCCCGAGTCCAAAAACTCCGCAAAATCGTTGTGATGCAGGGCTGCATTGGCTATATATATATATATATATATATATATATATATATATATATATATATATATATATATATATATATATATATATATATATATATATAAATATATATATATATATATATACATGGGGGGCATGTAATCTAAACTAATCAAAGTTTCATTGAGGGAATTTATGAACAAGGCATCGTCTGAGACTCATTTGATTGAAATTGCAATACCTCTTACATAAATCTGTGTTAATAAACAAAATAATTGTAAATGCGACTATACCGGCGGATCAGTCACATTCTGTTGAAAGTTTAATAATAATAATAATAATAATAATAATTTAAAATATATATATATATATATATATATATATATATATATATATATATATATATATAAAATTATATTACATACACGCAACAATGTCCCCATGGGTTGGCAAACGTTCGCCAACAACATACTTAAAACAGTTTCTATCAATTATCTTTTACCAGATAACGATGATTTGATTTCGTTTGTTTTGCACATATATAAATGATACAGAAACTTTCCGCCGTGTGTGTTCGCGGATTCGCCGCTGCGATCATTGTAAAATGTGAAACATAATTATCAGGAAAGATTCACCGTTAATTCCTGTAATTGTTTAATAAACAGACTTCTATCCCAGAGGAATAATATCGGTAACGCGATATCCGATGCGGCATCCGATGGAAACGAGCTAGTTGATCATTCATATTTGTATCCGATTATTTACGAAGTTTTGCCTAAGTGTGCAATTAATGAGTTACAATAATAGCAATGTTATAAATATAAAACACCACTAAATATATAACAACTTAGGAAATATACAACTCTGACGATAAAACTGACATAAGCAATGTATAGTGTTTATATATATATATATATATATATATATATATATATATATATATATTAGACATATATATATTAGGGATTATTCGCTATATAAATAGGTAAATACTTCGTTAATCTCTTGTTGGTAAAGTAGTGTTTCATTTTGTGTTCCCTATAGATTATTCTCTGCCTCTCTCCCACGAACTCTCTTTTATAATATTATTTATGACGATAAAATGCATTTTCGAACTTTTCGATTCGCGATCTAGTTGACGAATGAACGACAGCGATATCAATTATTCTGCGCTAATTACCTTTTATACGGTCGCTCATTAATTCCGAGCCACATGAATCAAGCAACATGTGTCAGAACATGTCATGCTACATACTTAGGACATGTGGACCCCCGTGTCATAGAGAGACCCGGCTCAGACATAGGAACACGGACTCACCTAAGGAAGCCTCGGAGGCAGCGAAAGGCATCAACGTGCCCTCTTTGGTGGCATAGGACTTGCCAGTGTCCTCTCCATCAGACTGGCCCCCATCGCTCTTCTCGAACCCACCTTGCAGACTTTGGGCACCAAACTTCCTGGCCGCCTCCTGGTGCTGAGGGGAGGCTGAGAAGCTGCCGGGCAGAGTGGCCATGAGGGTGGAGGTCAGTGCCATGCCCTGTGCCAGGCTGGAGCAGAATCCGCTGGGCAGGCTGGGGATCTGGTGGTGGGCATGGCTGGAAGATAGAGAAGACTGCAGGCTGCCCTGGGACAGGGACGGTGGTGGAGGGGGAGGAGGTGGCAGGACCACAGGCCTGTATGGCATGAACATCGGGTATCCCGTGTAGACGAAGTGCCCAGGGCTGGGCTGAGGTGGGCTCCCTATCAGTGAGTCTATACTGAAGGCTGTACTGCTGCCCAGGGGACGCTGCATCATCATGAGGGGAGGCTGGAAGGCTGCACTCATATAAGCTACTGGATGGCAGGAGGCTGGAGAAGAGTGGGTATATACCCTGGAGTGGGCACAGGTAGTGCTGAGGGTTGTTGGCAGAGACCCTTAGCTTGGCATAGCGTCCGCTGACTGAGTCCCAGGGATGTCGTGTGAACAGATGGATATGAGAGTCCAGGGGTCTTTATAGACTGTAAGAGGCTGGGTGATAGGTCATTAGATCAGGCAAGAGCACACTGCTGGCACTAATTGGTACTTAGTGCCGTGTTCTATGCAGATGTCACTTCAGGTGTAGCCTCAGCTCGTGGGGTCCCCTTCTGAAGCAACTTTCGGATGCTGGCTCCTCTCTCTCTCTCTCTCTGGTATCAGCAGCCTCTTCCTCTCTCTGTACCTGGGAGTCCTCCCTCTGCACTGTATGCCCGATGGATGCCCTCCTCTCCTGAGTGCCAGCTGTGCAGCTGAGTCCTGGGTCCTGCTGAGTGCTCACAGCCAGTGCATGGTCCCTGGTGCCAGTGTATAGGGGTATAGACGTCCGTGCAGAGTGCAGCAGGGTGACCGGGGTGCAGCCTCCTCTCTCCCGGGCTTCTCCAGCTACAAACTCAGCTCCTATTTCCCATTCACATTTTGGCAGGTTTTAGAACCTTCCCTCGGTCACGTGGGTCTGTTCCCTCCCACCGATTGGCTGAGTGCCCACAGACCTAGCCCCCCCACCTCACACCCCTCAGAGAGTGTCAGACTAAAGTGCTGATAGGGGTGGAACTGTGATCAGATCTCTGTCCCTCACTCAGTGGTACCATGCTGCCAGCCTAACCCGTGCCCACATAGATGCCCAGCTGCCCTGGCATGCTGTGACTGCCTCTGTGTGCGCTATACTGGAGATGACAGCCGATGCTTTTTGTATTTGCAGATGGAGATGAGAATTGTATATACTGCCTATATACTGCCTATATACTGTCTGCTCATTGTTACATGTGTATGTAGTGTGCAAATGGGGGGGGGTAACATAACATTTCCAGATGGAGCAGACTTTATTGCAGAAAAAAATATGTATTTGTTTAATTATATCATATCACTTATATATGCATATAATCAGCAATGTATTCCACCTATCTAATCTATCTATCTATCTATCTATCTATCTGTCTGTCTGTCTGTCTGTCTGTCTGTCTGTCTGTCTGTCTGTCTGTCTTTAGAGCACCTGTATTATAACAATAGTGTGTAAATGTATGTATTGTGGGGTATATGTACCATAGTATAAATATGTAATATAGATGATTTATTTACTCTGAGAGTTATGTAACACTGATCGGTCTCTTTGACAATTACCTGCTGAGTGACATCAGACCCGACCTGCAGAGGCAGCTAAGTGCCGTCATAAAGGGAATAACTAAATACCTGTGGCCATAATGCTGCTTATTATTCTGTAATTCTGTATATACTGTATATATATATTGGAAACATAAGCCTGGATTTACTTTCTCTGGGTAGAAAGGAGACTCCTACAGATGATAGTAGGTGGAATACGGTCAGTATGGACCTAGTGACATTGATCCATATATAGCCGGAGCGATATTCTACACAGTCACCATGTAGTATAATACACAGACACCATGTAGTATTATACACAGGAACCATGTAGTGTAATACACAGGAACCATGTAGTATAATACACAGGAGCCATATAGTGTAATATACCGACACCATGTAGTGTAATACACAGGAACCATATAGTATAATACACAGGAACCATGTAGTATAATACACAGGAACCATGTAGTATAATACACAGACACCCTGCATCCCTATTGCAGCCGTAAATTGTTCAGCATCTTTCCCTAATTTATATTCGGTCTTGTGTTACATGATTGTCACCTGTACAGCGCTGTTCTGTTAGAGCACCAGCACCTGTCCCTTCAGTCCCTTTGTCGGACGGTTTATTTGTTTATGATATGATGTTATTTGTTTATGATATGATGTTATTTGTTTATGATATGGTGTTATTTGTTTATGATGTTATTTGTTTACATTGGAATACTGTGGATGTTATGTTCCGTTACTTCCTCTGCTGCCTCTGTCTCACTGTTCTGCCGCATGTAGCCTGCGAGAGAGTGCGGGTCTGTACACTATCTACAGTATATATATATATATATATATATATATATATATATATATATATATATATATATATATATATATATATATATATATATATATATATATAGACAGATATTTCTATTTACGTCTGTATGTGTGTGTGTGCATATTACTATTTATATATGTATACATGTGTGCCTATATTACTATTTATATATGTATACATGTGTGCCTATATTACTATGTATATGTGTATATATGTGTGCCTATATTACTATTTATATGTGTATATATGTGTGCCTATGTTACTATTTATATGTGTGTGTGTGTGTGTGTGTGTGTACGTATATTACTATTTATGTATATGTGTGTAGAATGACTGTTTATATGGACTTACATCATAAAAATATGTGTGTGGATTTATGTGTATGTGCGATCAAATATATATATATATGTATTTAAAAATGTACATTATTTTACATAACTGTACGATATTTACTCCCCGTGACCCATCCACTAAAGAATGACAATATCCTGTAGCAAGTACCCGGTGGTTCATCCAGTGATTTATATACAAGATTGAAAATACTATAAAACGAAAAAAATAAATAAAATAATAATAATAATATATATATATATATATATATATATATATATATATATATATATATATATATATATATATATATATATAAAATTTCCCATCGCTGGATGACTATACATGGCTTTGTGTACTATATATAGCATGTGTGGGTATAATTGTGATCCCTTGGGATATTGCCTTTTCTGGGGAGAACTATATATGTGTGTGTGTGTGTTTATATATTATAATATTATATTAAATTATATATATATATACTCTGTGTGTGTATATTTGTAAGTGGGGTTATTGCCCTGTCTGTGCAGTGGTATATATATAGTATGTATGTATGTATGTATGTATGTATGTATGTATGTATGTATGTATGTATGTATGCATGCATGTGATCAGTGGGGATATTGCCCTCTCTGGGCAGTGCTATATGTACTATATGTATGTATGTGTGTATGTATGTATGTATGTATGTATGTATGTATGTATGTATGTATGTATGTATGTAGTCAGTAAGGATATTGCCCATTCTGGGCAGTATAGGGTATCATATGTACTCTCTCTGGGATGCGGTTAATTTCCCGGCGGTCGGGATCCCGGCGGTCGGAATCCCGACCGCCGAAATCCCGAAACTTTCTCCCTCCGTGGGTGTCCACGACACCCATAGAGGGAGAATATAATAGCGTGCCGAGCGTAGCGAGGCACCGGGCCCGCTGCGTGGCGAGCGCAGCGAGCCCGCAAGGGGGGGCGATCCATGTCCCCCCCTTGTCGGGATTTCGGCGGTCGGGATTCCAGTGTTGGGATTCCGACCGCTGGGATCCCGACCACCGGGATATCATATCGGATCCCTCTCTCTCTCTCTCTCTATATATATATGTATGTATGTTATCAGTGTGGGGGGTCTGCACCTGGCAGATGGGTCACACACCGCATTCCGCTATCTGTGTCCCCCTGTCTGGCAGTGCTATATGTATTATATACAGTATGTATGTATATATGTATTTATTATATATAGTATGAATGTATGTATGTATGTATGTATGTATGTATGTATGTATGTATGTATGTATGTGATAAGTGGGGATATTGTCCTGTCTGGGCAGTATGGGGTATCATATGTACTAAATATATCCCTGAAAACTCACCTCTTCAGGCAAGCCTATCATATTTAAGTACCACACACATAACCCTCTGAGGCACTTATGTATTATATAGCTTCCCTTCTGGACTTGTAACTTGGTGGGACTGCTATGCTATTACTGGTGCCTGTCCTTGTGTTTCCCTCCTGTGTCCCTATAGCAGGGCCTTCCTGCCTCCAAGTCTGTCTGTTGTTACCTAGTTTGTTTTATCACTGTCTACTATTGTAAAGTGCAACGGAATCTGCTGCGCTATATAAGAAACTGTAAATAAGTAAATAAATAAATATATATATATATATATTATGTGTGTATGTGATCAGTGTGTGGGGGTCTGCACCCCTGGCAGATGGGTCGCAATCCGCAGGCCGCTATCTGTGTCCTCTCTGGCAGTGCTATATGTACTATATATAGTATGTATGTATTATATATAGTATGTATGTATGTATGTTTGTATGTATGTATTTATTTATTTATTTTCAGTGTCTTATATAGCGCAGCAGATTCCGTTACAGTGTCTTATATAGCGCAGCAGATTCCGTTACAGTGTATTATATAGCGCAGCAGATTCCGTTACAGTGTCTTTTATAGCGCAGCAGATTCCGTTACAGCGTCTTATATAGCGCAGCAGATTCCGTTACAGCGTCTTATATAGCACAGCAGATTCCATTACAGGTTCTTATATAGCGCAGCAGATTCCGTTACAGTTTCTTATATAGCGCAGCAGATTCCATTACAGTGTCTTATATAGTGCAGCAGATTCCGTTGCAGTGTCTTATATAGCGTAGCAGATTCTGTTGCGCTTTACAATAGTAGACAGTGATAAAACAAACTGGGTAACAACAGACAGACATGGTGGTTAGAGGGCCCTGCTGCAAGCGTATGTATGTATGTATGTATGTATGTATGTATGTATGTATGTATTTATGTATGTTTGTGATCAGTGAGGATATAGCCCTGTCTGGGCAGTGCTATATGTACTATATATAGTATGTATGTATTATATATAGTATGTATGTATGTATGTATGTATGTATGTGTGTGATCAGTGGGGATATTGCCCTCTCTGGGCAGTGCTATATGTACTATATATAGTATGTATGTGTGTATGTATTATATATAGTATGTATGTATGTATGTATGTATGTGTGTATGTATGTATGTGTGTGTGTGTGTGTGTGTGTGTGTGTATGTGATCAGTGTGTGGCAGCTGGGTCACACACTGCAGGCCGCTATCTGTGTCCCCCTTTGCAGTGCTAGATGTACTATATATAGTATGTATGCATGTATGTATGTATGTATGTATGTATGTATGTATGTATGTATGTATTATATATAGTATGTATGTGTGTATGTATTATATGTAGTTTGTATGTATGTGTGTGTGTATGTATGTATGTATGTATGTATGTATGTATGTATGTGTGTGTATGTATGTATGTATGTATGTGTGGTCAGTGGGGATATTGCCCAGTCTGGGCAGTATGGGGTATCATGGGGTATGTACTATATATATTTAGTATGTGTGTATGTGATCAGTCTGTGGGGTCTGTACCCCTGGCAGATGGGTCACACACTGCAGGCCGCTATCTGTGTCCCCCTGTCTGTCTGGCTGTCAGGAGCTGATGGCTGCCTGTCTGATGGTGATGGCTTCTGTGTGCAGATTATAGCGGAGTCGGTTATTGTACTGGGGGGGGGGGGGGGGGGGGGGGTCCCAGGGGTAGTTGAATCTCCATTTAGATAATGCAGTCCATTCCCAACTCATTACAAGCTGTCCCATTTCCCCAGCCCAGACCCTGCAGACCAGCCCGGACACTCAGGGCCTTTGTCCCCTCTCCATGTAGGGAGGTTCTGGGCTCCAGGTCTCCTCCTTCATATATTTATTTATGGGCCCTTATTTTGTTTGCAAACGTTGGGGAAGTGTCCTGAGTGGGGTGGGGGGTGGGAGCACTCCCCTCCCCAGGGACAACAAAAGGGGGTTTGTGTCTTCTCTCTCCCCCATCTGGACACAGCAATCTGCAACTAGCAGAACATGAAAGCCCCATCTTTCTGCCTGAGTGTATTCATCCCGCTGAAAGCCCCCAATAGACTCCTGGGTGAGAGGGGGGTCCTTGTGATTGTGGCTTTGAAACTCTCTCCTGCAATTATGTAAAGTAACTATTGACTCTCCCCGAGGAGAGAAAGGACCCCCATCCCTCTCCCCATTCAGGGGCTGCCTCTCATCTCAGGCTGCTCAAAGCTTCCCCAACACGGATTCTTTCTGCGGGACAAAGGCGAGGACAAAACACTGGCCAAACTTGTAAATTGGATGTCAAAGGACGAGGAACAATCTGTAGGCTAATAAATAATGAGGGGACTGAGCTCAAGTGCTTGTAAATGACTCTCCCCACGGGATCACTTACACAGAGACACCCAGAAACACGCGGGGACTGGGGACGCCCTGGCTGGATCCACACCTCGACGCAGCAGGCCAGGGGATCCACACACTTGCGTGGGCACTGGCAGTGGGAACTGGGCTGCAGCAGGTGTCTGAGTGACGGTGAGAGGAGGCTCTGACAGCGTCACAGCAGAAGCAGAGGTATCAGTGACGCTCAGAGGCAAGGGAGGAACCAGGCACCCAGCATGACACGGGATACTGTAATTAGGTCTACAGCAACTAGACAAGCATTGGGTCGACACCACTAGGTCGACAGGTAACCAGGTCGACATGGGTTTAGGTCGACATGGGTCAAGGTCGACATGGGTCTAGGTCAACATGGATCTAGATTGACAGGTCTTTAGGTAGACACAAGAATTAGGTCGACATGGGCTAGGTTGACAGTCAAAAGGCCGGCATGGGGTTTTTCACTGCTTTTTGAGTCGACATGTGCCGACAGGCGGTATTTCATGTCCTACCATCCATTCGGGCATGGTGGGAGAATAAAATAGTGTGCCAAGCGTAGCGAGGCACCGTGCCCGAAGCATCGCGAGCGATGCGAGGGGATGCGGTGCACTTCAAACTGTGTCCATGTTGACTGTATCGACATTCGGGTAAAAAAAAACAGTGAAAAACCCCATGTCGACCTTTTGACTGTCAACCTAGCCCATGTCGACCTAATGCATGTGTTGACCTAACATCCTGTCGACCTAGACCCATGTCGACCTTGGCCCATGTCGACATAGACGCATGTCAACCTTGCTGTCTGTCGACCTAGTGGTGTCGACCCAATGCTTGTCGACCTAGTTGTTGTAGACCAAACGATCCGCACCCCATGGCACACATACAGTATATACAGATATATATATAGCAGTTATTACAGTGGTGCTCAGAGGCATGGGAGGAACCAGGCACCCAGCATGGCACACATACAGTATATACAGTTATATATCAGTCATTACAGAGGTGCTTAGAGGCATGGGTGGAACCAGGCACCCAGCATGGCACACATACAGTATATACAGTTATATATAGCAGTTATTACAGAGGTGCTCAGAGGCATGGGAGGAACCAGGCACCCAGCATGGCACACATACAGTATATACAGATATATATAGCAGACATTACAGTGGTGCTCAGAGGCATGGGAGGAACCAGGCACCCAGCATGGCACACATACAGTATATAGTATATACAGTTATATAGCAGTCATTACAGTGGTGCTCAGAAGCATGGGAGGAACCAGGCACCCAGCATGGCACACATACAGTATATACAGATATATATATAGCAGTTATTACAGAGGTGCTCAGAGGCATGGGAGGAACCAGGCACCCAGCATGGCACACATACAGTATATACAGTTATATAGCAGTCATTACAGTGGTGCTCAGAGGCATGGGTGGAACCAGGCACCCAGCATGGCACACATACAGTATATACAGTTATATAGCAGTCATTACAGTGGTGCTCAGAAACATGGGAGGAACCAGGCACCCAGCATGGCACACATACAGTATATAGTATATACAGTTATATAGCAGTCGACCTAGTTGTTGTAGACCATATACGATCCGCACCCCATGGCACACATACAGTATATATACAGATATATATAGCAGTTATTACAGTGATGCTCAGAGGCATGGGAGGAACCAGGCACCCAGCATGGCACACATACAGTATATACAGTTATATATCAGTCATTACAGAGGTGCTCAGAGGCATGGGAGGAACCAGGCACCCAGCATGGCACACATACAGTATATACAGTTATATATCAGTCATTACAGTGGTGCTCAGAGGCATGGGTGGAACCGGGCACCCAGCATGGCACACATACAGTATATACAGTTATATAGCAGTCATTACAGAGGTGCTCAGAGGCATGGGTGGAACCAGGCACCCAGCATGGCACACATACAGTATATACAGTTATATATCAGTCATTACAGAGGTGCTCAGAGGCATGGGAGGAACCAGGCACCCAGCATGGCACACATACAGTGTCGAACCAATGCTTGTCGACCTAGTTGTTGTAGACCAAACGATCCGCACCCCATGGCACACATACAGTATATACAGATATATATAGCAGTTATTACAGTGACACTCAGAGGCATGGGAGGAACCGGGCACCCAGCATAGGATATCTTTATGGGGCCCCTTGGGACCTGCTGGGCCTTAGGCAGGATCCCAGGATGCCTTGTGGAAAATCCGCCTCTGACTCAGTGACTTGGGATCGTGTGAGTTGTACTCTATGATGATACTCCATCATTCTGTGTGGACATACTCCATCAAAGCTGATTATTTGGGTGGAGCATATTACAAGTGGACAGTAATAATTATTTGGGTGGAGCGTATTCCAAGTGGACAGTAATAATTATTTGGGTGGAGCGTATTCCACGTGGACAGTAATAATTATTTGGGTGGAGGGTATTCCGTGTGGACAGTAATAATTATTTAGGTGGAGCGTATTCCAAGTGGACAGTAATAATTATTTGGGTGGAGTGTACTCTGTGTGGACAGTAATAATTATCTGGGTGGAGCATATACCAAGTGGACAGTAATAATTATTTGTGTGGAGCGTCTTCCAAGTAGACAATAATAATTATTTGGGTGGAGCGTCATCCATGTGGACAGTAATAATGATTTAGGTGGACCGTACTCTGTGTGGACAGTAATAATTGTTTGGGTAGAGCATATTCCAAGTGGACAGTAATAATTATTTGGGTGGAGCGTACTCTGTATGGACAGTAATAATTATTTGGGCGGAGCGTACTCCGTATGAACAGTAATAATTATTTGGGCGGAGAGTACTCCGTATGGACAGTAATAATTATTTGGGCGGAGCGTACTCTGTATGGACAGTAATAATTATTTGGGTGGAGCGTACTCCGTATGGAACGTAATAATTATTTGGGTGGAGGGTACTCCGTGTGGACAGTAATAATTATTTGGGTGGAGCGTACTCTGTATGGACAGTGATAATTATTTGGGCGGAGCGTACTCTGTGTGGACAGTAATAATTATTTGGGTGGAGCGTACTCTGTATGGACAGTGATAATTATTTGGGTGGAGCGTACTCCGTGTGGACAGTAATAATTATTTGGGTGGAGCGTACTCCGTGTGGACAGTAATAATTATTTGGGCGGAGCGTACTCCGTATGGACAGTAATAATTATTTGGGCGGAGCGTACTCCGTATGGACAGTAATAATTATTTGGGCGGAGCGTACTCTGTATGGACAGTGATAATTATTTGGGCGGAGCGTACTCCGTATGGACAGTAATAATTATTTGGGCGGAGCGTACTCTGTATGAACAGTGATAATTATTTGGGCGGAGCGTACTCTGTATGGACAGCAATAATTATTTGGGCGGAGCGTACTCTGTATGGACAGTAATAATTATTTGGGTGGAGCGTACTCCGTATGGACAGTAATAATTATTTGGGTGGAGGGTACTCCGTGTGGACAGTAATAATTATTTGGGTGGAGCGTACTCTGTATGGACAGTGATAATTATTTGGGTGGAGCGTACTCTGTGTGGACAGTAATAATTATTTGGGTGGAGCGTACTCTGTATGGACAGTGATAATTATTTGGGTGGAGCGTACTCCGTGTGGACAGTAATAATTATTTGGGCGGAGCGTACTCTGTATGGACAGTAATAATTATTTGGGCGGAGCGTACTCCGTATGGACAGTAATAATTATTTGGGTGGAGCGTACTCTGTATGGACAGTAATAATTATTTGGGCGGAGCGTACTCCGTATGGACAGTAATAATTATTTGGGCGGAGCGTACTCTGTATGGACAGTGATAATTATTTGGGCGGAGCGTACTCCGTGTGGACAGTAATAATTATTTGGGCGGAGCGTACTCTGTATGGACAGTAATAATTATTTGGGTGGAGCGTACTCTGTATGGACAGTGATAATTATTTGGGCGGAGCGTACTCCGTATGGACAGTAATAATTATTTGGGCGGAGCGTACTCTGTATGGACAGTGATAATTATTTGGGCGGAGCGTACTCTGTATGGACAGTAATAATTATTTGGGCGGAGAGTACTCTGTATGGACAGTAATAATTATTTGGGCGGAGCGTACTCCGTATGGACAGTAATAATTATTTGGGTGGAGCGTACTCCGTATGGACAGTAATAATTATTTGGGCGGAGGGTACTCCGTGTGGACAGTAATAATTATTTGGGTGGAGCGTACTCTGTATGGACAGTGATAATTATTTGGGCGGAGCATACTCTGTGTGGACAGTAATAATTATTTGGGTGGAGCGTACTCTGTATGGACAGTGATAATTATTTGGGTGGAGCGTACTCCGTGTGGACAGTAATAATTATTTGGGCGGAGCGTACTCTGTATGGACAGTAATAATTATTTGGGCGGAGCGTACTCTGTATGGACAGTAATAATTATTTGGGCGGAGCGTACTCCGTATGGACAGTAATAATTATTTGGGCGGAGCGTACTCTGTATGGACAGTGATAATTATTTGGGTGGAGGGTACTCTGTGTGGACAGTAATAATTATTTGGGTGGAGCGTACTCCGTATGGACAGTGATAATTATTTGGGTGGAGGGTACTCCGTGTGGACAGTAATAATTATTTGGGTGGAGCGTACTCTGTATGGACAGTGATAATTATTTGGGCGGAGCGTACTCTGTGTGGACAGTAATAATTATTTGGGTGGAGTGTACTCTGTATGGACAGTGATAATTATTTGGGTGGAGCGTACTCCGTGTGGACAGTAATAATTATTTGGGCGGAGCGTACTCTGTATGGACAGTAATAATTATTTGGGCGGAGCGTACTCTGTATGGACAGTAATAATTATTTGGGCGGAGCGTACTCCGTATGGACAGTAATAATTATTTGGGCGGAGCGTACTCTGTATGGACAGTGATAATTATTTGGGCGGAGCGTACTCTGTGTGGACAGTAATAATTATTTGGGCGGAGCGTACTCTGTATGGACAGTAATAATTATTTGGGCGGAGCGTACTCTGTGTGGACAGTAATAATTATTTGGGCGGAGCGTACTCTGTGTGGACAGTAATAATCATTTGGGCGGAGCGTACTCTGTATGGACAGTAATAATTATTTGGGCGGAGCGTACTCTGTATGGACAGTAATAATTATATGGGCGGAGCGTACTCCGTATGGACAGTGATAATCATTTGGGTGGAGCGTACTTCGTATGGACAGTAATAATTATTTGGGTGGAGCGTACTCTGTATGGACAGTAATAATTATTTGGGCGGAGCGTACTCTGTATGGACAGTAATAATTATTTGGGCGGAGCGTACTCTGTATGGACAGTAATAATTATTTGGGCGGAGCGTACTCTGTGTGGACAGTGATAATTATTTGGGCGGAGCGTACTCTGTATGGACAGTAATAATTATTTGGGCGGAGCGTACTCCGTGTGGACAGTGATAATGATTTGGGCGGAGCGCACTCTGTATGGACAGTAATAATTATTTGGGCGGAGCGTACTCCGTATGGACAGTAATAATTATTTGGGCGGAGCGTACTCTGTATGGACAGTAATAATTATTTGGGCGGAGCGTACTCCGTATGGACAGTAATAATTATTTGGGCGGAGCGTACTCTGTATGGACAGTGATAATTATTTGGGCGGAGCGTACTCTGTGTGGACAGTAATAATTATTTGGGCGGAGCGTACTCTGTATGGACAGTAATAATTATTTGGGCGGAGCGTACTCTGTGTGGACAGTAATAATTATTTGGGCGGAGCGTACTCTGTGTGGACAGTAATAATCATTTGGGCGGAGCGTACTCTGTATGGACAGTAATAATTATTTGGGCGGAGCGTACTCTGTATGGACAGTAATAATTATATGGGCGGAGCGTACTCCGTATGGACAGTGATAATCATTTGGGTGGAGCGTACTTCGTATGGACAGTAATAATTATTTGGGTGGAGCGTACTCTGTATGGACAGTAATAATTATTTGGGCGGAGCGTACTCTGTATGGACAGTAATAATTATTTGGGCGGAGCGTACTCTGTATGGACAGTAATAATTATTTGGGCGGAGCGTACTCTGTGTGGACAGTGATAATTATTTGGGCGGAGCGTACTCTGTGTGGACAGTAATAATTATTTGGGCGGAGCGTACTCCGTGTGGACAGTGATAATGATTTGGGCGGAGCGCACTCTGTATGGACAGTAATAATTATTTGGGCGGAGCGTACTCTGTATGGACAGTAATAATTATTTGGGCGGAGCGTACTCCGTATGGACAGTAATAATTATTTGGGCGGAGCGTACTCTGTATGGACAGTAATAATTATTTGGGCGGAGCGTACTCTGTATGGACAGTAATAATTATTTGGGCGGAGCGTACTCCGTATGGACAGTAATAATTATTTGGGCGGAGCGTACTCCGTATGGACAGTAATAATTATTTGGGCGGAGCGTACTCTGTATGGACAGTAATAATTATTTGGGCGGAGCGTACTCTGTATGGACAGTA
This sequence comes from Crinia signifera, assembly GCF_055691185.1. NCBI lineage: Eukaryota > Metazoa > Chordata > Amphibia > Anura > Myobatrachidae > Crinia > Crinia signifera. The sequence goes on along the minus strand of NC_139223.1, from coordinate 181,245,434 downwards.
ATAATTATTTGGGCGGAGCGTACTCCGTATGGACAGTAATAATGATTTGGGCGGAGCGTACTCCGTATGGACAGTAATAATTATTTGGGCGGAGCGTACTCCGTATGGACAGTAATAATTATTTGGGCGGAGCGTACTCTGTATGGACAGTAATAATTATTTGGGCGGAGCGTACTCTGTATGGACAGTAATAATTATTTGGGCGGAGCGTACTCCGTATGGACAGTAATAATGATTTGGGCGGAGCGTACTCCGTATGGACAGTAATAATTATTTGGGTGGAGCGTACTCTGTATGGACAGTAATAATTATTTGGGCGGAGCGTACTCCGTATGGACAGTATGTACTCTTGACTGCAAAAACGTTCATGCAGAAACAGGGATAACAAAGCACTATCTCCCTATTTTATTGAAGGCACAGTTACTGCCGGAGGTCTGCCCTCTGTTCCCTTCCCTGTGCCCCCTGGAGTCGCCCCATATCTTCCCGATGTATGAATAGACCGGGGATGAGCAGTGACACAGCCTGGGGTTAATCAATACGTTCCGGACTTAGCTTCCCATGTCACTTGTCCCAGTGCTAATAGCAGGGGTGGGGACAAGGAGAATAATGAGGCCAGTGATGCCACCTTACTGGTATATGGGGGGAGATCAGTCCACCTCAGCGCAACAGTGCACTCTACACATTCTGGTTGGCACGGTATGCTGCACAGATCGCAGCTAACCAAGTGCCAGAGAGGCCGCCCTGCTGTATACCCCCACTCAGCGCCGTTTCCCCTAGCAACCATGCAATGGGATGTGTAACGAGGACACACCCCTCACATGCCGCCGCTGCAGAAGAAATCACTCAATGCTCGCTGACCACCGAAAGATTTCTCCTGCCTGCAAATGTCAGACTCAAGCGACTGTTATTGGCGGGCGCTGGGACGTGATGTAATGTCAGCTGCCCGCCCCCCCCCCCCCGCTAGGTATCGGCCCGCCCACGTACTCATGGGAACACCCAGCATTTTCATGGGGACACCATGTGTGTTTGTGTGTGTGTAGATGCGTGTCCAGCTGTGTGTGTGTGTAGCTGCATGTATGGCTGTGTGTGTATGTAGATGTGTGTGTCGCTGTGTGTAGCTGCATGTCCGGCTGTGTGTGTGTATGTAGATGTGTGTGTCGCTGTGTGTGTGTAGCTGCATGTCCGGCTGTGTGTGTGTATGTAGATGCGTGTGTCGCTGTGTGTGTAGCTGCATGTCCGGCTGTGTGTGTGTGTGTGTAGATGTGTGTGTCGCTGTGTGTGTGTGTAGCTGCATGTCCGGCTGTGTGTGTGTGTATGTAGATGCGTGTGTCGCTGTGTGTGTAGCTGCATGTCCGGCTGTGTGTGTGTATGTAGATGTGTGTGTCGCTGTGTGTGTGTAGCTGCATGTCCGGCTGTGTGTGTGTATGTAGATGTGTGTGTCGCTGTGTGTGTGTAGCTGCATGTCCGGCTGTGTGTGTGTATGTAGATGTGTGTGTCGCTGTGTGTGTGTAGCTGCATGTCCGGCTGTGTGTGTGTATGTAGATGCCTGTGTCGCTGTGTGTGTAGCTGTATGTGTATGTGCGGCTGTGTGTGTGTGTGTATGTAGATGTGTGTGTCGCTGTGTGTGTGTGTAGCTGCATGTCCGGCTGTGTGTGTGTGTATGTAGATGTGTGTGTCGCTGTGTGTGTGTAGCTTCATGTCTGGCTGTGTGTGTGTATGTAGATGCGTGTGTCGCTGTGTGTGTGTAGCTGCATGTCCGGCTGTGTGTGTGTATGTAGATGCCTGTGTCGCTGTGTGTGTAGCTGTATGTGTATGTGCGGCTGTGTGTGTGTGTGTATGTAGATGTGTGTGTCGCTGTGTGTGTGTGTAGCTGCATGTCCGGCTGTGTGTGTGTGTATGTAGATGTGTGTGTCGCTGTGTGTGTGTAGCTTCATGTCTGGCTGTGTGTGTGTATGTAGATGCGTGTGTCGCTGTGTGTGTGTAGCTGCATGTCCGGCTGTGTGTGTGTATGTAGATGCCTGTGTCGCTGTGTGTGTAGCTGTATGTGTATGTGCGGCTGTGTGTGTGTGTGTATGTAGATGTGTGTGTCGCTGTGTGTGTGTAGCTGCATGTCCGGCTGTGTGTGTGTATGTAGATGCGTGTGTCGCTGTGTGTGTAGCTGCATGTCCGGCTGTGTGTGTGTATGTAGATGTGTGTGTCGCTGTGTGTGTGTGTAGCTGCATGTCCGGCTGTGTGTGTGTGTATGTAGATGCGTGTGTCGCTGTGTGTGTAGCTGCATGTCCAGCTGTGTGTGTGTATGTAGATGTGTGTGTCGCTGTGTGTGTGTAGCTGCATGTCCGGCTGTGTGTGTGTATGTAGATGTGTGTGTCGCTGTGTGTGTGTAGCTGCATGTCCGGCTGTGTGTGTGTATGTAGATGTGTGTGTCGCTGTGTGTGTGTAGCTGCATGTCCGGCTGTGTGTGTGTATGTAGATGTGTGTGTCGCTGTGTGTGTGTAGCTGCATGTCCGGCTGTGTGTGTGTATGTAGATGCCTGTGTCGCTGTGTGTGTAGCTGTATGTGTATGTGCGGCTGTGTGTGTGTGTGTATGTAGATGTGTGTGTCGCTGTGTGTGTGTGTAGCTGCATGTCTGGCTGTGTGTGTGTGTATGTAGATGTGTGTGTCGCTGTGTGTGTGTAGCTTCATGTCTGGCTGTGTGTGTGTATGTAGATGCGTGTGTCGCTGTGTGTGTGTAGCTGCATGTCCGGCTGTGTGTGTGTATGTAGATGCCTGTGTCGCTGTGTGTGTAGCTGTATGTGTATGTGCGGCTGTGTGTGTGTGTGTATGTAGATGTGTGTGTCGCTGTGTGTGTGTAGCTGCATGTCCGGCTGTGTGTGTGTATGTAGATGCCTGTGTCGCTGTGTGTGTAGCTGTATGTGTATGTGCGGCTGTGTGTGTGTGTGTATGTAGATGCCTGTGTCGCTGTGTGTGTAGCTGCATGTCTGGCTGTGTGTGTGTATGTAGATGCGTGTGTCGCTGTGTGTGTGTAGCTGCATGTCCGGCTGTGTGTGTGTATGTAGATGCCTGTGTCGCTGTGTGTGTAGCTGTATGTGTATGTGCGGCTGTGTGTGTGTGTGTATGTAGATGTGTGTGTCGCTGTGTGTGTGTGTAGCTGCATGTCCGGCTGTGTGTGTGTATGTAGATGCCTGTGTCGCTGTGTGTGTAGCTGTATGTGTATGTGCGGCTGTGTGTGTGTGTGTATGTAGATGCCTGTGTCGCTGTGTGTGTAGCTGCATGTCCGGCTGTGTGTGTGTATGTAGATGCATGTGTCGCTGTGTGTGTGTAGCTGTATGTGTATGTGCGGCTGTGTGTGTGTGTGTATGTAGATGCGTGTGTCGCTGTGTGTGTGTAGCTGTATGTGTATGTGCGGCTGTGTGTGTGTGTATGTAGATGCGTGTGTCGCTGTGTGTGTGTGTAGCTGTATGTGTATGTGCGGCTGTGTGTGTGTGTATGTAGATGCGTGTGTTGCTGTGTGTTATACTAGTACTGGGAATAATGTGTTATAATTATAATAGTGTGTGTATGTAGATGTGTGTGTCGCTGTGTGTGTGTGTAGCTGCATGTCCGGCTGTGTGTGTGTATGTAGATGCCTGTGTCGCTGTGTGTGTAGCTGTATGTGCGGCTGTGTGTGTGTTTGTGTAGCTGTATGTGTGGCTGTGTATGTGTGTATATATGTAGATGCATGTGTTGCTGTGTGTGTTTGTGTAGCCGTATGTGTGGCTGTGTGTGTATGTAGATGCGTGTGTCGCTGTGTGTAGCCATATGTGTGGCTGTGTGTGTGTGTATGTAGATGCGTGTGTCCCTATGTGTGTGTTTGTAGCTGTATGTGCCGCTGTGTGTGTATGTATGTATGTATGTATGTGCGGCTGTGTGTGTGTGTGTTTGTGTAGCTGTATGTGTGGCTGTGTATGTGTGTATATATGTAGATGCATGTGTTGCTGTGTGTGTTTGTGTAGCCGTATGTGTGGCTGTGTGTGTATGTAGATGCGTGTGTCGCTGTGTGTAGCCATATGTGCGGCTGTGTGTGTGTGTGTATGTAGATGCGTGTGTCCCTATGTGTGTGTTTGTAGCTGTATGTCTGTGTATGTAGATGCGTATGTCGCTGTGTGTGTTTGTAGCTGTATGTGCCGCTGTGTGTGTATGTATGTATGTATGTGCGGCTGTGTGTGTGTTTGTGTGGGTTTTTGTGTAGCTGTATGTGAGTGTGTGTTTGTGTAGCTGTATGTGCGTGCGTGTGTATGTGTGTATGTGTGTGTGTGTGAATACAGGCATAGCTGCTGAGGTATCTGTTCCTGCCAGTGACAGTGTGGTCCCAGCAGATAATCCCTACAGTAGGAGGTCTGAGGTGAGAAGGTGAATATTTGATCCCAATCATTTGATCTGTCCCTAATTAGTCCTTCAAAGGCCACAGAAAATAAACTGTCTTTATTTTGGGCTGGGGAGGGGGTGAGATTGTTAGGGAGATTGGAGATATGGAAATCCCAGCTACCTGTAGGGATCCGGGGTGAAAGGGTGAACGCTGACCACACAATATGGGAACCGGCCCCTTATCTGGAACTATTTGCTCCAGGCAACAATTAGGCAAACTAGGAAAGTCTTTTACTCCTTTCTTCACTCATCAAAGTAACGGCCCAGACTCAGATCAGTAATGAGAGCGGTTACAGGGTGCGTACACCATCACATCCACCTGGAATGAGTAGGTATACAGTACAGGTGTTTATGATATACCCCCTGAGGATGGAACAAGTCAGTGGGTGAGTGGGTTGGCATTGGTGGCTGACCGCTATGTTGTGTGCGACATACTTCAGCCTCAGGTGGCAGAGCTGCGGCACTTGTTACATCTGGCGAACACCATGGAGATTGGGCAGTTTGTACTATGGGTCCCACATCTGGCAGAGGAGTTGGTGCTGGTCACAGGATTCTGCTGGTCAAAATGCAGACAGCGGCTTTCCGAAGTAAAAATTTCCAAAAGATTTTGGTAGATATTTAACCCTAACCAACCCCTCCCATAGCCTAACCCTAACCCACCCCTCTCACAGCCTAACCCACCCCTCCGACAGGCTAAACCAAAACCCACCCCTCCTATAGCCTAATCCTAGCCCACCCCTCCCACAGTCTAAACCCAAACCCACCTCTCCCACAGCCTAACCCTAACCCACCCCTTCCACAGCCTAACCCACCCCTCCCACAGCCTAAACCCAAACTTACACCTCCCACAGCCTAACCCTAACCCACTCCTCTCAAAGCCTAATTCTAACCCACCCCTCCCACAGCCTAACCCTAACCCACCCCTCCCACAGCCGAAACCCAAACCCACCCCTCCTACAGCCTAACCCTAACCCACCCCTCCCACAGCCTAACCCTATCCCACTCTCCCACAGCCTAAACCCAAACCCACCTCTCCAACAGCCTAACCCTAACCCACCCCTCCCACAGCCTAACCCTAATCCACCCCTCTCACAGCTTAACCCTAACCCACCCCTCCTACAGCCTAACCCTAACCCACCCCTCTCAAAGCCTAATTCTAACCCACCCCTCCCACAGCCTAACCCTAACCCACCCCTCCCACAGCCTAAACCCAAACCCACCCCTCCTACAGCCTAACCCTAACCCAACCCTCCCACAGTCTAACCCTAACCCACCCCTCTAACAGCCTAACCCTAACCCACCCCTCTGACAGCCTAAACCAAAACCCGCCCCTCCTATAGCGTAATCCTAGCCCACCCCTCCCACAGTCTAAACCCAAACCCCCCTCTCCCACAGCCTAACCCTAACCCAACCCTCCTACAGCCTAACCCTAACCCACCCCTCCCACAGCCTAAACACAAACCCACCTCTCCAACAGCCTAACCCACCCCTCCCACAACCTAACCCTAACCCCCCTCTCCCACAGCCTAACCCTAACCCACCCCTCCCACAGCCTAACCCTAACCCACCCCTCCCACAGCCTAAACCCAAACCCACCCCTCCTACAGCCTAACCCTAACCCAACCCTCCCACAGCCTAACCCTAACTCACCCCTCCCACAGCCTAAACACAAACCCACCTCTCCAACAGCCTAACCCACCCCTCCCACAACCTAACCCTAACCCCCCTCTCCCACAGCCTAACCCTAACCCACCCCTCTCACAACCTAACCCTAACCCACCCCTCCCACAGCCTAAACCCAAACCCTCCCCTCCCACAGCCTAATCCTAGCCCACCCCTCCCACAGCCTAACCCACCCCTCCCACAGCCTTATGCTAACCCACCCCTCCCAAAGGCTAACCCTAGCCCACCCCTCTAACAGCCAAATCCTAACCCACCCCTCCCACAGCCTAACCCTAAGCCACCCCTCTCACAGCCTAACCCTAACCCACCCCTCCTACAGCCTAAACCCAAACCCACCCCTCCTACAGCCTAAACCCAAACCCACCCCTCCTACAGCCTAACCCTAACCCATCCCTCCCACAGCCTAACCCTAATCCACCCCTCCCTCAGCCTAAGCCTAACCCACCCCTCCCACAGCCTAAACCCAAACCCACCCCTCTGACAGCCTAAACCAAAACCCGCCCCTCCTATAGCGTAATCCTAGCCCACCCCTCCCACAGCCTAACCCACCCCTCCCACAGCCTTATGCTAACCCACCCCTCCCAAAGGCTAACCCTAGCCCACCCCTCTAACAGCCAAATCCTAACCCACCCCTCCCACAGCCTAACCCTAAGCCACCCCTCTCACAGCCTAACCCTAACCCACCCCTCCTACAGCCTAAACCCAAACCCACCCCTCCTACAGCCTAAACCCAAACCCACCCCTCCTACAGCCTAACCCTAACCCATCCCTCCCACAGCCTAACCCTAATCCACCCCTCCCACAGCCTAAGCCAAACCCACCCCTCTAACAGCCTAACCCTAACCCACCCCTCTGACAGCCTAAACCAAAACCCGCCCCTCCTATAGCGTAATCCTAGCCCACCCCTCCCACAGTCTAAACCCAAACCCCCCTCTCCCACAGCCTAACCCTAACCCAACCCTCCTACAGCCTAACCCTAACCCACCCCTCGCAAATCCTAATTCTAACCCACCCCTCCCACAGCCTAACCCTAACCCACCCCTCCCACAGCCTAATTCTAACCCACCCCTCCCACAGCCTAACCCTAACCCACCCCTCCCACAGCCTAAACCCAAACCCACCCCTCCTACAGCCTAACCCTAACCCAACCCTCCCACAGCCTAACCCTAACTCACCCCTCCCACAGCCTAAACACAAACCCACCTCTCCAACAGCCTAACCCACCCCTCCCACAACCTAACCCTAACCCCCCTCTCCCACAGCCTAACCCTAACCCACCCCTCTCACAACCTAACCCTAACCCACCCCTCCCACAGCCTAAACCCAAACCCTCCCCTCCCACAGCCTAATCCTAGCCCACCCCTCCCACAGCCTAACCCACCCCTCCCATAGCCTTATGCTAACCCACCCCTCCCAAAGGCTAACCCTAGCCCACCCCTCTAACAGCCAAATCCTAACCCACCCCTCCCACAGCCTAACCCTAAGCCACCCCTCTCACAGCCTAACCCTAACCCACCCCTCCTACAGCCTAAACCCAAACCCACCCCTCCTACAGCCTAAACCCAAACCCACCCCTCCTACAGCCTAACCCTAACCCATCCCTCCCACAGCCTAACCCTAATCCACCCCTCCCACAGCCTAAGCCTAACCCACCCCTCCCACAGCCTAAACCCAAACCCACCCCTCCTACAGCCTAATCCTAGCCCACCCCTCCCACAGTCTAAACCCAAACCCTCCCCTCCTGCAGCCTAACCCTAACCCACCCCTCTCACAACCTAACCCTAACCCACCCCTCCCACAGCCTAAACCCAAACCCTCCCCTCCTGCAGCCTAATCCTAACCCACCCCTCTCACAGCCTAACCCACCCCTCCCACAGCCTAAACCCAAACCCAACCCTCCCACAGCCTAACCCTAACCCAACCCTCCCCTCCTATAGCCTAATTCTAGCCCACCCCTCCCACAGCCTAACCCTAACCAGTGTCGGTTTTTACCTATGGGCTGCGGCCCCCCCAGGTAAAATCTGCCACTGTTCTCTACCTATGAAGCCAGATGCCGTCTGTGAGACTGCTCTGGCTTCAATGTGACTGGCAGTGACTTCCTATTGGAAGTCCGACCTACCAGTCACTCAAGGCAGTCCCATTGGGAGGTGTTCCCTCCCTCCGGGATGCCTCTCTGTGCGCAAATACAGGGCAGCCCCAAAAATGGGTTCTGCGCATGCGTAGTATCGCGGACTACACTGCCCACTCGGGAACCTGATTAAGTCTCCGGGGGATGCTGCAAAGGCAGTCCATGTTGGCTTGGGCCAGTGCATGCGCACTATCTATGAAGATGCTGTGCATGTGCTGGCCCCGTGCAGGGGACCAGCGGCTGGGACCACAGTGGCGGCAGCGGAGGGGGGCTCACATCGCGGCAGCCCCCTCCTCTGTAAGGGTAAGAGCCACCACTGACCCTACCCCACCCCTCCCACAGCCTAACCCACCCCTCTCACAGCCTAACCCTAACCCACCCATCCCATAGCCTAAACCCAAACCCACCCCTCCCACAGCCTAACCCTAACCCAGCCCCTCTCACAGCCTAACCCTAACCCACCCATCCCATAGCCTAAACCCTAACCCATACCTCCTAGAGCCTAACCCTAACCCACCCCTCTCACAGCCTAACCCTAACCCACCCATCCCATAGCCTAAACCCAAACCCATCCCTCCTAGAGCCTAACCCTAACCCAGCCCCTCTCACAGCCTAACCCTAACCCACCCATCCCATAGCCTAAACCCAAACCCACCCATCCATCCCATAGCCTAATCCTAGCCCACCCCACCCCTCCCACAGCCTAACCCACCCATCCCATAGCCTAAACCCGAACCCATCCCTACTAGAGCCTAACCCTAACCCACCCATCCCATAGCCTAAACCCAAACCCATCCCTCCTAGAGCCTAACCCAAACCCACCCCTCCTACAGCCTAATCCTAGCCCACCCCACCCCTCCCACAGCCTAACCCACCCATCCCATAGCCTAAACCCAAACCCATCCCTCCTAGAGCCTAACCCTAACCCACCCCACTCACAGTCTAACCCTAACTAGAGATGTGCGGCCCCGGATTTCCCAGATCTGAGCCCGCATGAACGGCATGAATCTGAGCCCGGATCCGAGCGGCACTCGTAGCTTCCTGCCTGACTTGGATCCGAGCGCGCAGGCAAAACGTCATTGCCCGGCACGGGATTCTCACAAGATCTGGACCTCTATATAAATCGCGAGCATCTGGCCCCATTTGTCACTCGTGAGTTGAACTAGGGATAGTCAGAGTCTGTGTGCGGAGCTTTGTTAGGTTAGGTAGGTTAGAAGGAGCTGTCTTTCTTTTGCTGCTGGGGCGACTGTGAGTGCCTAGTGCCACTGTCTGCTCTGCTGGTGTGTGCTCTGCACTGCCAGTGGCTGCCAGACCAGCCAGTACCTGGCCACTTCATTAAATATGTGCACTGTTAACCACTTGTATACCAGTCTGCTTGTGCATCTGCTGTATATTATCATTAATACATCCCTACTGGTGCATTTACTGCCGTAAATAACTAAAGTAAACGATATATATATACTCTCTGCTGGTGCATCTACTGTACTGCCATATAAATATTAATAATACCAGTGTACTGGTGCATCTACTGCCATATATATAATACCTCTCTGCTGGTGCATCTACTGCCATATATATAATACCTGTCTGCTGGTGCATCTACTGTACTGCCGTATATATAATATCGCTCTGCTGGTGCATCTACTGCCATATATATATATAATACCTCTCTGCTGGTGCATCTACTGCCATAAATATAATACCTCTCTGCTGGTGCATCTAATGTACTGCCATATAAATAATACCAGTCTACTGGTGCATCTACTGCCATATATATAATACCTCTCTGCTGGTGCATCTACTGCCATATATATAATATCTCTCTGCTGGTGCATCTACTGCAGGGTTGCCTACCCTCCAGGATACTGGGGGACCCCCTGCTCCCCCCCCTTGATTGCGGCTTCCACCCCAGACCACGGCGTTTAAATTATCTTTTCTGACGATCTCCGGGGAGGGGGTGGGGCTAAAGTGTCATCATCGTTTCATTTAGCCCCGCCCCCTCCACGGAGATAGGCAAATTGAGGCACTTTCCTTCATGGAGGCGTGGCTTAAGCGCCCCCCCCCCCCCCCCCCGAACTCCTGCTGTAAGTCTCCTCTCCAGGCTTCTCCCAGAGAGGAGCTTTCAAAAGTCGGCAACCCTGATCTACTGCCATATGTCTAATACCTCTCTGCTGGTGCATCTACTGCTGTATAAATAATACCAGTGTACTGGTGAATCTACTGCCATATATATAATATCTCTCTGCTGGTTCATCTACTGCCATATACTGTATATAATACTTCTCTGCTAGTGCATCTACTGTACTGCCATATAAGTAATACCAGTGTACTGGTGCATCTACTGCCTTATATGTAATACCTCTCTGCAGGTGCATCTACTGCTGTATATATAATATCTCTCTGCTGGTGCATCTACTGCCGTATATATATATAATACCTCTCTGCTGGTGCATCTACTGTGCTGCCATATAAATAAATAATACCAGTCTACTGGTGCATCTACTGCCTTATATATAATACCCCTCTGCTGGTGCATCTACTGCCGTATATAAATAATACCTCTCTGCTGGTGCATCTACTCCCGTTTATATAATACCTCTCTGCTGATGCATCTACTGCCGTATATATAATATCTCTCTGTTGGTGCATCTACTGCTGTATATATAATACCTCTGCTGGTGCATCTACTGTACTGCCATATAAATAAATAATACCAGTCTACTGGTGCATTTACTGCCTTATATATAATACCTCTCTGTTGGTGCATCTACTGCCATATATAAAAAATACCTCTTTGCTGGTTCATCTACTGCTGTATATATAATAATTCTATGTTGGTGCATCTACTGCCGTATATATAATACCTCTCTGCTGGTGCAACTACTGCTGTATAAATAATACCAGTCTACTGGTGCATCTACTGTACTGCTGTATATATAATACCAGTCTACTGGTGCATCTACTGCCGTATATATAATACCTCTCTGCTGGAGCATCTACCACTATCTGTATGTATAAATAATAATACCAGTCTGCTGGTGCATCTACTGCCGTATATACTTGCACTCCGGTGGTGATGTCCTGTGGTGTAATATATTGCATAATTCCACAAAAATAATGGAGATCCAAAATATGGAGAATCAAACAGGGAAAGAGGAAGGGCCGCTTCCTCTTACTTCTGAATCTGCTGCAACTGCAAGTAGTAATGATGACATAGACGATGATATGCCATCAACGTCGTCTGCCAAAGCCGATGTCCAGTGTCAAAGTACAGGGCATGTAAAATCCAAAAAGTTCAGTAAAAAGACCAAAAAAAAAAAATCATTGGAGGAGAAATGTTAAATTGCCAATGTGCCATTTACGACATGACAGTGGCAAGGAATGGTTAAGGCCCTGGCCTGTATTCATGACTGGTGGTTCAACATCACATGACCATGCAAGCCCTCCTACTCCCCCCTTTAGAAATTTTAAGAGATTTCAGCTGTCATCAAAAACACAGCAAACATCTCTGCCTACTAAAGAAGACATGGTAGCACAAACCCCCAAGGAGAGTCCAAGGGTGTTGGTGGTTGCGATGCCTGACGTTCCCATCGCTGTACGGGAAGAGGTGGCTCCTTCCACCATTTACAGCACTCCCTCTGGATATGCTGGAAGAATCACCCACAGTCATGTTCCTGATTTAGATAATGAAGGTGTCAATGTTGTAGACCAAGAGGAGGATATTGATGTAGCTGGCGCTGAGGAGGAAGTTGACGAGGAGGATGCTGAGGTGGCTTGCTTAAATGAGGCACAGGGGGGGGGGGGGGGGCAGTTGCTGTCCATGGGATATAAAAGCCCATCGTCATGCCTGGGCAGAGGACCAATAAATCCACCTCTTCGGTCTGAATTTTTTTTATCCAAATCCGGACAACAAATGTATTGCCATATGTAGCTTATGTAAAGCTCCAATAAGCAGGGATAAGGATCTTGCCCACCTAGGGACAACCTCCCTTATACGTCACCTGAAGATCCTTAATACATCAGAGTTTAGTTCAGGAATTGTGGCTAGGACCGTCAGCAGTCCAGAGACACTTAAATCCCTTGGTCCTCCTGTTGGAGCCAAGCGCCTGAAAAGCACACCACCAACTCCCTCCTCGTCAATTTCCTCCTCGATCCGGATTGGGGGGAGTCCTGCAGGCCATGTCACCAGCATGACTGACCTCTTCTATCCGGGATTTCTCTGGAGGATCCTGCAGCGCTACCCCTACTACTGCTGCTGCTGCTGTTGCTACTGGAAGTCAGTCATCATCCCAGAGGGGAAGTCGTAAGACCAATACGTCTTTCACTAAGCAACTGACAGTCCAACAGTCGTTTGCCATGAGGACAAAATACAACAGCAGTCATCCTATGGCAAAGCGGATAACTGCGGCCTTGACATCTATGTTGGTATTAGACGTGCGTCCGGTGTCCGCCATCAGTGGAGTGGGATTTACACGGTTGATGGAAGTATTGTGTCCCCGGTACCAAATCCCGTCTAGATTCCACTTCACTAGGCAGTCGGGATGTACAGGGACGTCAGAAAAAGTGTCCTCAGTGCCCTGAAAAATGCAGCTGTACCCACTGTCCACTTAGCTACGGACATGTGGGCAAGTGGATCAGGGCAAACTAAGGACTATATGACTGTGACAGCCCACTGGGTAGATGCATCGCCTTCCACAGCAGCAGCAGCATCTCCTGCACGCCAGCTCCTTCCAGGGCAGGCTACGCTGTGTATCACCGGTTTCAGGAAGAGGCACAATGCCGACAACCTCTTAGAGAAACTGAGGGATATCATCTCCCAGTGGCTTACCCCACTTAGACTCTCCTGGGGATTTGTGGTGTCGAACAACACCAGTAACATTGTGCGGGCATTACACATGGGTAATTTCCAGCACGTGCCATGTTTTGCCCACACAATAAATTTGGTGGTGCAGCATTTCATCAGAAGTGACAGGAGCATGCAGGACATGCTTGCGGTGGCACGCAAAATTTGCGGACACTCTGCATTCTGCCACTGCCTGCCGAAAGCTGGAGCAGCAGCAAAAACTCCTCAACCTTCCCTGCCATCACCTTAAACAAGAGGTGGTGACGCTCTGTAACTCCACCCTCTATATGCTGCAGAGGATGGAGAAGCAGCAAAAGGCCATTCAAGCCTACATGGCCACCTACTACATAGGCAGAGGAGCGGGGCTGCACCTGACTTAAGAGCAGTGGAGGCTGATTTCCATGTTGTGCAAGGCTCTACAGCTGTTTGAACTTGCAACACTGAAGTCAGTTCCAACACTGTCAGCTTGTGTCAGGTGATTCCCCTGATCAGGCTGTTGCAGAAGCAGCTGGAGAAAGTGAAGGAGGAGCTAAAGTGTTGCAATTTCGCAACGCATGTAGCTCTTGTGGATGAAGCCCTCCATAAGCTTTGCCAGGATACAAGGGTGGTCGATCTGTTAAAGTCAGAGGAATACATTCTGGCCACCGTGCTCGATCCTCGGTTTAAAGCGTATGTTGTGTCTCTGTTTCCGGCGGAAACAAGTCTACAAAGGTGCAAATACCTGCTGGTCAGGAGATTGTCATCTGAAGGGGACTGTGACACGGCCCCAGCTCCTCCTTCATTTTCTCCCCCACCTGTGCCTGTGAGGAAACAGCTGCGATTTCCCACACAACCCGCTGGCGGGGATGCAGGGCAGGCAGGAGGGAGCTTGGACGTCTGGTCCGGACTAAAGGACCTGCCAACGATTGCTGACATGTCTACTGTCGGGTCATTGGATGCTGGCACCATTGAAAAAATGGTGGAGGATTACTTGCAGAATCCAAGTAGACATGTCAGACAGTCCTTACCTGTACTGGCAGGAAAAAAAGGCAATTCGGAAACCCCTGTACAAACTGGCTTTATTTTCCGTTTGTCCCCCCTACAGTGTGTACTCCGAAAGAGTTTTTAGTGCAGTGGGGAACCTGGTCAGTGAGCGGCGAAGGAGGTTGCTTCCGCAAAATGTGGAGAAGATGATGTTCATAAAAATGAATTATCAATTATTCAATGAAGACCAGGAATTGCCTCCAGAGATTATGATTGTGGAGTCCAGCGGGGATGAATTTATAATCTGTGAGGATGAGGAAGTACACATTGAAGGGGGCAAGGAATCAGAGGAGGAGGATGACGAGTGACGATGACATCTTGTCTCTGTAGAGCCAGTTTATACAGGGAGATATGAATTGTTTTTTTTTGTGTGGGGGCCCAAACAAACCAATCATTTCAGCCACAGTTTTGTGGGCCCTGTCGCTGAAATGTTTGGTTTGTTAAAGTGTGCATGTCCTATTTCCGCAACATAAGGGTGGGTGGGAGGACCCAAGGACAATTCCATCTTGGATCACCATTCATTAAGCCCACTGCTGAGAGTCATTGATATGTGACTTGTCTTTAATCCCATACAACTGTTTGCGCTGAAGTGGTAATAATCACAGATCTGAGCAATCCCACTGCTGAGAGTCATTGATATGTAAGTTGCATGAATTGCCCACTGCTCCTCGGCTGGTGGTAAACACGATCAAGCCAGATAGGGGTCTTTTTAGATATTAAACTGACAAAAACAGATAAACACTCACAGAACAACTCAGTGCTGCACAATTCACCCGCTGCTCCTCGGCTGGTCGTCGTCTGGTTATATCTGGTCAGTAGGTTCCGTTCCTTTGCAGCTCCGCAGTGCAGCTATTGCATTGCTGCAGGAATCGCCCACTGCTCCTCAGCTGGTGGAAAACATGCTCAAGCCAGATAGGGGTCTTATTGGGTATTAAACTGACAAAAACAGATACACACTCGCAGACCAACTCAGTGCTGCACGAATTGCCCACTGCTCCTCGGCTGGTCGTCGCCTGGTTATATCTGGTCAGTAGGTTCCGTTCCTTTGCAGCTCTGCAGTGCAGCTATTGCATTGCTGCAGGAATCGCCCACTGCTCCTCGGTTGGTGGTAAACACAATCATGCCAGAGGGGTCTTATTGGATATTAAATTGACAAAAACAAATACACACTCGCAGAACAACTCAGTGCTGCACGAAAAGCCCACTGCTCCTCGGCTCACACGATCAAGCCAGATAGGGGTGTTTTTGGGGCCTAGTTTTTCATCAACTGCCATCCTGTCTGCCGCTGCAGTGCCACTCCTAGATGAGCCAAGTGTTTGTGCCGCACGCTTGTGTGGCTTAGCATAGTTATCCAGCTACCTCGATGCAACCTTTTGCCCTAAAAACAATATTGAGAAGTGTGAGGTGTTCAGAATAGACTGGAAATCAGTGGAAATTAATGTTATTGAGGTTAATAATAGCGTAGGAGCACATCCCTAACCCTAACCCACTACTCTCACAGCCTAACCCTATCCCTCCCCTCCCACAGCCGAAACCTAACCCACCCTTCCCGCAGCCTAACCCTAACCCACCCCTCCCACATCCTAACCCTAACCCACTCCTCTCACAGCCTAACCATAAGCCACCCCTCCCACAGCCTAAACCCAAACCCACCCCTCCCACAGCCTAACCCTAACCCACCCCTCCCACAGACTAACCCTAACCCACTCCTCTCACAGCCTAACCATAAACCACCCCTCCCACAGCCTAAACCCAAACCCACCCCTCCTACAGCCTAATCCTAACCCACCCCTCCCACAGCCTAACCATAACCCACCCCTCCCACAGCCTAATCCTAACCCACCCCTCCCACAGACTAACCCAAACCCACCCCTCTCACAGCCTAACCGTAGCTCACTCATCCCATAGCCTAACCCACCCCTCCCACAGTCTAACCCTAACCCACCCCTCAAGGTGATTGACAGGAAGTAGGTGTCTGGGGATGGACACCGGCCGTTTAGTACTAGTGCTAAGAAAAACGCAGGCGTGCCATAAACATTGCTGGGAGTGTCTGAGAAAACGCAGGCGTGCCATAAACAATGCTGGGAGTGTCTGAGAAAACGCAGGCGTGCCATAAACATTGCTGGGAGTGTCTGAGAAAACGCAGGCGTGCCATAAACAATGCTGGGAGTGTCTGAGAAAACGCAGGCGTGCCATAAACAATGCTGGGAGTGTCTGAGAAAACGCAGGCATCCCTAAGCGTTTAGCCGAGTAAGCCTTTGGCTACTCATAGAGGGACTAGTGCCCAGCGGAAATATCATTTGATCATGAGCCTCTAACGAAGGGTGTTGGTCATTTCCCCTTGGCGGAGAAGTGAGCCAGGCATACACATTCATTCACACAGCGAGCACATTGGTGGGATTTCACTATAGCAGGGTGGAGTCTACCTCATTGCTGGCCGCTGCGCATTCGCTCAGCAGTGATCAGGTTTGAATTACCCCCATAATGTGAAGGGAATGGGTCATTGGGTCGACGCATATTAGGACATCAAGCATTGGGTCGACCATGGAAGGCCAACACAGCTTAGGCCGACACATTAAATTGGTCGACACGGCTAAGGTCAACAGGGTTGGAAGGTTGACACAAGCATTAGGTCGACAATGGCTAGGTCGACAGTAAAAAAAACCGTCGACCTGAGTTTTTCACGTTTTTTGTCCCGAATGCCGACATAGATGCCGTCAAAGTGTATCGTGTCCCATCGCAAGGCTTGCTGCAGCCAGCAGACTATTCTATTCTCCCTCCATGCCCAAGTGCAGGGGTGGCCAAACCTGTCCTCAAGATCTACCAACGGTGCATGTTTTCCAGGCAACCTGTGGATCTATAGTAGGAATGAATGCAGCAGGTTTGAAAATGAAAATGTGACAGTTAGTATTGACTACAGCTGTGCACCAGCTAAGTGATCTGGAAAACATGGACCGTTGGTAGATCTCGAGGACCGGTTTGGCCACCCCTGCCCTAGTGGATGGTAGGGCATCAAATAGCACCTGTCGGCACATGTCGGCTCAAAAAACCCTCAAAAACCCTGAAACCTCATGTCAACCTTTTGACTGTCGACTGAGAAATTGTCAATCTAATGTTTGTGTCGACCTTAGAACACTGTGTGATATTCCTCCACATGTAGTGCATTAAGGTTGTGTAGTAACAATACAGGCCCACCAAATGGGTGCAGGCCGTATTTATCTTTGTCTTTTGTAATATACGGTTTCATTTTGAACAGGAAATACAACAATAACAAACAAACAGAAAGCAACAGCAGCTGCACCACAATTAACACAACAGTAACAGGCAGAACAATAATACAATAAATAGGATTTCTCAGTAAACCAGGAAACCGTCCTTTCACAGAAGCTCTTATGTCCTATTTACTGTTACTTAGCCCAACACACTAATCCCTATTAAAAGGCCGGATCAGTTGACAGGGGTCAAACGGTCACAGATAAATACCTGTAATTACACTAACGGGGTCCTCTTCACCTAATGTCCCCGTGTCGCTGGTCTTGTTTGCTATCCATCAGTGGGTTACAATATCAGAGTGTGACAGATCTTCATATGGAAAGAACTGCAGTATTTGAAGTACTTCATTGTAATGAGTATAATCTGCATATGAATTAAGCACATCTTAGTACATGTTACACTTGGTGTATAATATATTTAACTATAGATTTAAAAGTGACAGATAGGAATAACTGCCCGTGCATTGAACGGGTCTCACGGCCAGTAAGGGCATTTAAATCTAAGAGAGCCAATTACTGTGTGAGGTCATCAACAGCAACTGATCCACGTTTCATCTATTTATGTGTCCGGAACACGAGAGTCAGATGCTTCTCATTTCCCCATGCTCGGAGCGAGATGTCTGTGCCAGCTTCACTTATATTTACTTACATCACTCAAAGGGGTCAATTTATTAATGTGTGCAGGCACCTGAAGATAGGTGGTAGAATCTGATTGGTTGCTATAGGCTAAATCTCCGCCTCTAGAATCCCGTCCGTGGGATTGATTCCCACCATGGCCCTAACTGTGCAGAGTTTATATATTCTCCCCTTGCTTGTGTGGGTTTTCTCCGGGTACTCCGGTTTCCTCCCACATTCCCAAAAAATACTGGTAGGTGAATTGGCTCCCAACAAAATGAACTCTAGAATGAATGTGTGCGTGTACATGTGCATACCTCCCAACTGTCCCGCTTATCGCGGGAACGTCCCGGATTTTTGAGAAGTTCCCGCGTCCCTCCCGTGGCCGGTAGCATCCCACGATACCTCTATGGGTGTTCGAGGCACCGGGAAATCGCCTACCGTAAATAGCTTAACAAAAACGCTTAGCACACATCTCAATGTGTGTATGCCCAAAGAGTTTAATAGATAGATATGACTTGGAATAATGGGTGAAATGAAATAGGATGAGAGATTCAGAAAGTGAGAGATTTGGTAAGAATTTTTTTTTTAAAGCGGCAATCATTTACACTTCGAAATCAAACTGGTTTTGCAGTGTAAATGATTGCCGCTTTAAAAAAAACCTGGAGATTTCTTACCAAATCTCTCACTTTCTGAACCTCTCATCCTATTACATTTCTCGGTACTTATGAGTTATCCGGGCGCCCGATTTCTAAATCGGGTCGGATCGGGCACATCGCATCGCATCGCATGCGACCATCGGATGCGATGCGATGCGATGACCCGATTTTTCCATAGGAATCAATGTTAAAATGGACAGAGTCCATTTTAACATGGAATTCAATGGGAAAAAGGGGTCCTTTTCATACCCCTACTATCCAAGTGGGCATGGAGTTGGATATAAACCTGTGGCGAGCGTAGCGAGCCACCGAGCCCGAATCGTGGCGAGCGTAGCGAGCCCCGCGAGGGGACATAGAATACCGTCCCCTCGCGGGGCTCGCTTCGCTCGCCACGCTTCGGGCTTGGTGGCTCGCTACGCTCGCCACAGGTTTATATCCAACTCCATGCCCACTTGGATAGTAGGGGTATGAAGAGGACCCCTTTTTCCCATTGAATTCCATGTTAAAATGGACTCTGTCCATTTTAACATTGATTCCTATGGAAAAATCGGGTCATCGCATCCGATGGTCGCATGCGATGCGATGCGATATCGCATCGCATCTGATTGTATGCCTTAACTTAAGGCATACAATCAAAAAATCGGGCGCCCAGATAACTCATAAGTACCCATTTCTCCCAATGTGTGTTTGCTCTTTATTACCTACTGCTGGCAGAAAGTGGTACTGCAGCTTGTTCTTTTTAGAGATAAAATTTAATGCAATGGGCTAAGGAGGTGATTCTGGCTGGCTCGCTCCCCCGCAAATTCGCACGGTGGAGCGATTTTTTGCATCTGCGCATGTGCATTTATGTTCATGTGTGGACACCGGGTGTGAATGGACATGGCGAACTGCGTTATTTATTTATCTATTTATTAACAGTTTCTTATATCACGCACACATATTCCGCAGCGCTGCACAGAGAATATTTGAACAGTCACATCAGTCCCTGCCCCAGTGAGCTTACAATCTATATTCCCTACCACATGTACACGCACACACAGACATTGGGCGAGATTCTCTATTACAGAAATGCGGTAAAAACCCCGTTATCGGGGGTTTTTACCGCATTTCTGTATTTTCTAACCTCCCTCCGCAGCGGTGACACTGCGGAGGGAATCGCCAGCAAAAGCTGGCGGTTCCCTGCAGAAGGCTATGGGCTTCTTACCGCAGCGGTGTGTGACGGATCCGTCACGGATCCCTCCCAGCATGCCCTGCGGCCGGCGCTTCAGTCTGCGCATGCGCAGACGGACTCCCTGGTCATAGACCCGGAAGTCCAGCAACGGCGCCGCATCGCAAGGGACAGCTCTTACCGCAAGAGCTGTCCCTTGCGTTAATGACCGCATATTTTAGAGAATATGCGGTCATTAGAAATGCGGTGGCCGGCGAAGAGGGCTGCGGATTTTAGAGAATCCTGCCCATAATGAGAGGAAACCGGAGTGCCCGGTTAGCATGTAAGTCTTAGGTTTGCCTGCACGTTCCACATCATTCGTTGTAATTTTAGTTTGCTTCTGGTTTCCAGACATTTGGTTGGACGACATTTTGTCATTATTCCACTAATATGGGTGCCGGACGGGTTCCCGACAGTCGAAGTCCCGTACCACACCCCACTAATATTACCACTATATCTTGTATCCTTCATAATCGACACCATAGGCATGCGCAGCACACTTTATTAGGGGGTGCACTGTCAAAAGGGTGTGCGTTGCTGGTGTTGCTAGTAGCAGGGAGGTGTTCATAAGGCTGGGCACAGCATTAGGGGGTGCCTGTGCACCCCTAACACTCAATGTGCGCACACATATGATCGACACAGTAATTGACATCAGGTATTGTATATAGATTGGCATAGAACACATATTCAGGCACAGATCTTTTGTTATTGAATACTTGCTAGGGTTACTTAGTGGGGACCCTCTATGCAGTGCCAGATTAAGCCTTTGGGGGTCTAGGGCACTTTAGACGGGGGGGGGGGGCCTTCCCACTTGTCATTACTGGCCGCAAACTGCACGGGAGAATATTACACTGAGTAAAGGCAGTATAAACTTAGTCAATGGGTAACTGCAGGGGGCGGGTATATATATATATATATATATATATATATAAATACACACACACACATACCACATGGAAAGCCTGTGTTTGTCCCTCTGCACCTTACTCTGTAGGACTGTAGGAGACCTCACAGGCTCAGTGCTGCCTCTGATTAAAAACCCTCCCATGACTAGGCAGCTGCTGCTGGTGTCCTCCATGGGCCTGAGAAGCATGTAATGAGCTCCACCAATCAGAGCTCAGCACAAACCGCTCAGCCTCTGCCCTCTTGTGCAAAGTGTCATGGGACTTAGTCAACTCCCAGTAATGCACTGGACACTTGTGCAGTCAGTGTGCCTTGGCTCCCAATGCTCAGCACCATTAATCATTGTCACATTGGCAGATAGGTGAAGCTGCAGCACTACCCCTTTCCCATGCACAAAACCTTTCGCTAAAAAAAATATATGTTTTATTATTTTAAAATACATGCCAACCGCAGGGGGCCCTTAGCTAGAGGGGGGCCCAGGAGTACTGACCCCCTTTTCCCCTCCTTTAATCCGGCCCTTCCTCTATGCTGTAACACTATAGCCTGCACCAGTAACTCCATTTTGATGAACGTGAGGTTCTAATGTATTCACTCTGAAAGCCCCGCCTACTTTTGTGTAGGGCACCACAGTCGATTTGATCACGCCTTCATGAGGCCAATTTCAGAGTTTTTTCCTTGGCCAATTTAGGTTTCCAATCTTCCAACCAACTCATTCTTGATTAGGGAAGGCCATCAGTTGGTCCCATTGATGCAAAAAACCTATGGTATGAAACCATCTGGAGGGTAACTATTGATGGTTTCATCCACCAATGGTCAACCAAAGCTTTAGTGAGCAATGAGTTGTGGGCCAATCAGAGCCCAGGGGCGGGGCTTTGTGAGTGTCAGTATTAGAGCTAGGCATCGTGTCCTGAAACCTTGCAGAAGGAAAAAAATAATTGGTAGCTCTATATCACCGTATCAATGGCGGGAAACCATCAGGTTTTCCACCATTGCTGGGAAAGGTAGTTACCATTGGTCATAGACCATTGATCGTTTCAAAGCATGGGTGGTCAATGTCCATCCCTATTCTTGGGTCTGGGGGTGATTTTGCCCTTTTGCCTCCTTCATATTTTCTCTGCAAGGAGTCATACTGCTCCCAGCTTGGATCCTAGACCGCACATACACTATTCCTGGGATAGGTGAAAGGTTCCGGATAACTGGAAGCAACCCTAACTGTTCGACTGATTAAACCTTAAATCTAGTAAATGCACCTGGTTTATAAAGATGCAACATGTTTCTATAGTATATAGATATTTAAAAATACTAGAATCCAAAGTGAGATTCTACTTGTTGACTTTTCAATCTTCATTTGGGAGATACTGGAGATGGAGTTTGGGGGGTTAGATGTATGAAGCAGTGACCAGGGAGGAGAAGTGAGCCAGAGGAGGAGTGGCCCATGGCAACCAATCAGCTGCTATGTATAATTTAATATTATGCAAATTACAGATGTTACTTCAGTGCTGATTGGTTTCCATAGACCACTTCTCCTCTGGCTCACTTATCCTCCCTTATCACTGCTTCATAAATCCACCCCTAGGTGAAAAGTGCGGTGGTGGTGGTGGTGGTGAGGTGGTTGGGTGGGTGTGGCTTGAATCACATTATCAGAGCTTCTCTGTCCAACGCCATGATCTTTGGTCATGTATCCAGGAATCTAGTTGGTTCTCCCAGGAATGCAGAACTCCCAGAATTCCTAGCGTCTACTGTACGTTCTGGGAAAACAGGAATGTACAGTATGTGTAAGACGCATCTATCCAACCTTACCATTCTACCACTCTGAATACTGATGTAAGTTGGGCATTTATTTTACACCAAGACATATCATCTGTACATCGCTAATAAATCAGGCTCTTTATGATTAAATCACTTTAAAAAGTTTTTTTTCAGGGAAATGTTTACAGCGCCAAAAACAAATTCTCCTTTCGCAACACTCCAAGATAGAAAGATTCCGGATAATTTATTAGCATTCACAATTCAGTATTTCACGGAGATTATGACAGAAATTATTACCGAATCTTCAATAAAACAAGTCTGAGCGATGGCGGAATCTCTTCTGAGTTTAATCATTTCATTCGGAAGAGAACAGAAATATGTTTTAAACCATAAAGAAATGTGAATAAAAAAAATGGCACTGGACATTTATGTGTGATAGATTGTGTGCGGGGACACTGTGGCTTTATTACTACGTACGTACCTGCATAAAGTTCTATTAATGCAACACTGGAACATACCTCTTAGCAGGGCAGGACTGGGACTAAATATAGACCCTGGCATTTAAAGTACATAGGCCCACCTCGGCTCCAGAAAAGGGGGTGTGATCACTCAAAAGGAGGCGTTTCCTTGAGTATAGTTCACCACACCTTATACCCCTTATGCACATTATGCAACAATAGAGTAGACCCCCTTATACTTGCCCTTTACACATTATCAGTGACGTGCGGTGAGGTCATTGCCGTGGGAGGCACTGCTCCCCCGCCCCCCCCCCTCCCCCACGGCCAGGCCCGGACACTGTGCTACATCAGCAACTGCTGCTGGGAACTACAGCAGGTATGCAGTGGGCGGGCACACACTGCAGGGGGTAAATGCAGCATTCTCATACACATCCCCTCTCCCCAGTACCTACTCATCTGTCCTCTCCTCGGCACTGGCGGCGGCCAGTCGTCTCCACGGTAGTGGCAGCGGATTTCTCCCATAGGCGCCGGACTGCCCACTGACCGCACTGCTGCATCTTCACCAGGCAGGCCCAATCACATCTGGGGGCGTGCATTCATACTGGTACCACTATTCTATTTTCACTCTATGCCCAGTTGGTTAGTAAAGTAGGAACCAAAAAAGTGAAAGTGTGTCATCCTTTTGAGTGTCTACAATGTCAATGTCGTCCTTAAGCTTATGTTGACCTTCTGTCAATGACATTGTCGACCCAAGGACCCGCATGCTGGCTGCAGCACAGTTCAAAATTCAAATAGATGAGCCACAGCAACTGCCAGTGAGTCAGGTTGGAATGGCATATGGTGGCAGTGTGTGTGGCTACCCTATTTGAATTTTGAACTGTGCTGCAGCTCCTCCCCCCCCCCTCCCCTCAGGAGCCACCACTGCTCCACACTAGGAAATGTGGACAAATGACCAGCGGGCGCCTCAGTTCTGTGACAGGTCAAAGTCTGTTGTAGAAGGACAGCTCTTATCTACAGGGTATAAAGGGCCCCATTCACTATGCCAAGGTATAGCCTTTGGGGAGCCGCTAGGCTTCCTAGTGGCTGGATCGCATACGATATGTATGTGGTCCTTTTGCATACCATGTATCATATGCGATTCCAGTTAGGACTGCGGGATACAACAAATCCTTGTGTCAGCCATGATGATCCCCGGATCCGATGCATACGAGATCGCATATTGGATCGGAGTCTCATACAATGTGGCCATTTTCACACAATTTATTGGCCTGATGGGGCAAACTCGTGTGAAAAGTGCCATATCGTACTAGTGTAGGGGACCTTTAGTAGGGGTGGGGTAAGTAACCTGTGGCACAGCAGCTGCTGGGGAACTATACATCCCATGCCTCACTTTTGCTGTTAGAGCATGCTAAACTGGCTGGTGATGCACATTCCCTATACCTCCTATAGCACATATCTGCAGATTCTAGGAGAATGCAGGGTTGGACTGGCAGGGCAGCCGAGAGGGGGGGGGGGAGTGGGTACTAATTACCCAGGCCCAGGCTTGCTGGAGGGGCCCCACCTGGTCAGACCCCTCGATTCCCGCTCCG
Source organism: Crinia signifera (assembly GCF_055691185.1). Classification (NCBI taxonomy): domain Eukaryota; kingdom Metazoa; phylum Chordata; class Amphibia; order Anura; family Myobatrachidae; genus Crinia; species Crinia signifera. The sequence goes on along the minus strand of NC_139223.1, from coordinate 181,220,901 downwards.
TCCCTCCTGGGTAGCAACAGCAGCGCCTACACCTACAGCATGTGCTGTGCTGGCTCAGCATGAGTGTCTCACTGACAGCGTGAGAGGTCATGCTGAGCCTGCTGTCAGCACATGCTGTAGGTGTGTGCTGCTGCTGAGCTGAATTTTTAGTTTTCTTTCACCCTCTTCTAAGCATTTTGGGGGTGTGGTCTAAGTGTGGGAGGTGGCCACACCTCCCACACTTAGGCCATGCCCCCCAAAAGTTTACATTCCTCTCGGCTGTCCTGCACAGGGGTACAGGGGAAACCCCCAATAGGCACCACCTCCTCTTGACTATGGTGTATTTTGTACCCCGCATTATCATGATTAATCCAGTACATTACCATGCACACACAGTAATTACTATACTGTATATATTTATTAAGATGCCCAGACCATGTGCTCTCTGCCTATGTGGCAGCTGACCACACCCACTCTGAAGAGTGGCCACACCCCTAAGCCAGGGCCCCCGCCCTATCTCTGCATTCCCCGGTGGGCTGTTCATGCCCCAGTCTGACACTGCGAGAATGAATGGATGGCTCCGATATTTTTTTGAAATGTGTTTGCAAGTTACAGTAGCTTTTGCTGAATCTGATCTAGTCCATTCTCTCTGTTCCTTGAAATCTTTATTCCAGATTTAGAGAAAATGAAACTATCCCTCACGTCAGTCTGTAATGAAGGAATAATACAGCGACCAATTACATATAAGCATACTTGCCGACTTTTACATTTACCTCTTCAGGAGAAGCCCAGAGAGGCCAGTCGAATCTCCGTGTCGGGGGCGGGAACAAGGCAGCTGACTCAAAGCCCCGCAGGTGCTCTAGCCGGCAAGCGGGAGACTTGCCCACCTTTCCGGGGGGGCCAGGAGGCGGACCCGATTTTTCGGGAGCCTCACGGCCATTCCGGGGAAGGGGGGTGGGCAAGGTAGCATGTAAGCAGGACTGCAAATGAAGCTGCGTCCTTCTTTAGTGCACCATGTGCTGCGTCCTTCTGCAGTGCGCCATGTGCTGCGTCTTTCTACAGTGCGCCATGTGCTGCGTCCTTGTCAGGTGCGTTTTATACAATACGTCTTTTATCAAGGGCGTGCATTCTAATGGGGCGTACACACGGGGCGATGTCAGGGCATTTTCTAAGCAATCTCACTAGATTGCTTAGAAAATACCCCTATATCGCTCCGTGTGTAGGGGATACAGCGATAGCAATGCACGGCCGTGTTTCGCTATGGCCCGGCGATTATATCCAGTCTCTGCATCGCCGGTCAGGACCAGTGTTCCCACAAGAGAACACTGACCCTGACAGATTGCTGTGCAGTGCTGTATGCTGAGCGATCTTGCTGAACATTCTGAGCGATCTAGCATTGCTCAGAACACTCAGTCACATCTCCCCTGTGGTAGCACCAATTATATATCAGTTATTTTCACAACTTTATTCTATTATTAGTATAATTATTACTACTACTACAGGTTGAGTATCCCGTATCCAAAATGCTCGGGACCAGGAGAATTTTGGATAACGGATTATTCCGTATTTCGGAATATTTTAATATTTCAATTATGTATTTTGAAGTATCTTGCATTTATGCTGTATAAACACATAAAATACACACAAATATATTTTATTACCACATAAAATACACACAAATATATTTTATTTGTTCAAAAAACAAGGTTTCAAAACATGAAACAAAATTTGTGTACTACTCAGATATTGAATTTGAATGCCAAGCAATCATTTTCTTGCACATATATAGTGCCAGTTACATATCATGCCCCCAGTGATGCTGTTACAAATGTCCCCAGTGAGTTTTTAGCAAAAAAAATATTTTTTTTTCACTTTCTGGAATGTATGGTTTTCGGAATAATTCGGATAACGGATACTCGGATACGGGATACTCAACCTGTACTACTCATACTTCGCTACTTTTAAACTCTCCTCTCCGGGAGAAGCCTGATGTAGATATCATCAAGCCCCGCCCCAGCACTGAAAATCCCCCCGATTTGCAGGGCCTCAAGGAGGGGGCGGGGCTACATGACATGATTACCATATTCCCTGTGAAAAGCCGGGTACTCCGGTTTCCTCCCATAATCCAAATATATACTGGTAGGTTATTTGGCTCCTAACAAATTAACCCTAGAATGCCTGTGTGTGCGTGTACATGTGGTAGGGAATATAGATTGTAAGCTCCACTGGTGCAGGGACTGATGTGACTGTTCAACTATTCTCTGTACAGCGCTGCGGAATATGTGTGCGCTATATAAATAACTGGTAATATTCTCTGTACAGCGCTGCGGAATGTGTGTGCGCTATATAAATAACTGGGAATAGTAATAAAAATAAAATTATGTAAACCTTTACATGCGTCGACTGCATGTTGACCTTTTGTCAATGTCGATCGCTTGTCTGTGTTGATCTATTGAATTTTGATTTTTTGGTTTCGGCCTATTGTACACATTGTAGATCTATCAGCTGCTTTCCCTCCTGAATCAGGCTCGCTGTCTTTCATAGTCCCTTGTAATTGAATGGCTATTCCTGGAGGATCACACATTTAGATACTTGTTTCCTAGCACGGCGCCCATCGCGTCGTATACCATAACACTACATATGGTATACGATGCGACCCGATATTGTACAATAAAATATCGCATCGTATGCCATCAAATGGCATACGATGCGATGGTATACGATTTTTGATTGTACAAGCACCCTGATGGGTCCCTACAATGTTAATTGCCCCCCCATTGTGAACGCCACCCCCAGTATCAACGCCAACCCGAAGCGTGGCGAATGCAGCGAGCCCGCGAGAGGCGGCGGTACACGTCCCCCGCCCTTTTCATACTCCCACTATCCACGTCCATGTGGAGTTGATTTTATATAGTGTGGAGAGCGCAGCGAGCCACCGAGCCCGAAGCGTGGCAAGCCCCGCAAGGAGACGCGAATACATGTAAATTATTCCGCGTCCGCTCGCCACGCTTCGGATCACACATTTATACATACAATGAAGGAAGAAGTCCACACATGGCAGGTCTGGTATAACCTGAAACTCCGCCATCTGATCACTGTAGGATTTATTTTTAGTATTCAATAACGCTTATTGCATTACTAATACATTTTGTAATTAAAGGCTGGATTGCTCTCACTGGCCATTATCACTGCAGCCAGTAAGGTCTTGGCCTCAGGTTCTCTCATTACTATGAGATATTTATCACATGAATGCAATATGGATCTGCATGTTAATAATCATTAAACATTTCTAATTGTTTTATTTCCCTTTGTTGAACTGTTCACAAAGTTATTACCTTCTACTATTTACCCCTGTTATCCTGCTGCTTCCCAATGACCTAATCTAATCTATACAGATTTGAGCTGCTCCTGGTGATAGAATCGCCAATCGCCGCTGTACGCCATCCGCCAGAAGGGGGCGCACGCACATGAGATGCTCACGCGCCCTCCGCCGGCTCCCCGCTGCTCCACCGGCCTCCCCCATAGCTGCCCGCACCTCCTACTCTCCCTGCCCATCTCCCTGAAGCGGAGACAGGCTGGGAATCCGTTCCCCACCACCGTGCTGACGTGCGAGATGCTCGTGCATCCCCATCAGAAGGAGCGCCTGACCGCCAGCCGGCGCCGGCTCAGGGGATCTGGCGATACCTCAGGCTGGCTGGGAGGTGCTTCCTCTGTAAATATAAATCCTGGGTTTCCACCATAAACGGGCCTACACACATAGAGATTTTACTGAGCGATCTGAGCGATGCTAAATCGCTCAGCAAGATCGCTCAGCACACAGCAATGAACCAGCGATGTGTGCTGAGCCATCTGTCAGGGCCAGTGTTCCCCTGCTGAGAACAATGATCCTGCCCGGTGATCTAATGCGATTTATCCAGCGTGCTGGATCTTAATCGATGGGCGATAGCACTGCATGGGGCCGTGCATTACTATGGCCCCTACACAAGAAGCTATGTACTGTAGGGGCATCTAAGGGATTAGTCAGATTAAATCAGATCGCTTCGAAAATGCCCTGGAATTGTCCCATGTGTAGGCCCCATAAGTGTACATACAATCACTTTGTGTTACTGTTAATTAACAGGATTACTTGCTGTAATGGTGTGTACACATGGCGCGATTTTGCTTGTGATCCGTTCCCGATTCAATTGGGATCAAATCGGGATTGAATGGAATGGCAAGCAAAATGCATTAGATTTGGACTATATAGCACAGATCTGTACTATAAACTCTTCCCTGTACAGTCTATTTTACTGTTCAATTTACAATAAACAGGAGTGTGCATCAAATCGGCATCGAATGAGGCTGAAAACTGTTCAATGTCCATTCGCTTTCGATTCGGTTTGACTATATAGTCAAGATCGAACACAAAATCTCACCCTGTGTACACAGCTTAAGATTTAAGACTTGCGTTTAGACAAATGCCTCTTCCAGGCAAAACGCGTTTCTGTGTGCCCATTGGCCAATTCAACCATTCAAAAGTGCTACATGTAATTCAGACTCCTAACCTGAATGCTCTGTGATCCTTATCATTAACTTACATCATAAATAAGGCTATTCCTAGTCGTATAACAAGAGGACAAAGAAGTTTTTAAAATTTCAATTTTGTCCGATTTTTTTGTTTTAAAGGGGCCGCCATTTAAAAGGCAAACCAGGTTGTTTGTGCCTTTTAAATGATTGCACCCTTAAAGCACTGGGCAGGCTCTCTGGGAACTTGCTGACGAGTGGATAGCACACATTTACCCCATTGGGGTATACTCAATGCATGTTGAAACTGACTTCTTCCCGAAAAGACGGCAGTTTTCGACATGAATAAATGGGGTTCCGATCTTATAATGCTATCTGATTTTTTCTGCAGGTCGAAATGTTTTGACCTGCCGAAACCAGGTGGATTGATGGACTATCCTCTAATCCACCTGCTTTTGACGGAAACACTGCCAAAACTGAAAGGTTTTGGCTGTGTTTCTGTCAATCTCAATCCGACATAAAAAGATGCTGGATTGAGGCAGGGAGGACGGCGCCGGGTGAGCAGCTGCGGCCCACACCCTCCTGTACCCACCTGCCCATTCCCGTACCCACTGCGACTTTCGTACCCACCGCCGCAGGGCTGAGTGAAAGCAGCTCACCCGGCCCAGTCCTGGCTCCTGCTGCCTCCCGCCGCCGCGCTTACCCGGTCCCCGCGCCCGAGCATCAGTCAGCAGCCAAATCCGACGTCGGATTTGGTTGTTGCATTCAATAATGGATGCTGGATCCATTCCAGCAAAAGAATTTCGGAATGGATCTGGCATCAATGGAATATATCCCATTGTCTGTAAAGTGCTGTATAATATGTGTGCGCTATAGAAATAACAGTTAATAAATAATAGTGGTCCTGTGACATGGAAACAGCCTACACAGCCGTCCATGTCTGGTATTGTCGTGAATCCTTCTCTATAACACAGTGTATTCCATGGTTCCCAGAGTCAGACTCTTACCGTAACATCTAATTCTGTCGCCGGATCTGTGTCACAATATGCCGCTGTATTTACCCACTGATACTACCATCTAGTAACAAGTCACTTTATATATAATAACATGTCACTGGCTCATCAGGAGTAGATAAGTGTCCCTGTTTATCTGTGTGACAATGTCTGGTTGTGTCAGTGTGTACTTGTGTGTATCTGCCAGTCTTAATGTGTCACATGTAGATCTCTGTTATGACAGACTGTCAGCATGTGCCTGTATGGGGACAGCTATGTGTATGACAGCGAGTGTGTCTGTATCTGCGGGTCAGTGACAGTCACTCTGTATCTCTGTGTATGGGTTTGTGTCTGTCTGTTTGTCTTACAACACTTACATTGGCCTTTTATTGTTCTGGCCATGCAACAATAACACGTCAGGAACATGTGTTCTATCTAACTACATATGCAATCATTTACTGTGTGTGTTTGTGTGTGCGTATGTGTGTATATATATATATATATACACACACACACACACACATATATATTTTACATACTATAAGCTTCTCATATTATCCCTTTAAACCGGGGCACTCATGAATTTCACCGGTTCTGGGGCTGATTAACCCTTTCAGTGCCACCAAGCGAATTTGCCAAAATAGGTGTGACAATTACCAAGCAAACTTATTTATTTATCATAATGGCCGGTAATGTCACCTTATATAGGAAATAATCGGTGCACTTTAATAGGGGTGAGAGATTCAACAAAGTGAGAGGTTTGTAAGAAATCTCCAGTTTGTTTAAAGCGGCAATCCTTTACACTGCAACATCAAACTGGTTTTGCAGTGTATATGATTGCCGCTTTAAAAAAAAACCTGGAGATTTCTTACCAAACCTCTGACTTTCTGATTCTCTCATCCTATTAAAGTTCACCCATAATCTTTTTTGACGCAACATTTTTTTTTAATTTGAATTGATATAACAAATGTGAGCGACGCTGAATTTTTTTTGAAAAGGATATTTTGAACATTGCTCACAGAGATGTTGGCACGCGAAGGATTAAAACCAAGCGAATTGCAGGATTCAACTCAGCAAATCTCAGGACCTGTGTATTCCCAGTTGAAAGGTATAGTATGTTAAGCCTACATATATATATATATATATATATATATACAAATATATATATATATATATCTAAAGTATTTCCATCAAAATATTTTTACATGTCATTTAAACGCAAGGAGATATAAGTCTTGCCATATATTACAGTATGATGATGTGACAGTACAGGCTCACGTACAGAACACTTGAGACATACTATGTACAGAGAGAATACGGACCCAGCAATGGGTGACTAAAGTCACGCCATGTCCTCTCTCTCTCTCTCTCTGCGACAAAGGGTGCAGCACAGTCAGGTCACAGGGACAGAGCCTTATTACAGGCAGCGGGGCTCGTCCTGCAATTCAGACATTAAAGTGCAGTATTTTTCAATTAGCGCTGACGAATTCAATCAAAATTCCATAGATTAGGATGAAATGAGGCTTGGGTCATTTACACGAGATTTAATTGCAGGGCTATTAGACAAATAGTATATCTGCCACTCTCACATGATCTATCATTTCAAACATCAATATCTGAAGCGCATCTTGTCTAATATTGCCTCCCTCTGATCACCCCAGAGCCCCCTCCCCTCCCTGTACAGCTGAGCTGTTCTTTTGATGAGGAAAGAATTCATTTAAACCAGTGGGTGTCAAAGATTAATGCGTGTGTGTGTGGGGTGGGGGTATGTTCCAGTGTGTCGCGCCACTTGTGTGTTTTGTCGTTGATGTGCGCGCATTGTGCTAACCGCACTTTCCTAGGCAAGTTTTGCTTTTTTACAGGTTTTTTCCAAAAAGAATTAAAATAGAAATTGCATGAACTCAGCAAGAAATCACCCGGATGTCCCGTTACTTCAATGGGGCTGCCCAGATGTCCCGAAACCTGAAAATAAAGACTCAATATATGCCAATAGGAAGATACTTAGGAGATGGGCGAAATTGTAAATTAAAAACAGGATGTTTTCTGAAGGCGATCAAGACTTCCAGCTGTTACATCGGGATTGGCCTCTACCAGGTCAACATCTCGGGCAAATTGTCTCCTACAGAGAATTTTTTATTATATATATATTTTTTTTATGGAACGAGACCTCAAACTCTTTTAATAAAGTATTTAATACATTTAAAACAGGTGCTTGTGTAGGGGTATAACACAACAGCATACATAGATATATTTATATACAACTAGTATGATTGGTGTAAACTCTCTTCGTAACGGTCACACACATTTGTTTACACGAAGGAATCGAATGGGTCTATCGATAGTGAAAGAGGGTCCATAATCTTAAATGAGGAATTGAGGGGTCTAGTGTCTTCTTATAATGAGGTTAGGGGGGGGGGGGGGGTGGCGGACTTTAATGTGCTGATAAAACAAACCACACATCATTTCCCCACGCGAGGGTCTCCATTCTGGGTGCAAAGTGTTAGTTCGAGACATTTCAGGGAGATTCATTATGGAGGAGGGGGGGCTCTCTCCTCCCCACTAACGTACTGGACGTGTTTTCATTGCTGCCTGTGCTGCCTCAGTAATTTAATTGGAAGTAAATGTGCAAGATAGTGGATGTCATTGAGGAGAGTCCATGCCTCACTTGCCAGGAATCTCATTGTGTTAACCAGGAACCCACTGTGCTCCTTTTAGAAGCTCTAATCACATTTTTATGTGGTTCTGTATTACCGGTTAATGGGTCTGCCCCCCCCTCCCCCCCTCACCCTCGCTGATACACAGTAATTGTTTCAAGACAATCACAAAAGGCAGATTGCATTGGAGGGAAAAAACAAGAAAAGAACAATTATTCTCTCTAAATGTTGTAACTTTAAAACTTCATCAGTGGAAGTAAGAAATATATTTTCCACCATTAATTATATATATATATATATATATATATATATATATATATATATAATATATTTATTTCAACATAAAGGCTGAAGAAGGGACAATTATATATGAATTACAATTCACTGTGCAGTTTATATATATATTCGCCATAAAGAGGGGAAAAGGGACATTTATTTATGAATTATAATCAATGGTTTTGTAGTCATTTGGAGTGGCAACTGATGGTATTTGTGCATGTGTGTGTGTATATATATATATATATATATATATATATATATATATATATATATATTTATATACATATACATACATAGCTATTTATTGCTGGATAGACAGATGTTTGTATCGATCTATACTTGTGTGTGTTTGTGTATATGTGGAGATATATATATATATATATTTACTCAAGCATTTCACTGACATCTACTGTTAAGCTTGTTTTGTATTTCGAGCTGTAAAGACAATGTGTGAAGCACTTTGAGTCCTATTGGGAGAAAAGTGCTATATAAATATCATTATTATTATTATTATTATTATATATATACAGAATATGTATATTTGCTATTTATTGCTGGACAGACAGATGTTTGTATAGATCTATATGTGTGTATGTGTATATATATATATATATATATATATAAACACACACACACACACACACACACACACACACACACACACACAGCAATAAATAGCTAATATACATAATTGATATATATATATATATATATATATATATATATATATATACACACACACACACAGAATATGTATATTAGCTATTTATTGCTGGACAGACATGTTTATATAGATCGATACGTGAGCATGTACCCTTATAGTGTCTCAGTGCTGCTCACACACCTCTCCTGGTTACATTGTCTAGCAGTGCTCCTCACAGTGACTGCAAGATGGGACAGTCTATGATCATGATCAATAATTTGTCCTTTTCACTGAACATCAACAAATGTTCTATTTTTCCATACTGGGTCTCAGAACTTTATGCTTAAATGACAACAGAGCCTAGAATACATGTATGTATAATATATTTTACCAACATATCAGCACTAGGAATGTTAATGTTTGTATTTGTTTAGATGACAATATAATATACAGGAATAAGGTTACACCGGATACGTCACCGCTGGGTGAGAATGGAGCGAGTTGGAATTTTCAGTCAATATTAAAACCTGATTTATTTTTTTATTTTTTATGATATAATCAAGTACAGCATCCTGTGCAGATTATACCAGCGATTTCATTTCAGATAATTACTGTACGCAGATTATACTCCAGAACGGGATAAATCACAGGGATCGGATCAATATAGATCATCAGCCTATCAATACACTGAGCCGATCAGTGCCTGTACCGATAGAGGAAGGAGCGTGTGTGTGTGTGTGTATGTGTGTGTTTGTGTGTGTATGCAACATATACAGCTCACATACACAGTTGTACAATTCTCAGCTGCCCGATGATAATGAAGGCAATTAGGGTACCTACTGGGCATAGTTCTTGTCAGGTTTCTAGTGCAAATTAAAATAACTGAAATAAAAAATAAATAAAAAAAAAACATAATAGATACAAAAACTTGGAATAGTTTTTTTTTTTAAAGAAAAAAATGGATGAATTTTGTCAATAATGCAGATTTTCCGTTAGCAGTCCCTGGCTATATACAGTCATGGCTACTGCTGGCTACTGAGGGCTGACCGTAGACCACCTATGGGTATGTCACCGATGGTATAACAAATGCCATCTTGCCATCAATGGTGGAAAGCTAATAGCAGATTAGGCGGCAATGTTTTTTTCTAGCCCCCAATGCAGAGTCCCTTTAGCTTAGCTCCTCCCCAAAAGCAACTCATAGCTCATGTCCCCCTTTCTGGATTGGTCTGCTGCCTGCTCGTAGGCCGAATCCCGCTTTCAGCCTCTTCAACTGAGGGCTGTTATTGGTGTAAACCATCAATGATCTCTTGCTATCTATACGCTGCCTATGGAAATCTGTTTATGACCATCCCTACTCATTTATAGCCGCCGCCACCGGTGGCTCTGGGCAGATAACAAAAAAATACCAAATTCTATAGATAACAGCTGTTTTGGTGGCTTCATAATTGGAGCCCTTGATGTTAATGAGATGTGGAGTGGAAGTGCATCATCACGATGCCCACTGCATGATTCACAGCATTATGCCAAGGCGGAGAGGCCATGCTCACTGCAGATGCCACTTGGATCTTGCGTGGCACATCCCAAAAGTTGACAATTATGCACCGTGGGCATTGCGGCCACATTATCACTTCCACTGCACATTCATACCACTTCTCCGAGTGTAAGCGGCCACAAGTGCAAGATACGTACAGTCCTGGTCCGAGGGAGAATCTCTGACAACTTCTTCAAGGGGAAACTCGTCGGTTTATGCCCAATATAAGGGTGAGTTTGGACAGTGAAGATGAGGATGATTGTTCTGCCGGTGGTGGATCCAGAAGTGGCGCTGCAGCACAGTCCAAAATTCAAAGAGGGGATCCACACCAACTGCCACCCCAACACTGACAAACATTGCCGGCCAGGACTCACTGGCAGTTGGTGTGACTCCTTTATTTGAATTTTGAACAGATATTAATGACTAGAACCCTAGAAAGTGTGAAAAAACACATTTCTCCACCTGACCCAACACATTTCTCCACCTGACCCAACACATTTCTCCACCTCACCCAACACATTTCTCCACCTGACCCAACACATTTCTCTACCTGTTCCAACACATTTCTCCACCTGTCCCAACACATTTCTCCACCTGACCCAACACATTTCTCCACCTGACCCAACACATTTCTCTACCTGTTCCAACACATTTCTCCACCTGTTCCAACACATTTCTCCACCTGTCCCAACACATTTCTCCACCTGACCCAACACATTTCTCCACCTGACCCAACAAATTTCTCCACCTCACCCAACACATTTCTCCACCTCACCCAACACATTTCTCCACCTGACCCAACACATTTCTCCACCTCACCCAACACATTTCTCTACCTGACCCTACACATTTCTCCATCTGGCCCAACACATTTCTCCACCTGTTCCAACACATTTCTCCACCTGAGCAACACATTTCTCCACCTGAGCCAACACATTTCTCCACCTGATCCAACACATTTCTCAACCAGTCCCAACACATTTCTCCAGCTGCTCCTCCCAGTAGAGTTTCCGTCTTTCCAGAAAGGTCTGAGACGATGCACAATGGTGTAATGCTCCAGTCTGCCCCAATGACATCATAAACTCTCCGCCTTTTGTTCTACACTATAAGGAATGTAAATTCCCTACTTAGTCTGCCTTAATAGATTCTCCGGTGATCATAAAGGCAGGGGAACGGCAAATGACTTCATTTCCTGGCCAACTTCATAAATGTCTCTACAATAGTCTTGAACAGCAGTCAGGTCTCCTGAGATATCTCCTGCTCCATTCGCTCAATTTGCTGGGCTCCGGCTACCAAGGCCATAAAAATGTTCTGCTAATTAGTGCTAATACAACTATCAATTATTTGCAGCAGAGAGAAAACACCGGCAGGAAACTCACACTGCTTTACTGGCCCATTCATAGAAACTCTACCCTAGTATAGGTGATGACGGCACAGTGTCGGCATAGGGGTTAGCGTTACTGCTCCTTAGCATGGGGTCACGAGGTCAATTCAGGTCATGGGTTATCTGTGCAGAGTTTGTAAGTTATCCCTTGTTGCATGCTTGCTTTCCAGGTGCTCTAGTGTCACCTACACTCCAAAAAACGGGGTGTGGGGTAGACATGCACAAGATTGACACCGGATAAAAGGTCGACACTGGGAAAAAGGCCAACACTAGCAACAGGAAATGGTTAACACATGACAAAGTGGATGTGCGGTTTTGTCGTCACCCGAGCACTTGGTCTCCCTGGGTTCTAGCTCGCCGTGCTTCGGGCCAGGCCACTTTAATATTCCCAATCGGAGTCAACGTGGATGGTAACATATAAAAAAAAAAATGTCGTCCATTTCAACATTTTGCTTTTATCAACATTTTTGACCATGTCGACCACATGTATGTCAACCATAAGTTGTCAACCTATTAAATGTCAGGCTAGACATTGTCTGTCAGTCATCCGGATACCACTAAAATGTACTCTTGGCTTAAAAAGAAATAAATGCAATCCTAGCAGTGGCGGATCCAGAGGAGGGCTGAAGCAAAGTTCAAAATTCAAATAATGGAGCCACACCCACTGCCATTCCACTGGCAGTGGGCATGGCTTCCAATACTGAACTGTGCGGCAGCTCCTCCCCCTTTTGGAGCCGCCACTGAATCCTAGTGCGTATGTTTGCCATAGAAAATATAGATTGTAAGCTTTGTTAGGACTGATGTAAATAACCAACCTATTCTCTGCGCTGCAGTATATGAGTGTGCTATATAAATAACTTAATAAATAATGTGGAAGTCATGATGGTGGGCTAACCTATGCCGGCTGCATGAAAACAGCTGTTGCAGATTTAAAAATAGCAATGGATTGATTATTGGAAGACATTATCAGTGCACCTCTTCCTCCAGTACCAGGTGCATCATGAATGCAGGTGTTTTTGGCCTGTCCAGGTTGTGATAAAGCAGGGCTGGGCAATTGCGGCCCTCCAGATGTTGATGAACTACACATCCCAGGATGCTTTGCTATGTGGCCATGCTGAAACTGATGCAAGGCATGCTGGGATGTGTAGTTCATCAACATCTGGAGGGCCGCAATTGTCCAGCCCTGTGATAAAGGGTAATACTGAGGATAGATAATGTGCTCTGCAGGGGTCCAATTACTGCACCACAACCCAGGTAGATATAAACCCCCCCCCCCCCCTCTGTTTTTATCACTCGCATCCTCAGCTCCTCTCCTGTTACCTCCCTGCATGCGATGTGGAATAAAGTTATAGTGTGCATATTGGTGAACATTCTAAATTCCGTATGCTAGAACTCTCACATTGGCATTTTCTGCTGGCAAAGCAGATGCCATTTAAAGATGACATAATACGAATAAGTCACTAAAATTCCTTCATGCTACGTCAACTTTTTGAAAGATGAGCAATATTGATGTAGGAATTATCCTGATGTGATCGGAGATGGTGCAATTGAATCTCTCAGCATCCTGCAGATCCAGAATTGAGATTGTTAATGTATCTGATAGAGTTTAAGTTGCATGCGAAGAATTCATCCTGTGTACAGCCAAAACATTTGCTATATATAGCCGAGAGGTGAGGGGCCTCTAAACCCTCCTTAATCAATATTTTAATTAGTGCAATTCCTGTGTGTGATTAGAACTGCTCTCAGTGGAGTTTCTACTGTGCATGCACTGCCACCTGCTGGACATAGTGGAAAATGCATGGAGACCAGAGACTGGACTGTTTTACAGAGGTGCAAAGTTTTCATTTTATTATTATTATTATTATTATTATTATTATTATTAATAATAATAATAATAATAATAATAATGATAATCATTTTCCAGTTCAAATTTTACTTTCCATTTCTCTCTGAATTGTGGAGTCTGGGAATTTTAACATAGGCGATCTATTCCGGACGGTGGACCAGATTAGCCACAAGAAAGGGGAATCGGGCTGTAGTAAGCATTAACTTAACTAGACATTTTGCATCATAGTTACCGACCCCCCTGCATTCTGCAGGAGACTCCGTGACATAGCAGCAATCTCCCTCTCTCCCTCATTAGTCTAGCAATCTCCCTCATGTCACCTAGCCCACATTACACTGTTACATCATAGTTACCTCCAGTGTTCCCTCTAAGCTGTGCGCACGTGCGCGCGCACACACCTCGACAAGCGTGCGCACAGACATTACAACTGAGCGCACAAAGCAGCAGTGGTCCCTTTTTGCAGTTGTGGACACAATTAACGTGTGTTTCACCCATTAACTACATTGTGTGCTATATTTTGAATGTTTAAATGTTTAATATCATTTTGAAGTAAAGTTAACACAAATGCTGAACGTCATTTTCCAGTTATATATATGTGACGCACAAAAATTTAAATTTCATTCCAAAGTTGCACAGCCAAAATCTTTAGCCGCACACAGCCTTCGTAAAATTAGAGGGAACATTGGTTACCTCCCCTCCTTGCATTCTGCAGGAGACTCCCTGACATAGCAGCAATCTCCCTCTCTCCCTCATTAGTCTAACAATCTCCCTCATGTCACCTAGCCCACATTACACTGTTACATCATCGTGACCTCCCCTCCTGCATTCTGCAGGAGACTTCCTGACATAGCAGCAATCTCCCTCTCTCCCTCATTAGTCTAACAATCTCCCTCATGTCACCTAGCCCACATTACACTGTTACATCATCGTGACCTCCCCTCCTGCATTCTGCAGGAGACTCCCTGACATAGCAGCAATCTCCCTCTCTCCCTCATTAGTCTAGCAATCTCCATCATGTCACCTAGCCCACATTACACTGTTACATCATAGTTACCTCTCCTTCTGCATCCTGCAGGAGACTCCCTGACATAGCAGCAATCTCCCTCTCTCCCTCATTAGTCTAGCAATCTCCCTCATGTCACCTAGCCCACATTACACTGTTACATCATAGTTACCTCTCCTTCTGCATTCTGCAGGAGACTCCCTGACATAGCAGCAATCTCCCTCTCTCCCTCATTAGTCTACCAATCTCCCTCATCTCACCTAGCCCACATTACACTTACATCATTGTTACCTCCCCTCCTGCATTCTGCAGGAGACTCCCTGATATAGCAGCGAACTCCCTCTCTCCGTCATTAGTCTATCAATCTCCCTCATGTCACCTAGCCCACATTACACTGTTACATCATAGTTACCTCCCCTCCTGCATTCTGCAGGAGACTCCCTGACATAGCAGCAATCTCCCTCGCTCCCTCATTAATCCAGCAATCTCCCTCATGTCACCTAGCCCACATTACACTGTTATATCATAGTTACCTCCCCTCCTGCATTCTGCAGGAGACTCCCTGAAATAACAGCAATCTCCCTCTCTCCCTCATTAGTCTAGCAATCTCCCTCATGTCACCTAGCCCACATTACACTGTTACATCATAGTTACCTACACCCTACATTCTGCAGGAGACTCCCTGACATAGCAACAATCTCCCTCTCTCCCTCATTAGTCTAACAATCTCCCTCATGTCACCTAGCCCACATTACACTGTTACATCATAGTTACCTCCCCTCCTGCATTCTGCAGGAGACTCCCTGACATAGCAGCAATCTCCCTCTCTCCCTCATTAATCCAGCAATCTCCCTCATGTCACCTAGCCCACATTACACTGTTATATCATAGTTACCTCCCCTCCTGCATTCTGCAGGAGACTCCCAGAAATAACAGCAATCTCCCTCTCTCCCTCATTAGTCTAGCAATCTCCCTCTTGTCATCTAGCCCACATTACACTGTTACATCATAGTTACCTCCCCTCCTGCATTCTGCAGGAGACTCCCTGAAATAGCAGCAATCTCCCGCTCTCCCTCATTAGTCTAGCAATCTCCCTCATGTCACCTAGTCCACATTACACTGTTACATTTTTGGGGAAAAAAGGAATGAGAGATACATTTACATTGAATCATCAGCACCATTTCCCAGCACTTTACCAAGTATAGTAGCTCTTACTAACTGCTTTGGGGATCATCTACCTTTGGATATAAGTCATTTTACAAGATTCCTCTCAGATGTAGCAGTACACACCCACGCTTCTAGGTGCCACGTTCACAATCACTTTATACAATCTCTGCATATATGGAACTAGCCACACCCTTTGGCTGGCACATGACATGCCCCCTCAATGGGAAGCACTTTGCGAAATTCTACTACCAACTATAATCTCCCTGAAACCAGTTTTCAAAAGTAGGCAAGTATGAGGTGATGGCAATCCCACATTACCAGGGAAGTCCAGTAACAGAGCATGTTCTCCCTCATGGGGAGGGTCAGGTAGCATACCTCCCAACATGACCCACTCCAGGAGGGACACAATGCTCTGTTCCTGGACTTCTTACTTAATGTACGACTGCCATCACCTGCTTTTGAACAGGTTAACTGATAAGAAAGGTGTTCAACTTAGGTGCTGGAAGTCCAGGAACAGAGCATTGTGTCCCTCCTGGAGTGGGTCATGTTAGGAGGTATGAAGTATGTTCTGCACCCCCATGTGCCTACTCCCACAAGCCACCACTTGGACTGCAGTGGCATTGGAACACCACTGGATGTAAGACCCGCATCAATCCCTCTGCACATTTGATATCTGCCCCCCATCTGCTACACGGTTGGGCCAGGTGCAAGGTTAATGGCTCCTTTATTTTCCCTTTGCTCCCGCCTCAATATCAGCCGCTTCATGTTGCTTCTCATTTCCCGCCGCCACATTGATCACATGACAATTCGAGCGCACCTGTCACCTATGCACGGTTCATGGCTCTGTGACACTGCCGGTTCCTGGGGGATCATAGGCTGCATTCTTCTGTATATTGGTTCAGCTCCAGCGTGCAGGCAACAGGTGCTTGATGAGTGTACGGGAATAAACTTTGACTGTGTGTCTGGGCAGATTAGGTTCGGGACATCAGACAGGAAGTCTTGTGGGTAATTACCACCTGCACAAATAGGGATTCTGATGAACAATTCTGTCAATAACCTTTGAGAAGACCTATTGACTGTGCCCCAAATATATGCTCTGCGTAAAGGCCACCCACAGTCAGACTATTATATGTAGAAGATGAACTGAAAGCCGTCACAGACATTCACACACAATGATTCCAGGGCACAGTCCAGTGAGATGATTCTTTCCTACCGCTCTCATCTCACAAGTATGTTCCTCATCATTGTACAGGATGTTTGTTATGGAAGTAGTGTTTTGCGTGATGTTTAGCTATGTTCAGTGGAGTAACTACGGATTTTGCTCCCCCCCCGCCAGCCGCGCCCCCCCACCCTCCGCCAAGTAAAGCTAACCCCCCCACGCGCCCGCCACCAAGTAAAGCTAAACCCCCCTCCATCCCCAACCCTGCCTTACCCCTCAGTGCGCGCGTCCCCCGCCAGTCAGGTCTACGGTCCCGGCCAGCGCTGCTCGTACTCCTCTCCTCTCCGGGACCGCAGATAAGTAAATCTGCGGTCACGGCCAGAGAGGCAGCAGGTCCCAGCAGCGGCACAGCATAGACCCGCAGACCCCCGGCGCCTATATTTTCTCAGCCCCTACCCGCGACTGCGGGGTCTGCGGCGCTATAGTTACGCCGCTGGCTATGTTTTATGTTTGCTACTGCAGTGTATGGCGCTGTGCAGAGGCAGAACTCTGGAAGGCAATGGAGTCCTCTGCCGCCGGGCTCCTGCTCCCAAATGGGCACTTCTTCTCCCTTGCAAGTTTGAATCAGTTTGTTGAGAGCCATCAATATGGCTTATGTGGCTGACTCCCCCTCCTAACATCATTTTTGTGTCACACACTGTGTTAGATCCCATGACCTGTCTTACTGGAGACGGACACCTTACTGATTGAGCTATTTGGGGGGCACCAGTTTTTATCTTGCCTCCGGGCACCTGGGACGGACTTACCCCAATGGTGCTGTGGATTATGAGAAGTGGATATACTTGCCTACTTTGCTAAATTCCTCTCCAGGGGGAGGCCCGGAGAGTAGACTGAAATGGCAGGGGAGGAGACAAGGAAGAGGCTGACATTATTAAGCCCCACCCCTTTCCCATGAAAAAACATGCCATGATTCGTGGCTCTCCTGAGAGGGGGCATGGCTAAAATTATGTGAAATGATGCGATTTGCATCATTTTAGCCTCTCCCCGGAAAGCAGCACATTTCGTCAGGAAGGGGGTGCCGGGGTTCTGCAGAACAGGCGGGAGACTTTCCCACCTTCCCAAGGGGGACCCGATTTCGGGAGCCTTCTGGCCATTCTGGGAGGGTAGGCAAATATGGAAGTGGAGGAGGTGAGGCTAATACTATGTCGGCAGGTAGAACCCGTACCAATGTCTCCCTAAATATATAACATTGCAAACATGGCATAAATGTGTAAAATAGAAATGCAATTGTAATACTTATTATGTATGGCCAACCATGTGGCTGCTTGGTATTGTCTCCATAGTCCTTATTAGGGATGGTAGCCTGAGTCATTGTATGTATTTCAATTGTTAGCTTTACCAAGCAATGGAGACCAGGGGAGCCAGAGAGCCTTTTGCCACCATAGGGATGGAGAAAAATGGGGGGCGTGGCTTGTGACCGAGGCATTCCCCTGAAGCCATACCCCCTCAACTAAGACCACGCCCTTTTCTGGAGCGCATAGACCTATTAGCAAGGCTGCAATTTTTTCCGATAGACAAAACCATGTGCACTGCAGGTGGGGCAGATGTAAAATGTGCGAAGAGTATTACATTTGGGGGAGTTGTTTTGTTTCTGTGCCGGGTAAATACTGGCTGCTTTATTCTTACACTTTAGATTTCAGTTTGAACAGACCCCACCCAAATCGAACTATCTCTGCACTCTCTGTTACATCTGCCCCACCTACAGTGCAGCATGGTTTTGTCCGCTGGCAAAAATGTCAGGTCTGAAACAGGTCCTCAGTCTCATTTGTAGTTTAGCGAGGATTGGCTGCTTGAGTTAGGCTACGTTGGGGACTACCCAGAAGAGGGCGCTGCCCCACGATGTACCGGTAAAAAAGTGCAACCGCTTCGCTACACAGTGAAGCACCCACACGCGACTGGCCAGCTGCCACCAGTGGTAAACAGACCCCGCAACACCCAGGAAAATTCCTGTCACATTATTACACATTCAGTTCTTCATGTCTATATATCCCAGGATATAAAGAACACCGAATTAAGTTGTACTTAATAAAAACACTTTATTGTAATAGCAGCATGGTAGAGGTGAGGGCAGCATGGCTTCTGTCTTTGCATCACAGTAATAGAGGCGGACATTCTGTATACATAAAACAAGAGCAAATCCCCAAACTATGAGGTGCCGGCGTATGTAGAAATAGTCCCCGGCGACTCACAGTCAGGAATGGTGCATTGATATTTGATCGCAGAGGGGAAAGTCAGAGCAGGCTGCCGCTCCAATCCCTGGCCGGCAGCAGCAGATAGTCTTTTATAGTGGCTGGGACTGGTAATAAAGGGATGAAATGATAACACCGACTGTTAAAATGTTTACGGAGAGTAAATCTGCACAAGTGCTGAAGGGACCGGACGGTACCGGAGAGGCTGAAGAATGTTGTGTAGAAAGATTCGTGGGCCTAGGAAAGAGGAGAGAGAGAGAGGGGGGGGGGGGAGATAGAGAGAGAAATTGCATGTTATGAAAACTGTTATAATTTGAAATTGAAAGAGAGAACAAGTAACAAAGGGGCCGATCCCCCAGCCAATCGGCCCCTAACTGTTAACTTACAGACTGTATTTTTTTTTAAATGACAGTTAGGGGCCAATGCACTTTATCACTTCTCCAGGATTCATGCATCTGGCCCAAAGAAAGATCTGTGATGTGCCTCTTATTTACAGCACACGTTCCTCTGTACCACGCTTGCCTCAGTGGTTAGTATTGCTGCCTTACAGCACTGGGGTTATGGGTGTGGAGTTTACATGTTCTCCTGTTTTTGTATGGGCTTTCTTTGTTTTTTGTCATTTCCTCCCCCTCGCCCATGACATAGTATGTACTGTAGGTTGCCAAGCTTCTGATTAAATGCATGTTCTTGCGTGTGTCTGAGAGACAGCTAATATTGATTGTAAGCTCTGCTGGTCCAAGCAAGAGTATGATGCACACGGGCCCCTGATGACACATTCTCAACTGCATCAAGCCCCACCTCTGTTCTATGCATGTTTATGTCGCCTCCCCATCAGCTAAGTATGAGGGTGGATCAATAAGTACCTGCGTTTAAAGACAGGTGGCGCTGCTGAGGAAAGTTGGTATTGCTATTGTGTACTACCCTCTTTCATACAACGCCATACCAAATTTCAGATGGATTCATAGGTTAGTTGAATGCACCAGCTCCCTCCTCCGGAATTGTTGCGGCCAAATTGCATGGATTGTGCTATGAATTGTTGCCGCATCCACCGTACTCGCCTGTTTTGGCTGCCTGCGACTTCTTTCTGTTCCCTAACCTGAAAACGTGGCTTGCAGGGAAAAAATTCAGCTCAAACAAGGAGGTCATCACCGAGACAGAAGCCTACGGGAGTTTGACAAATCATATTTTTTAGAGGGTTTAAAGAAATGTCAGGGACGTTGGGAAAAGGTGTAGGTACTTGTGTATTATAGCGGCGCCCCCGATGTTGGTCGTGCGATGTTTTTATCGCATCGTATGCCATAAAACCGATGGCATATGATGCGATGCGACGCGATTTTACACCACTATTCGATTAAAAATTGTACAAGCACCCTAATGGGTGCTTACAATGTGAAATGCACCCCCACGCCACCCCCCACTATAAACGTGAACCCGAAGCGTGGCGAGCGCAGCGGTACGCGTCCTACGACCTTTTCATACCTCCACTATCCACGTTGGCGTGGAGTTGATTCTATATAGTGTGGCGAGCGCAGCGAGCCCCGTGAGCGGACGCGTATACCTGTGAAGTTATGCACGTTTGAGCTGCGCTCGCCACGCTTCGGGTGCACGTTTATAGTGGGGGGTGGCGTGGGGGTGCATTTTACATTGTAAGCACCCATTAGGGTGCTTATACAATTTATAATCGCATCCCATCGCATTGTATGACATTGTATGCCATATGGTATACGATGCGATGGGCGCCGCTATAATACACAAGTACCAAAGTGTATTGCCGTGAAAGGAGATTCTGTTGAAAAAGAAATAAAAATTTTAGTGAAACATTTTCGTCTTCTTAACACAGGTTCTTATTGATCCACCCTCGTATATATTCTTTCACTTACACAGACTGCAACCAGCCAGGATTGAACCAAAAATCAATATATTGTCATGTCCTGCATTTATCTCTGAAAGTTCACAGGTCAAATGTGTCCATAAGTATACAGAGGAACAGAAACCTTCTAGAATAAAACAGCTGAGTACGTGGTCACCACCCTGGCGTATCCAGACGGGCAGCCTATAGTGTATTAAACATGGGAACCTTACAGTATAACCCACAAGGAATTTTGGTAGGAGAAATAGTGGTGTAACTGGCGCCACACTGCGAGATAGGAGAAATAGTGGTGTAACTGGCGCCACAACGCGAACGGCTAAAATAAATAAAACCGTGCACTTCCCTCTTGTAGGGTTTAAGGCCCCCATACATTAGGCCGACTTGTCCTAAATTCAGCTCCTCGGGAGGTTCACATACAATTTAGGACTTGATGTGCCATTTCTTACATGTGATAAATCGCATGCGATTCATCA